>NC_063341.1:68973922-69012209 GCF_021869965.1 Rhincodon typus | reverse complement strand
AGGAGCAGGAAAGCTGACGTTTCGGGCCTAGACCCTTCTTCAGAAATGGTGAGTTCTGACCTTGTCCACCCCAGCCCAACACTGACATCTTCACACTAAAGCTGAACTGACTTGAGGAATTAGTGCCACAGTTCAGTGGGTACAGAGGTACCTTGACAGATCATAGAATCCCTACAGTGCGGGAACAGGCCCTTCGACCCAACAAGTCCACACGGACCTTGGAGCATCCCACCCAGACCCTATAACCCACCTAATCTACACATCCCTGAATACTAGCCTGCACATCTTTAGACTATGGGAGAAAACAGGAGCACCTGGAGGAAACCCACGAAGGCACCAGGAGAATGTGCAAACTCCACACAGACAGTTGCCCGAAGGTAGAATCGAACTGGGCTCCCCGGCACTATGCGGCAGCAGTGCTAACCGCTGAGCCACCCGTGACTCAAGAAATGCAAACTGTTCCATTGCTCAGCGGTCCTTCCGTTGGATAAGTACTTTATTTAAAAAATGCAGTCTGTTAGAGAACTACTTCTGATTCTTTTGGCCCATGGTCGGAAACATATAGTCATGTGCAACATACTTCCACGTGATTTTTTTTGCCTACCTCTCTGGGTAGTCTACTGCTGAGCCACAAAGCCCAGCTTCAAATCTCACCATCGCTAGAGGTTTGCAACAATATATCTGAAAAAGGTTGATTAGAAAATATCTATAGCATAGTGGGGAGCGTTGCTGCCTCTGAGTAGAGGCTCCCGCTCCCAGGGTTTAATGTAGGCCTTTTAAACGGATGCAGTTCTTGTGGTCATCCATTTGATGGGAAGAGTGTTGGAATCTCTGCCAGTTCCCGATTACAACCGGCCTGTTACCACAGCATCTCGGACTCCCTGTGTGATCCTTCCCTCCCAGCAAGAGTGGGGACATTCCAGAGTGGACCACTTGTTTACATCTCAAACACATTCAAATCTCCAGGATGCTAAACCGTGCCAGGATTTATTATAAACAATTGATCTCAACAAAATTCTCATCGCATTTTACCGAGGCCTAAAAGCTGCCTTCTTTTTACAGCTGCAATGAGGCTAGTTTTAATACAAGTGAGATTAGAAAGCAACTCACACGGATTATTTAACCTTTCCCACTTCTTTGGGTAACCTGACAGAAAATCGCGGTCGCAGAAATAAGACAACACAGGACACATTCTGATGAAGGGTCTAGGCCCGAAACGTCAGCCTCTCTGCTCCTATGATGCTGCTTGGCCTGCTGTGTTCATCCAGCCCTGCACCTTGTTGTCACAGGACATTGCACTGACTCTTATTCCGACCTCGCTACCCAGGTCCCAGTCCTGTCCCCAGTAATGTTCTGAACGTCAGAGTACTTTTTGTTTACCCTACATTTCGAGGCCTACATTAGATGATTTGAACAATTTCGGAGCAAATTACTACAGATGCTGGGATTTGTACTGGGAAAAAATGCTGCAGATCACAGCAAGTCTGCTACCTGACCCGCTGTGATCTCCAGCATTTTTTTGTTTTCATTTGAACAATTTCATTCGGTAAATCTTTTGAATCTGTCATGAATGGTTCACTCTTAACTTCGCCCGTTCAAAATGTGGAGTATTACATGGAACAAAAAGATTGTACTGTCTTCCAGCGCAATGCTTAGCAGTATGTGACATGATGGCATAAGGAAAGTATTTAAATTACAAAAAAGCTGAACAGTTAATAAATCACAAAAGATGTAAATATGAGCGGGGCGTTTTCGATCAGAGTGTGTGACTTTAAAAAATAAGAAATATTTATTTTTAATGAATAAATACCCGGCTTCCAACTCACGCAATCTTCGCTGTTTGTAGCGATTGTTGACAATGGTGAGATTGGATGTGCCCCTAACTGCATGACTAACATGGGAAGACACGATTCTGTCTGATGTGGGGGTTTAAAATAGGTTCATGTCTTCAGGTAATATCAAAGGGGTCGGGCGAGTTCCCAAGGGAGTGGACAATGTGTTCCCACCCCAGCAGCAATCTGTACCTGCCATTGTTTTAATCTAATTAATCATTTCTTCAGACGCTCACTGTCAGATGTGCCTCGATGTTCATTAGATTATGGGGTAAGGATAAAGGAAGGGTCTGATTAAGATCTGACTATAACACGTTTGATGTGCAGGCATTTTAATTTACTCGGCGAACTGCCGCTGTGAAGTCAAGAGAATCACACTGCAGAACAATCGTAAACAGCCTCTTGTTACATTGCAGGGCACTAGTTGCCAAATTAAGTCCGGTTTTAGTATTCCACGGCGACATATTCTTGAATCGTTTACTATCTGTTTAAAGTAACCCTATTCATGATGCAAAGTACAGCAAAACTCGAATCCTTACTCGCCGTACAATTGATTTGATTTGCCTTTTGTCTCACAATACCTGCTTTCAGCTCATTGAAAATAGTAAGAGTGACTCTTCAGAACACCCCCCCACCCCCCAAAACTGCTACATTGTGGTGCATGTTTTGACCACTGTGATAAGAGGGGTTTTTGTTTTAAAGTGAATGTCTATCGTCCACTTGAGAATAACCTCACAGGATACAAGTGTTTAGCTTGTGGTGAGCTGATGGGAGAGAGAAAGTGAAACGTAACATTTTGAAACAAAAAATTTCTGGCGCATTGGAATAAACGCATTCGCTTGTATTTGAGACAATCACTTAACAGTGTACTCAGGGGCAGTTCGAACCCTTAAATTCAGGGGCGGCGCCTGACTAAGAGCATTATTAATTACACTGTGCAGTCGGGGTAAGAACTTTTGAGATCATTCCCTCATGAAGTGAACACTTAATCACCTCTAGGTTCTGAGACAGCATGGAGGGCCCCGGTAATGAACTCGGCGCTGTACAGTCACTCTGAAAAATGCCTCGCAAATTTGGAAGCGTCCCAGAAAGATATAATTTATATAAAACAGATGCTCGAGAGTGCTTTAATAGGCTATAACACAATCTGGGAGTGGGGAACTGATATCTTTCTTGTGGCTTATAGCATCATCTGAACTCCCTGCACCGTGTTATATTACACATTGCAATAGCCTTGGAGGCATCTTTTTTTTGCACTGGCATCACAGTCCGCATGCTGGAGATTTGGCAGACTTCACTTTGAAGGATAGGTTAGCTTGTAGTCACCCACTCTAGCATTATGTTCCCTCCTTACGTTGTTGATGTCTGTTTTGTATATAACTCACAGCAACTGGTAAAAACGTGCGTGTGTTTATCAGCGAAACTATCCGCCAACCTCCCTACATCCCAAACCTGGGGTTTCCCAGGAGACCACATCACCCAATTACCAAAACCATACTGGGTCACGGCCAGGGAACCGGTGTCAACTGGTCAGGTTCCCCCGTCAACCCAGGGAACCTGCCCAGAACGCGTTGTAAGACCAGAGCACCTCCTGCTGGTTGCTCGCTGCTGTTTCCACCAATTCTCTGGAGTCAAACCCTGTTTCACCGTTCACACACACACCCTACATTGAACTCTGTAAACCCTGTTAACAATGCCACAGCACCGACTGCAATGGCAGCGAGGTGCCATTCATTTAGTTTATCACCAAATAAATGGACTTGGGATGATGTAGGGTCAGCGATAACAAGATAAATAAAGTATACGAGAGACGGTGCTGAACTGGTTTACGTGAATGTTTTCGGGGATGAGGGAGTGTAGTTACATGGACAGATTGGAGGTGAGGTAGCTGAGAGGAGATTTGATCGAGGTGTTCAACGTATAGAGAGTTCTGGACAAGCTGTCGGGCAGAAACTGCTCCCATTTATGGAGAAGTGGCGGTCGCCGTTTTAAGGTAATTGGCCGAAAGGCCAACTCAGCGACAGGCGAGGGCTTTTTTCTTATTTTATTCTGCGAATGGTGCTTATGTACGAACGACGGTACAAACATTTCATTGTATTTTATATTGAATGCACGTGACAATAAAAGATAATCATGGAATCAGAGTCCAAGCAGATTCATTTGTAGCTTTGGAAACGCAATTGTATAGAAGTCAGACAGATACAGTACAATGGCAGATCCAACGCGAAAAGGGTGGAACTGATTGAGTTGTTCTCAGACAGAACCCAGACAAGACGGGCTGAATGGCCTCTTTCTACGCTCTTATTTGCGCCATGATTCTAAATGAGGTCAAAGCGAGCGGATGAATCAACCTGCTCAGAAATGTAATGACACACCTCTGGCAGCCTCCAGACCTACAGAGTTTCGCCAGTAATTTCTGCTTTTGTTTCAGATCTCCAGCTTCCCCACTTCATTTTGTTCAGAATCTGAGGCCTAGATTTACACTCTGGAGGCAAGGGTTTAAGTTTAAATTCATGAAAACGGGAATTGGAAGCTCGTCTCGTAGTTGACCACGAGCCTATAATCTGTTGTAAAAACTACCTACAACCTGGTTCATCGCTAATGTCCTTCCGAGAAGGAAAGCTGTCATCCTAGACTCAGGGGGGGTTGAGGTTAAACTGAAATGGCTGAGCAAGCAATGTCCTCGCCCCCTCAAAGAGGGTGAGAAAGGTTCGGTTGTCTTTACACTCGCTTCCAATTTCACGTCTACACGGCAGCGCGCATTGGAAGATTCAGACAAGCCCCAGTCTGAATCCCACTGCAGTTCCCAAGATCTTGAAGAAAAAACACACTTTTCGAATTTGAAGCAAGTCTCAGCTTTTATAAACCATCCGAGTATACATTCTAACAGTTAGGACACAGTGTTAAATTCTTGTGCCTTTTGTTTGGTCAGGTCGAGCGATGTAAATGTAGAGAGATCCCATCCAGGGAGTCCAAGTCTCAACTCACAGTGTGATCCCTGGTTAGAGAGCGCCACGCGCTTCTGAGACGATTTTTGTCAAAACAATTTGCATTTTTTGTTTTTGGCAATGACATGATTGGATCTGTTTGTCAGAGATCAGTCAGTGATCATTTCCAATCTGACTGCAGGATAGACCCGCAATCTCGCTCTTAGTAAGGGTGTGAGGGGAGAAATGGACACTGCTTTTTTCACCTTCCAAACTTTCTACTGGATTTTAGCCTGTTTTAAACAATTACAGGGAAAGTGGAAAGCCAATCTGAAAGGGGGAGCTTGGGGAGCAGACAGAACTCACAGAGGTGTGCAAGGACTTTGTGAAAGAGGCTTATACAGTGTACACAGCTCACCTCACCCACATCGTCCAACAGCGCCCCTGGCCAAGTCCCACCGATTCCATTATTGGAATCATTCTCACGCGCTTTGCTTAGCATGAAATGTACAGCTACAACCGAAACCAGCATCATTTTCCCCCCAAAAATCTACTGTGTTACAGTATAGTGTGTCATACTGAAGGGCGCCACGTACAAAACCCAGTGTTATAAAGTCATAGAGATCAACAGCTCGGGAAAAGGCCTTTCAGCCCATCGCACCGCTGGTCAAAAGCAAGCACGCAACTATTTGAATTCCACTTCCTTCCACATTGTCTTGAATGCTTTGGCATCGCGAGTGTACATCTAAATATTTCTTCAAAGTTATGAGAGTTTCTGCCTCGACCACCTCTACAGACAGTGAGTTCCAGATTCCCACCACCCTCCGGGTGATTTGCTTCCCCTATCATCTCTAAACCTTTTGCCCCTTACTTAAAACTATGCCCCGTGGTCATTGATCCCTCCATCAAGGGGAAACAAAATCTCCCTGTCTATCCTATTGCAACTTGAATACATTCTCTGCAGGTAATTAAAACACCATACCCCATCAATGAGGATTGACTTTATTCAACTACATCTACATTGTGCAGAGTCTGAAAGATTGCCAGCATTTTGTCCACGAGGTGACTGGAAATGTGTGAACATATTGCAGGGCCTGTTGCGTGCCAGGTGTAAGGGAGGGAAGGGAACGGAATGAACTCTCGCGGTGGAGAATTGTCAGTCATCAACATCATTCCCCTCGGCGGAGGTGTCACAGTGGGAACACAGGTTATCAGCCCATGAGGTATTCCCCAAAGTGGACTGACAAGGGGCATCATGTTTTCTGATGTCTTGCATGTGTTTGTCTGTCAGTGAGTATGTGTATGTCTGTTTGTGTGTATGCCTGTGTGTCAGCGTGTCTCTGTATATTAAGTATGTGTGTCTGTGAGCGTATGTCTGGTTGCGTGTCTGCGTGATTGTCAGAGTGCGCGTACGTCCATGTGTTTGTACATGCCTGTGCCTCTATATGTGTCTGCGTGTGTGTTTTAAGTGAATGTGTCTGTATGTCTGACGCTGAGTCTGTGAATCTGTGTGAGTTTGTATCTGTGTGTGTGACAGCGTGTGTGTACGTCCGTGCTCTGTCAATGTCTATATCCGTGTGTGTCTTCAGTGTGTCTGTGAGTGTACGTCTGTGTCTCTATGTCTCTGTCTCTTGTGTGTGATTGGCTGAAAGGGTTTGAGAGAATTTCAGGGCTTTGTGTACAAGGGTGAAATGGGACCTTCTTATTAAAAGCTCGCTTGTAAGAAAGTGTGAAAAAAAGTTTATGTCAGAAACCAGAACCACTTAGACAAACACGGGCTTGAAGAGTTACATAACACGCGAAGGCTCCACTGAGAACCTGCTCTTTAAGCTAAGGTGAAAGGCTCTGTTGGCACACGTACGCACAGGAAGGAAGTCAATTTATACGGAGTAAACCATTAGTGATGTCGTGTTTATGGCTCTGGAATGACTTTTTTTTTATCTGAAGCCCAGTGTACAATTTAAGCCCAAATCAATATGTAGCGAGAAGGTTTCGGAAAAAAAATTCCATCTTCCTGTAAAATTTCAAGTAGTAAAAATCTCAGAGGAATGCTCTCTCTTCAAGTACCAGTATCACTTAACACGCTTCCTTACAGGAATGCTTCTGTTTACCAGGTCAGATGCTGCAGCGCACCTTGAGCAGGTATCAGGTATTCACTCATCCGCCCTCCTGATTTATGACTTGACATCAAATAGATTGCTTCACAGGTCGTGCTGCTAGACATGGCTTTGACTTAGCGAACACTGCTCTTCATAAGCACTGTGGTTAGACATGCCCGAACGGCTGCAGAGATGGTTCTCTTCTACCCAGAGCGAACCTCTGACGGTGAAAGGATCGGAGAAGGCACACAGCCTCAAAAACACAAGAGCAGGACTAGAGCCTTCCCCAAACCAGGCTGCTCTGCTATTCAAACCCAACGGTACTGACCGTGGCTTCCAGCCCCTCTCCTGCTTGCTCCTCATATCACTTGTCTGAATATTGTAGAATCGTACAGTATAAAAGAGACCTTGGTACATCAAATTTATGTCGCCAAAAAATATATATTACTGCCTGTATTAGTCCCACTTTCCCCGCAATAGGCCACAGCCTTGAATATTATGACAAATCTACAAAGCTCTGGGAAAGAGGATTTCAAAGACTCACAACCTTTTGACTGAAGTAATTTCTTTCCATCTCAGCCCCTTATCCCGACAATGTATTCCCCCAGAGTTTCAGATCGCCCACGATCTCCCCATGTTGTCTACACTGTCCTCGAGGATTTACTGCTTTTGCCTGAGATTTACGGCACAGCAACTTACAGGACTTTGACCGTCAACGCAAGCCGCCTTTATCTCTCCCCATGTCCTGCTCTTTCCTTCTCCCTCATGTACCCGCCCAGATTCCCACCTGGGTTCGGATTCCCATCTTTTGATGTTGCTGCCCTGTCGGTGCTGAGTGAATGGGAGCTCCCGGGACATTAACCCCAGGCCATCCTGCTCTCTCAGGTGGACACAGAGCAGGGGCAGTCTCTCCCGTGGCCTGACAAATATTTAACCCTCAAGCAACACTCTCAAAACAGATAACTTACTCATTACCACATTCCCATCTGTGGGAGCTTGCTGTTCGCATATAAGCAGCTGTTATTTTCTGCATTACACCAGCGACACCACTTCGTTATTTCTTCATTGGCCCTGAGACTCTTTGGAGGGACCTAAGCGCTAAATAAATGTAAGTCTTTGTTTCTTTTTCCGTTAAATGCAATAGTATCCCCTGTTATTTCAATGTCATGCCACACCTGCGTTTAAAGTAAACAACGCTTCTCAATAAGTAACCAGACTTATATCTGGAAAATTACAAGGTTAAAAAAAACTCAGTTTGTAATCGATAAACAATCCCCTTCATAATGCCTTTTCGGACATTTCCAAGGCGTGTGCATAAGTTCTTAATTTTTATATCTAGCGTTTAGTTCTTTAAAGTTTTTAGCGCTAAAGGGATCAAAAAGATTACTGAGTTGGATGATCAGCCATGATCATAACGAATGGTGGAACAGGCTTGAAGGACCGAATGGTCTCCTACAGCTCCTGTTTTCTCCGGGAGCCAATCATGGAGCTCCATGAAACACGTGCTACTACAACCTGGTTGGCTGCCAATCCTTTAGCCTCAATGTGTCCTGGTGCCTAACAAGTACTAATGCAGAGGCTCGATTATCAAGAAACCTGATTAGTAGTAACCATTGAGTACTGTCTACTCAACCTGAACAAATTCCTGCTAAAGCAACACCAATTATGTGGTTTAAATTATATAACTTTTGGTATAATATCATTGTAAATATATACAACTGTAGCATATGATATTACTTATGGCATTTAAAGCAGCAAGCATTTTATTTAATATCTCTGTAGCTGGATTATTGAGTACAGGATCAGTATTCTAGAAGGAATGTTTGTGCCCTGTCAGAATTAAGAGCTCCTGTACCTCTCCATGTTCAACGTTTCAAATATCAGCGGCTCATTAACAAGTTACTCTGCATCTTCGTCCTGCTGCTTTCTTTCAAACCCACACTGGTTCCAATCACAGAGCTCACAAAGGACCTTCAAAATAGAGGGGAAGAAAAACACCGCGGATGCTGGAAATCTGAAATAAAAACAAGAAGTGCTGGACAAACTCAGTAGGTCTGGCAGCAACTGTATGGAGAGAGAAAGGAGTTAAACGTTGAGTCCGACAAGACTCTCATACATTGTCTATAATAATATTTTATATAATCAAATATGTGAAATATTTTATTATAATCATGCGTGTGATAATTTATATAATCAAATCATATTTTCTATAAAACTAAAATTACAAATACTTTGAAATAATGTGACATTTTACTGTAATCATAGGAAGTTTTCTGAAATTTTATTTCATTAGAATCATATATTTTAATTTATATAATTTTATGTATTATATATTTATGTCAGCATATATATTATGTAATTATATATGTTTTATATAACCTGTTTATGATGTATTTTGTATAATCTTACATATGAAATATTTTATGTAATCATAGATATGACTTATTTTATAGAGTCAGAAGTCACACGACACCAGGTTATGGTCCAGAGATAGTAGGAACTGCAGATGCTGGAGAATGGTCCAACAGGTTTATTTGAAATCGCAAGCTTTCGGAGCAGCGCTGTTGGACTATAATCCGGTGTCGTGTGACTTCTGACCTTGTCCACCCCAGTCCAACACCAGCACCTCCACACCGTTATTTTATAGAATCCTGTATGATATATTTTATATGTCTATGTATGTATGGGAAGAGGCATACTAGACTCGAAACGTTAACTTCTGTTTTTTTTCGCTCTCTGCCTGACCTGCTGAGTATCTCCAGCACTTTCTGTTTTTATTATAGTTTCACAGTTTGAGAATACTTGCTCCTCTCACACTTGAAGATGGACGTTGAACAAGACTTTTCGTTTCACGGCTATGAGAATCACAGTGAGCTATAGGCTTTCTTTGTTACTTCGCGGGAACTGTTTGCTTGCGGAAGCATTGTGAGTAAAGTGAAAACATCTTCGAGGCGAGGCGTAGTCAATAGACTGTTCCCAGGCACCAACCTAATAGCAGCCCTTCCTTTTCGAAACAGAGAACTGGTCTGAATACAACTGATCCGCGGTTAATTACGAGAAGGTTGCAAGTTATAAATAATCTGGTTATTGCTGGTAAGAGCCGGGCAGATAGTCTTTCAGTCAAAGGCAGAAGTCACATGGAGGGAGGTTACTGTAAATCACAACGCAGCTCAGTGATGTTATCGCCGGCTGCACCAAGTGAATTATTGGCCTGTCATTCACGACCAAGAAGTGAAGCTAACCCCTCCTGGCCCTGGGAAAAAAAAATCCACGTGGAGAACCCGGGGATTTATGAGGGGAGTCACGGCCATCACTCACAGCCTAGCTACTAACCCATCAGTTAGCTCCCTCCATGGGTCACTGAGGCCGTTTGAGAACTCAGAAATGCCTGCAAGTTTCCTAAAATCAGGGGGCCGGGGGTTCGAGGCTCCAGACAGAGACGATATCCAAAAGAGAGGTTACTTCATTATAAAGTGTGTGTATGTGCTGGGGATTCCCAGCATCTGTGAAGCAGCCGTTTTGCTCAGGTATTTGCAGTTTAGAAATTGACAAGGTTAACGAGGGTGCTAACGAGTGACAGTGATGCTTTATTGTGACGAAACCGAGCCCGACTCAAAAACCACACACAAAAACTCAAGTTACACTTTTGTAGATTATTGCACACTCTTAAGGCCAGAAAGTATAAACGCGATTAGTTTCCGTTTCAGAGTTTCAGCGTCATTTAAGTTTGAGTCGGTCAAGTTTGACAAGAGTGTGGGCTCAATCTGAGGAAAATCTCAGGTGTTCGTGGATTTTAATGTGAAACTCCAATCGCTTCCCCCAGCCTAACAATTAATGAACTATTGTCTCTTTCTCTCTCTCCCTACCGACGTGCAGATTTGTTCCAGTTTTCTAATTTCTCCTCAAATTCCACCCAGACCCGAGTTGCCAACCTATTCAGTGAAATGAATGATGTGAATAATACGGTTTTCACAATGGAATAATTAATTTGCTGAGACTATTAAAACAAGGGAGAATGATGAAGTGACTTGAATGCGAGCCTCGGAGGGGACTCATTGTTTGTCGTTTAATGAGCTTTTTGGTAAATGGCGGGGAAATATTGCCCTGCTCTCCGTAATATGATCGAGGCAAAAGTGTATTAAGAGTTGAAATCCCCCAGTGCAATGCGTTCGGAAAAGGCTCCCGCCCATTATTTGCCAGGGTTTGAGTGTTTTCCACACTGTTAGAACTGCACACACACACACAATACCATGATATGGGGCAGGTAGATTCTAATGAGCTGCCGAGTGATAAATTTCATAATTATTCTACCCACTGCTAACAGAAAATTCATCAGTCAAGGCAAATTAGTTCAGATTCATTAGAATAAGAAATCTAACGGGCACATATACTTTATTAGTTTACACCAATAGGTTTAATTAGCTGCATATTTCACAGCTACAGTGCTGTTTCAGCCTGCTCTTAAGGAAGGGACTGCTTTATGTCTTTTATTTAAAGTAACAAGCCATCAGGGCCCACGTTAACCCCGTCATTAATTCTGAAAACACGAGATAAGCTTGCTTTATTAACCAGAGACCCGTCAGGTCTTTGCTCCGTCTCTGAATTGGGCAAGTGTTATTTTCTCTCTCACACACACCTTCGACCCTTCTATCCCTCCCAAATTAATTCAGCTGGCTAAACAAACACAGGGCGAAATAAGACAAACCCCAAAAACAGACACAAAGGACAACAAAACGCGCCAATTTTGTCAGTAGTTTTTACAATAACATTAGCCCTTAAGTATTCGCCGCGCAGCTGTCCTATGCTCTCAATATGATCTGGATTCCGACAAGTTCATATATTTAATACTCTTATTAGTTGCAACTATGTCGTTTTAAGCCAATCAAATAGTAATTTTATGCAGGCTTTCATTTTCAAAGAACCTACTTACTTGCGTTTGCGAGTAATCTTCCTTAGAAGTACCTCAGAATCAGTCACACATCTTCAGCAGCAAATGACAAGCCTCACAATCTTAGCACTTGCTGGAGAGAGTGGCTGAAGAGTTGGCCCCTCCTGCTGGGAAGAGCTGGAACTTCACTGCTGATCATCAACTGGCATCAAAGTTGCCAGAACTGACAAGAGGCTACACTTGATCTGAACCAAAAGGCGGAGAAGGCTTAAGACTTCAAGTTATGTAAAAAAAAATACATGAAGTATTCATTGAATGGCCTTAGAATGTACAGATTCCAACTAAAATAGTGTCTTTTTTTAAAGCCTGCTTTCCATAAAAGTTCTTGCAACCAGAGTGGGCTGTGAACATGTTTTTTGCACGTTCTTATCCAATGCCAGTAAAAAATGCCCACCTTGTCATTTTGATGTCAGTCCTTGCTCAAATGTAGCACTCCCAGATTTGGTGCTAAATGAAGATGACTCTCCAGAGCCGGACTGAAAGTGTATTTCACTCGGATTAGATGCCAAACCAAATAGTTGACTGTTCTTACAGGTGGCAATTTAACACAATCTAATTTCCAAGAAGGGCTGGAGAATTTTCCGCTGTGTCATGGTATATATTTATCCCTCAGCTAATATTACACAAGGAAACGGATTATCTGAACATTACAAAGGCATGTGGATAGGTACATAAATGAGGAGGATTTAGAGGGATGTGGGCCAAATGCTGGCAAATGGGACTAGATTAATTTAGGATACCTGGTTGGCATGGATGAGTTGGGCTGAAGGATCTGTTTCCGTGCTGTACATCTCAATGACTCTGTGGTCATGATCAGTGAGCTGGTTGTGAGTGCTTGCTGTGCCAAATTTGGCAGCTGCATGTTCTAAACTACAATGATGTCTTCATTTCAAAGGTAGCTAATTGCTTATAATGTGGCATTTCAAGATCATAAAAACTGATACGTAAGTTCAAAGTTGGCATTTTTTTAACTAAATAGAAGGAGTTAGTCATAGGACTCGCAAACACCTTTAAACTGGATCTTACATAGTGTTGGAATTGCACTCCAGTACAATAACCTGATGTGAAGTTAGATCCATGACGTATCTGACAGCACTCCCTTCTTGATGCAAATTCTCTGCCATTGATCTCTGTCGTTGATGGTCAAAGCTAAAATTTACTGACAGTCTTGCTAAAGCTTTAACAATTAAAAAATGCTTTGATAGTATAAATGGTCAAAGGAGGAAAGGTAACTCTGCCTTTATGATCTTTGCAACAACTGCAAAACATTGTAGGTTAGGAGATATATAAATTGTATAATGTCTGCAGTTAAATTTTATTTTGAATAAGTTGCATAATTTCTATGAATTTGAATGACACACCTTTTTTTTAGTATGGCTGTACCATGCTACATTATATACTCAATAGAAAACTATGAAGAAAGGTTCAAATATATTCAGTAAGAAAAAAGCCAAAGCACAAAGCTTGCCAAACTTGACAAGATATGGCAATTATGTTACTGTACAGGGTATATTTTACCTAACGAAATCCTGACTTAAATCATAAACTGTTAAATCATATTGCTTTGAAGATGTAAGACCTTAATTCAATACCATAGTTTCATTTTATTTGTGAATTCATTGTGCCTATAGCACCTAGATGTAAGAAAGTCTGACATGCTCAAAGATAAGAGAGTTGATCAAGGGACGGCAATATTCATGTAAAGGCTTGTGTTTCACCTGGTTAAAAAGCACTCATCTCATTTTTTACAATTGTCTGCTGGGGATAAATGGCATTAGAATGTATATTGCTACTTAGTTCTATCATTAATCAGGTAAATATATTGATCAAAACCTGCAGTTAGTTTAGTCGGATTCCAATCAGTATCATGTTTAAAATTTTTGTTTCAAAATTATATTTTGATTTGAATTTGGGAAAGACTTTTAATTCATTTGGTACTAATTCATCAGTGTACACATTCAGCTCCAGCATTGCTTTTTTTTTGTTGCCTGCCTAGCTGCCTAGCTGATTATTAATATGGCTTACAGGCATAATTAAAATCTATTTTCCTCCAGCCCCCACCCCAGCTCCCATCACAAACAATTAACAAACATATAGAGGGATGGCTGTGAGCTTGTGCTCAAAGTGACTTGTATCAAGTAGCTGTTGTGTATGCTGTATGTCTGGCTGCAGTATAAAGTCAGTGTTCCATTTCATCAATTGGGGCAATAATACATGCATATAGTGGTAACAGGCAGAACAATGCTTTTTTTTCTCGTGCATCCTGCTCAAAACAAAAGTTTTGTTTGCTCTTTGAACTTGCTCACCTGTCCATCAACGCATACTTTTATAAGTATATTTTGTGAAGATTTTTTTAATCGCATATGTCTACAAAGAGAGGAAGGAGGATCACAAAAGTGATTATCATCAATCCCAGTTTTGCTGGATTAATTATTTGTTGTTCACTCCAAAAACATAAACATTTGAAGGAGCTGCTTTCTTGTCACATTGCAAATTACTAACTCAGATTGGAAATCATGATTATAAAGAGAATTTTGTTCTCCCCAAACTACATTGGAAGTCTATTGAGTGAGTGATCATTTCCTGAGGCTGAGTGATAGCTGCAGCCTGAAGACAACAGAAAGATTTTTTTCACAAGGTCATTGCAGCCAGAGGGGATCTTCAAACCTGCTTCTGTTTGACAACTTGGAGACACTGCTGATGGGCTGTATTCTTCTGCTAGAGACATACTGTCTGGCATAAGAAAAGGAAACTTTTCTTCCTTCCAATGCTGCGCTCCAGTTTTATTGTCATAATTGGCTATAGGAAATCTGAAAGTCAGTCTGTCTAATGTTTTTGAAGATTGAGTGCACAAAGACTTCATTATGGCCCTGCAGTATGTCACTTAACTGTACTCAGAAAAAAATGATTTGGACTGTAAAGATTAGAAAGGGGATCAACTAAGTTAATAGATATTTCTTCAGAAATTGTGCGCCTTAGTCAATATCATTTCGTCTTTCTTTATGAATATCGGTGCTATTAAACAGATAACCCATGAAGTCATAAAAAATTACAATAAGTAAGCTGACCCAGAAACCAAAATCTGAGGGCATAATGACAACACTTTATTTTAAATCTCTCCAAATAATACAATGGTCAGGAATTAATTCAAAAGCAAAATATCACAGCTGCTGGAAATCCGAAATGAAGGCAGAAAATGCTGGAAATAAAACAGAAATTGCTGGAAGAATTCAGCAGGTCTAGCAGTATCTGTGGAGAGAAGGCACATATCAGGTCCAGTGACCCTTCTTCAAAACTGAAAGTTCTGTAGAAGTTCTGAAGAATGGTCACTGGACTCAAAATGTTATTTCTGCTTTCTCTCCACACATGCTGCCAAACCTGTTGAGTTCTTCCAGCAACTTCTGGTTTTGTTCCTCATTTCCAGCATCTGCCGTTCTTTGTTTTTACTTGTTAAATTCTGGAAATATTCTGTAGGCCATGCAGCACCAAGGAGAAGGAAACCAAAACAAGATTTCAGAGCACCAGGACATTGCACCAGAACTAAAAATAATGAATTGACTTGGCACCGTGGAGTGTATCATTTCAATTGTTTTCAAAAAAGTCTGCATTACTAAGAATATTAAATACATTTGTATCCTTCATGTAGCAATGGTGCGCTGTTCCAGTACAGTCAAATACTGCTTTACTTTTGAACACACCACATTTGGGAAGAAAAAACTGACAAAGAAATTTTGAGAATTGAATGGCAATGAACACAAGAAGTCAACCAGTCCTGGAGTACAAATAGTAAGTGTATAGTAGAAGGTGAGGTGGATTCTATTACAGACAATGAAAGTTATAAATGTATTGAGATGGAGGACAAGGTCAGACAAGGAGCATCAGTGCTTCCTAAGGAAGAGGCAGGATGCATTCAAAGAATTGGTAGAAGCAGAGATGGCAGAAATGTGTGGAATGAAAACTGATAGGAAGTTTGTACAGGAAAGGTTTTGAGTGAATAAGTTACTTGGTTGCTAAGGAAATTTGGTGTGGATACAATAGAAGAGCATTCTATAATCTACTGCAATTCCCAAGTGATGGAAGAAGTGCCAGAGGATTGGAAACTGGAAATTGGATTAGAAATTTAAAAATATCTGACAGCCTTGTTCAAGAAATGGTGTCTGGACATTCTGAGTAACTGTAGGCTGGTCAGTTGAACATCACTGCGAGATACAGTTTTATAAACAATAATCCAAAAAAAAAGCAATGAAAGGTACTTGGAGAGGTTTAACTTAGGAGAACCAGCATGGGGATTTGTAAAAGGCATAACATGTTTGACTAATCTAATTGATGAATCTCTTCAGGTAACAGAGAAAGTTGATGAAGGGAATGCAGTGGATGTTGCCTATGTGGATTTTAAGATAGTGTTTGAAAAATAACCATGTACTTTTCTGTTACATGCGGGTTGGTTTAGCTCAGTTGGCTGGACAGCTTGTTTGCAATGCAGAGTGATGCCAACAGCCTGGATGAGGTTACCATGAAGGATTCTCCTTCTCAACCTCTTCCCTTGCCTGAGGCATGGTAACCTCTGGGTTGAACCGCCACCAGTCTGATAAAACTATGGCGATTTTAATTTTTACCTAACAAAACTGAGGCGCATGGGATAGAAGGTCTGCTTGGATTTAAAAAGAATGAATAAAGGACAGAAAACAAGGAATTATGGTAAATGGTTATTTTGCAGACTGAAAGATGGTAGACAGTGGGGCACCCAAAGGTCACTGCTTGAATCGTTGTCTTTTTAATAGTTTATATAAATTACTCAGGTACTGTAATAGAGGGTAAGATTTTAAAACTTACTGGTGGTATTGAGCTTAGAGGTGTTGCAAACAGTGAGAATGATGTTAATCAACTGATCCAGGAATACATAGGCTGGCAGAATGCGTAGACAAGTGGCAGATATAATTAATACAGGGAGTGTGAGGTGATGCATTTTCCAAAAGAGATAGGGAGAAACAATATAGACTTAATGGCACACATCTAAAGCGACAGATTTTCAAAGGTAACAGCATGTTGAGAGTGTACTTAGCCATGCATTTGGAAAATGGGCCTTCATAAATCAAGATATTGAGGACAAAACTAGGAACATTATGCTGAACCTTTATAAAACTCTGGTTAGGCCACAAGTAGACTATTACATCCAATGCAGACTACCACAGTTAAGAAGGTTTGTGAAAGGCCTTCACGGCATCAGTTCCATTCCAGCCTTGGGTGACTGTGTGGAGTTTGTGCATTCTCCCTGTGTCTGCGTGGTTTCTGCCGGGTGCTCCAATTTCCTTTCATAGTCCAAAGAAGTGCAGTTAGGTTGATTGGCTGTGGCAAATTGCCTGTAGTCTTCAGGAATATGGAGTCTAGGTGGGTTCACCATGATAAATGCAGGGTTACAGACATAACATCTGGGACAGGGTCTGGGTGAGATGCTGTTCAGAGGGTCAGTGCAGACACAATGGGCCGAACAGCCTCTTTCTGCACTGTAGGGATTCTATGATGTATTAAGTCTTTTTAGTAGCTCCAGAGATGAGAAAATCTAGCTACTAGTTTAGAGTGGAAAAGCTTGGATTATTCTCCTGGAAGATTAAGGGGAGATTTGTTGTCAGTGTCTTTCCATTGGTTTGGGGGTATCTACTTATGATTGTTTTGCTGCAGGTCTCCACGTGTTTGTACAGGTTGTTTTTGATTCACTGATCTTTGAGCACATAGGGCAGGGTACCCCATGAGGTAGTGGAACATGAAGTTTGTTCTCCGGCACGTCTCTGACTCCTCATTACAGTGTTTGGCCTCAAAACATGGTGCAGATTGATGGACAAGTTCGCAAAATGTTGAATAATTGTTAGCAAGCTCCTCACAGTCTTTGATATCATGCTGCCAAGCTTCAAAGAGAATTTCAGAGTATCTATGTTGCATTTTTCTTTCTTTGCCCTCTCTTGGAACATTGGCCTTTTGAAATTTGAGAAAACAGGAATTGTTGGCAGTTTCTGACCATCTGGAAAGAGTGTCCAGTCCATTGAACATAAAAACATAAGAACATAAGAACCTAAGAACTAGGAGCAGGAGTAGGCCATCTGGCCCCTCGAGCCTGCCCCGCCATTTAATAAGATCATGGCTGATCTTTTTGAGACTCAGCTCCACTTACCCACCCACTCACCATAACCCTTAATTCCTTTACTGTTCAAAAATTTATCGAGCCTTGCCTTAAAAATATTCAGTGAGGTAGCTTCAACTGCTTAACTGGGCAGGGAATTCCACAGATTCACAACCCTTTGGGTGAAGAAGTTCCTCCTGACCTCAGTCCTACATCTGCTTCCCTTTATTTTGAGGCAATGCCCTCTAGTCTTAGTTTCACCTGCTAGCGGAAACAACCTCCCTGCCTCCACTTTATCTATTCCCTTCATAATCTTATATGTTTTTATAAGATCTCCCCTCATTCTTCTGAATTCCAATGAGTATAATCCCAGTCTATTCAGTCTCTCCTCATAATCCAAACCTCTCAACTCTGGAATCAACCGAGTGAATCTCCTCTGCACCACCTCCAGTGCTAGTATATCTCTTCTCAAGTAAGGAGACCAGTACTCCAGGTGTGGCCTCACCAGAACCCTATACAGCTGCAGCATAGCCTCCCTGTTTTTACACTCCATCCCTCGAGCAATGGCAGACAAAATTCCATTTGCCTTTTTAATGACCTGCTGCACCTGCAATCCCACCTTCAGCGATTCATGCACAAGGACACCCAAGTCCCTCTGCACAGCAGCTTGCTACAATTTTTTACCATTTAAAACATAGTCCATTTTGCTGTTATTCCTACCAAAATGGATGACCTCATACTTATCAATACTGTACTCCATCTGCCAGACCTTTGCCCACTCACTTAGACTATCTATATCCCTCTGCAGACTTTCAGTGTCTTCTGCACACTTTGCTTTACCACTCACCTTAGTGTCATCTGCAAATTTTGACACACCACACTTAGTCCCCAACTCCAAATCATCTATGTAAATTGTAAACAATTGAGGTCCCAACACTGATCCCTGAAGCACACCACTAGCTACTGACTGCCAACCAGAAAAACACCCATTTACCCCTACTCTTTGCTTTCTACTGGTCAACCAATCCTCTATCCATGCCAATACATTACCTGTAATACCGTGCAACTTTATCTTATGTAGCAGCCTTTGGTGTGGCACCTTGTCAAATGCCTTCTGGAAATCCAGATACACTACATCCACAGGTTCCCCATTGTCCACCATGCAAGTAATGTCCTCAAAGAATTCCACAAAATTAGTTAAACATGACCTACCCTTCAAGAACCCATGCTGGGTGTTCCCAATGGGACAACTTATATCCAGATGTCTTGCTATTTCTTCCTTAATGATAGATTCAAGCATTTTCCCCACTACCGAAGTTAAGCTAACTGGCCTATAGTTACCTGCTTTTTGTCTACTTCCTTTTTTAAACAATGGCGTCACATTGGCTGTTTTCCAATCTGCGGGAACCACCCCAGAGTCCAGTGAATTTTGGTAAATAATTACTAGTGCATTTGCTATTTTCTCCATCACCTCTTTTAGTACACTGGGATGCATTTCATCAGGGCCAGGAGACTTGTCGACCTTTAGCCCCATTAGCTTGCCCAGCACTGCCTCCTTAGCGATAATGATAGTTTCTAGGTCCTCACCTGCTATAACCTTCTTGCCATTAGTTTTTCGGCATGTTATTTGTGTCTTCCACTGTGAAGACCGACACAAAATAATTGTTTAATGTCTGGGCTATTTCCTCATTCCCAGTTATTAAATTGGCCTTCTCATCCTCTAAAGGACCAATGTTTACCTTCGCCACTCTTTTACGATTTACATATTTGTAGAAACTTTTGCTGCCTGTTTTTATATTCTGAGTTAGTTTACTCTCATAATCTATCTTACTTTTCTTTATAACTTTTTTTGTGGCTTTCTGTTGGCCTTTAAAGATTTCCCAGTCTACTAATTTCCCACTACTCTTTGCTTTTTTGTATGTGTTTTTTTTTGCTGTTAACTTTGCTGTAAAGTTCGCAGGAGCTTTACCTGCATCCTATAGAGCTGACTTCGAAAAGAACGTTATCATTTGCTCGATAGACCTCCTATTGAATCTGAAGGATATGGTGGAGGTATTGCTGGTAGAATTTCTCCAGCCCTCTTATGTGTCGCTGACAGCCTTTATTTTAATTTTAAGGTGAAGGGAAGGAGGTTTGGAGGGCATTTGAGGGAAAACTCTCTCACCCAGAGGGTGGTGACAATCTGAAACTGCCTGGGAGGATAGTAGAGGTGAGAAACTTTGTAACTTTTAAAAAGTATGTGGATGAGCACTTGAAATGTCATAACATTCAAAACTATGAGCCAAGTGCTGGAAAGTGGGATTAGTGTAGATAGCTTAGCGCAGTCCTGATGGTCCAAGGCTTGAAGGCACAAGTTCCTCTCTGTGTTGTATGATTCCATGACTGATATAGTACAGTACAGATGTACAGTACAGAAGAATACCTTTTCCAAGTGTTCAAGGATAATGGATATCCAAAGAACTGGGTCAGGAGATGCCTATAGGAACAGCATCAGAAAGATTCTACATGCCCCGACACACTCATCACACTACCCTACATCAGGAACATATCAGAACTCACCACAAGACTCCTATGACTGCTAGGCATCAGAGTGGCACACAAGTCCACATCAACCCTACGACAAGTGCTCACCTGAACTAAAGACCCACTCCCCGCCATAGACAGGACCAATGTCATCTACAAGATCCCCTGCAGAGACTGCAAGAAACACTACATCGGACAAACAGGAAGGAAACTAACAACAAGAGTATATGAACACAAAAAGACACGACCAATACTCACTCATCTCAATCCACATGGACAAGGAGAACCACCACTTCGACTGGGACAACACCAAGATCCTGGGACAGGCTAGGCAGAGACAAGCACGAGAAGTCCTGGAAGCATCGCACTCCATGAAGCATGCTATGAATAAACACATTGAACTCGACCCCATATACATTCCACCATGGAGGAAACCCGGAAGTGAGGCAATCCATCGCAATGGACCCCAGAGTTTAACAACCAGGCGGGAAAACACACCAACGCTTCATCAGAGGCTGCACTGTGGATGTTACCAAGCACGGTAAGGAAATGTCTGCAGAACAAAAAACCAGCTCGGCGAGCCAACCAACCTCAACACCCACAACCTGAGCTACAGATCTACTCCAAAACCTTAGGCAGTACAGATGTATAGCAACAACAACTGTTCTGTGCTTTTGTCAATTTGCGGAGGTCTTTCTTGTCAAATGCTGGCTGCCGTAGTTCACAGATGGCTGTGTTGGTGTTGGATCTCCGCATCAACAGTGGCCTTTTGAGAGAAGTTGCTGCCAAGGTATTGTAAGTGCTCAACATATTTCATAATGTCTCCTTCAGCACATGTAACTACTTGTATGCTCAGATGTGAGCTGATAATTGAATTCTGTTTGAGCAACATTGAAGGACAGGCTGAGTCTCCTGGTCGCAGAATTGAGAGTGGCTTAACAATCTGGTGCAGATATCACAATCATTAATATTCTGTAGATCATATATGTCTATGCTGGTCAGTTTTGGCAAGAAGGCATCTGACATTGAAGAGTTTTCTACCTTGGGGGAGTTAATCTTTCATGTAAGTCAACATTGTTGGATAGATTGCAAATTGCCAGGATTCAATGGTCTAGTGGTATTATTGCTAGATTGAGGCTGTTGACTTGCTCACCGAGCTTGCTTGTTTTCGTTCAGACATTTCATCTCCATGCTAGGTGACATCATCAGTGGAGCCTCCAACGAAACGATGTTATTCTACTCCACTTGGAATTTATACTGTCCGGTCTGTTATGATGAGTCCTTTCATTTCTGGTCTTGCTTTGTATGGGTTTTCTATATGGGGTCCAATTCTATATGTTTGTTGATTGAAGTATGGGTGGAGAACCATGCTTCTAGGAATTCCCGTGCATGTCTATGTTTGGCTTGAGCTACTATGGTTACTTTGTCCCAGTTAAACTGATGGCCTTCATTGTCTGAATGTACAGATATTAAGGAGGGTTCATCGTGCCGTTTTGCTGCTAGTCACAGTTCCAAATGGTTTTTTGATGCCCAAAAATAACAGGTGTATTCACAGAACTGAAAGCAAAATCCATCTGTTTCTATCTACAAAATTTAAATTCCCAAATGATATAAAATAAAATTCTTCTTACTTTCACTTGAGGAAACCTTATGATTGGCTCCTTCATTTTTCTTTCCAGTCTTCCATTTTAACTGAAATGTGATAAAGTTCACTGATAAAAAGAATTAAAAATATTTGTTGCAACTGACCAAGGAGGGTTAAAAATATGGGAGCTCATTCACGCCTAGTCATCTGTTTGTAACATAAGGCACATGTCAATGGTATGATCGAATGACTGGAGCTCCAAAAGCACTCAAGAAGATTGACGCTATCGAGGACAAAGAATCCTGTTTAGTTGACATTGCACTAGCGTTTCAATAATCTCTACCCCGTCTACAACATCTCTGCACCCCTCCAATTCTGATAACTTGCTTACTCCTGATATTCTTTACTAAAGCACTGGTACCCATACCTTCACCTGCCTAGACCCCAGGCTCCAGGATTTCCTCCTGAATACTCTCTATGTGTTTCCTCCTTTAAGTTTTGTTTGCCAATGTTCCTGTGACATGAATTTGAGTGGATGCGCAGATATTCAAAGATTGTAGGACTGTAGGAGTTTACAGAGATGGGGAAGAGCAAAGTAATTAGGGGATTTGAAAACAGGGGTGGGAATCCTAAGATTGGGAAGTTGTTGGACTGAGAGTCAATGTTGGTCAGCTGAGCACATGGATGATGGGAACTGCCATAAATTGGGATAGGAGCAGCCAAGTTTTGGTTGTACTCTGGTTTATATAATGTAGAACATGGGACTAGCTGATCAGAAGACTGTTCGACTAGTCAAGTCTGGAAATAACAATCCTGCCTCAATGTTCTTCATAGGCAGATACTTAAGTTTGAAGAGTAATCAGAATGCAGAAACCAATTCATACACAGCAGAATGTCACGCACAGCAACTAATAGCTAATAGTTAGAATAACTAATTATCTGATAAGGAAAGGACACAAATGCTGGGACTCTGACGAAGGGAACATACCAAAAATGTAACAACTGTCTTTTTGTTTTGTAGTATCCTGAATACACTGCTGACATTTAGTTAGAAATATACTTCAAGTCACTCTCTGAGTGATCAGAAAGGAAAACATCATCTGCTTTTTGTTCTTTAGTGTAAGATTTATAAACCTACCTATAGTACTACAAACACAGCCATACCCACACCAGCTTATCCAATATCCGCTCTGGACCTTCTTTTTGTATAGATTTGTCTCTGACGTTGTTTACCTCTCAGGTGGGACAATTCGGTTGGGATGTTTATCTTTCTACATTGTGACCAGATTTTATGTCAGATTTTTCCAATGCTATTTGTCACATGACAGGAATTGCTGGTATAATAAAAATTTGTATTTTAACATGTCTCTATCTGAAGAATTAACACCTATTGTAGTTTTGATGGGATGTATGCACAGTAAAATATAACAAATGTTATTGATTCAAAATTATAAAATAGTAGCCTCAGGTTGTCAATGACAATATGTAACATAACTTGCTCTTTGTCCTTACTTTAATTCTTGGCTTATTTTTCTCAACTGCATCAACGTTTTCTTGGATTTTTTTGGACTACCATAACAATGTATTAAACTCATTAGCGCACGTAGGTGATAGTTCAAAAACTAGATGCTTTATTAAGCACTCTTGTCTACATAATTGGATAATACTGTCGAAACAATCCTGAGTGTGCTGGAACTTGTGCAAAGGCTCATTATAGCATACAAGAAGTGACATACATTATACCTGTTCACTGCAATCAAAAGGAATACATTTAAATTTGGTCAAATTACAGGGAACACAGGGACCCTATAGTTGCCCTTAGGTTTCACTATGGCAACTGTTTGGCCAACCAATCAGCAGGTTATTCTGTCGAAGTCTGAATTGGTGTGATCATTTGAAACTTGGCCTTCTTGCCTTTGTCCTGATGAGTGCAAGACAGCAACATCTGTGGCAACATGTCTCTCTTTTCAATAGCATTCAAATACTTCTGATTTAATTTGACTGAAGGGTGAACTTGTACCAATTGGAATGATGTGACAGCTTTCATTTAGCTACTGTGCTTGATTGAATTGTTCTGCATAAATTGAACATGTTGTTGTACTCAACTTTTCATAAGGGCATATTAAATTGGAGCAGGAATGAGTTATGTGACCATTCTGCCATTTAATAAAATCATCATCGACTTTCATTTTCAGCTCCACTTTTCCGTATCTCCTGATTCCCTTAATGCCCAAAAATCTTTTGATCTTAATCTTGAACAATGACTGAACCTCCACAGCTCTCTAGAGTAAAATTCCAAAGATTCACAATTCTCTGAGTTTAAAAAAACCTCAGTCCTAAATATCCGACAACCCATCTTAAGATTATACCTCTTCAATCTTAGACTCTTTAAGTCAGCCTCTCAGAATCTACCCTGTCAAGCTCTTTCAGAATCCTATATGTTTCAAATAATTGGCAGCTGCATTTTATAATAAAAGGCAAAGATCAGCTTTATTATCACTCGGAGGAGAGTTTATATGTATCTATCACTCAATTCATTTCAATTCATATTCAGATCATTTCGGTGGAGCTGTCAGAATAGTTTGATGATACGTTCACCAATAATTTGGAATGCAGCAGTTCTTGCAGTTATTTGTGCTACAGCAATTCACCAAGGCTCCTTTGACAGTACCATTCAACCCACCCCATCCAGACCTGCTGAGTTTCTCTGGTATTCTCTGTGTTTATTTTAGACTTCCAGCATCTGCGGCATTTTGCCTTTATTTGGTGACTTGTCTTGTTTTCCATTCCTTGACCCAAGATCTTGTAGATCTTGCTCAGGAAGGTTGCTCTGTGATTAATGGATTGAGCATAAGGCCAAAGGTGGGCCTTTCCCTATATCTCTAACCCTCCAACCCTGGCAATATCCTTGTAAATATTTTCTGAACCCTTTCAAGTTTCACAACATATTTACTATAACAGGGAGAGCAGAATTGAAAGCAGTATTCCAAAAGTGGCCTGACCAATGTCCTGCACAACCGCAACATGAGGGTATTTCAAAGGTTATTTTGAGGTTTATTTTTAAAAACGTGCACTTAGTTTCAGACAGACACAAATAAAGGAGTATGTATTTTATGTTAAAGTTTTTTGCAGTAACGAGATAAGGATGATTAGTAGGCAAGTTACCCACACCAACGCCCCCGTTAGCTCGATTGAAAGTGATAGCAAAGCAAGGTTTCTTTTAATATATATTTCATCAAATATTTCAAAAATATCTCAGAGGAAATCACACACTGTTGCTTTTCTTTTAGAAAAATTGCAGCAGTAATTTTGCAGGCAAAAATACCACAAAAATAGCAATGAGGTCTTGCTAATTGTACAATGTGGTACTTTAGCTTATAGTGGTATTGTTATTAGTAAGCCAAAGCCTTGGCCTAAACCTCTGGAGATGTGTATTCAAATCAGACTAAGGTAGCTGTGGGATTTTAAATTCAATCTGGAATAAAATGTTGATCACATTAATAGAAATCATTAATTGTAAAAATAAAAAAAAGTCTGGTTCATTAATATTCTTTGGGGAGGAAACATAGAATGCCTACAATGTGGAAGCAAGCCATTCAGCCAATCAAGTCCACACTGCCCCTCCAAGGAGCATCACAGCCAGACCTACCCTCCTGGCCTATTCCTGCAATCCTGCATTTCCCATGGCTAGGAGATAGTAGGAAAACGTCAGCTTTCCTGCTCCTCCGATGCTGCTTGGCCTGCTGTGTTCATCCAGCTCTACACCTTGTTTTTCCATGGCTAATCCTCCTAGCCTGCACTTCCCTGGACACAATGAGAAATTAAGCATCGCCAATCCAAGTAACCTGCACATCTTTGGACTGTGGGAGGAAACCCATGCAGAGACAGGCAGAATGTGCAAACTCCACACAGACAGTTGCCCGAGGCTGGAATCAAGCCCAAGTTCCTGATGCTGTGAGGCAGCAGTGCTAACAACTGAGCCACTGTGCCATGTTCACCTGGTCTGACCACCACCTAAATCTAGACCTACAGCATGAAGTTGTTTTTTAACTGCCTCTGAAATGGCCCTGTGAGCCATTCAGTTACAGCAAACTGCTACAGCAAAAGTATTATGTGTGTACCTGCTTTGTAAAGAAGGCAGAAGTTCAGGAAGGTATCTCACTGCCATCTTCTCAGGATCATTAGAGATAGGCAATAAAACCAGGCCTGGCCAACAACACCTGCATTGCAAAAACACATTTTTAAAAATAGTCAGGGCTTGGATAGAAATAGTTCATTAGTAATTATGTCCCAGCACAGTTGACAAAAGCAAAATAATGCTCACTATCTACTCTAGAATAATTTACTGAACAAAATTTGTGAATAGATGAAGAAGTTAGAGCAAATGTGTTTACAGAGATCGGTAATCACTGAAGCAGGCATCTGATACACAGGTACATTCAGAGAGTGAAATCTTTTCCCAGCAGGAAATGCAGATCTGCATATTAATGTTTGTTTATATCATCAATAATTTCCAGGGCAAAAAAAAGCTAGAAAAATTACAAAACTCATTTGCTCGCAAATGAATGAATAGGTGAATGAGAGCATGGGTAGGTGAGCAGTAGGTGTGAAAGAGAGTGAGTGAGTGGCTTCAGAGACAGTAGGAACTGCAGATGCTGGAGAATCTGAGACAGCAAGGTGCAGAGCTGGATGAACACAGCAGGCCAAGCAGCATCAGAGGAGCAGGAAGGCTGACGTTTCGGGCCGAGACCCTTCTTCAGAAATGGGGGAAGGGAAGGGGGTTCTGAAATAAATAGGGAGAGAGTGGGAGGCAGATAGAAGATGGATAGAGGAGAAGATAGGTGGAGAGGAGACAGACAGGTCAAAGAGGCGGGGATAGAGCCAGTAAAGGTGAGTGTAGGTGGGGAGGTAGGGAGAAGATGGGTCAGTCCAGGGAGGACGGACAGGTCAAGGGGGCGGGATGAGGTTAGTAGGCAGGAGATGGGTGTGGGGCTTGAGGTTGGAGGAGGGAATAGGTGGGAGGAAGGATAGGTTAGGGAGGCGGGGACGAGCTGGGCTGGTTTTGGGATGCAGTAGGGCGAGGGGAGATTTTGAAGCTTGTGAAGTCCACATTGATACCATTGGGCTGCAGGGTTCCCAAGCGGAAAATGAGTTGCTGTTCCTGCAACCTTCGGATGGCATCATTGTAGCACTGCAGGACGCCCAGGATGGACATGTCGTCTGAGGAATGGGAGGGGGTGTTGAAATGGTTCGTGACTGGGAGGTGCAGTTGTTTAGTGCGAACCGAGCGTAGGTGTTCTGCAAAGCAGTCCCCAAGCCTCCACTTGGTTTTCCCGATGTAGAGGAGGCCACAACGGGAACAGGAATGGGCCTCAACCTCTCCACCATTCTCACTCACTGCCTCAACCTCTCCACCCCTCTCAACCACTTCAACCTCTTCCCCGCAGAATGTGCAGCCCTCCGCTCCAATCCCAATGTCATCATAAAACCCGCGGACAAGGGAGGCGCAGTTGTAGTATGGCGCACTGACCTCTACATCGCCGAGGCCAGGCGCCAGCTCTCTGACACCACCTCCTACCGCCCCCTTGATCATAACCCCACCCCCGACCACCTCATCTCCCAAACCATCCACAACCTCATTACCTCAGGTGACCTCCCACCCACAGCCTCCAACCTCATCGTTCCCCAACCCAGCACCGCCCGCTTCTATCTCCTTCCCAAAATCCACAAACCTGACTGCCCCGGTCGACCCATTGTCTCCGCCTGCTCCTGCCCCACAGAACTTATCTCCACCTATCTTGACTCCATTTTCTCTCCCTTGGTCCCCCTTCTCCCCCTACCTACATCCGTGACACCACCCACACCCTCCACCTCCTCCAGAACTTCCAATTCCCCGGTCCCCAACACCTCATCTTTACCATGGACGTCCAGTCCCTATACACCTGCATTCCCCATGCAGATGGCCTAAAGGCCCTCCGCTTCTTCCTGTCCCGCAGGCCTGACCAGTCCCCCTCCACTGACACCCTCATCCGCTTAGCTGAACTCGCCCTCACCCTCAGCAACTTCTCTTTCAATTCCTCCCACTTCCTACAGACAAAGGGGGTGGCCATGGGTACCCGCATGGGCCCAAGCTATGCCTGCCTCTTTGTAGGTTACGTGGAACAATCCCTCTTCCGTAGCTACACTGGCCCTATCCCCCACCTCTTCCTCCATTACATTGATGACTGTATCGGCGCCACCTCGTGCTCCCACGAGGAGCTCGAACAGTTCATCCACTTCACCAACACCTTCCACCCCAACCTTAAGTTCACCTGGACCATCTCTAATACCTCTCTCTCCTTCCTGGACCTGTCTGTTTCCATCTCTGGCAACTACCTAGAAACCGATATCCTTTTCAAGCCCACTGACTCCCACAGCTACCTAGAATACACCTCCTCCCACCCACCTTCATGCAAAAATGCCATCCGCTATTCCCAATTCCTTCGCCTCCGCCGCATCTGCTCCCAGGATGAGGCATTCACTCCCTTACATCTCAGATATCCTTGTTTTTCAAGGACCGCAACCTCCCCCCCTCAGTGGTTGAGAACGCCCTCGACCGTGTCTCCCGCATTTCCCGCAACTCATCCCTCACACCTCCTCCCTGCAATAACAACCAAAACAGAATCCCCCTCGTCCTCACGTACCACCCCACCAACCTCCGGATCCAATGCATCATCCTCCGACACTTCCGCCATTTGCAATCCGACCCGACCACCAAAGACACTTTTCCCTCCCCACCCTTATCTGCTTTCTGGACCACTCTCTCCGTGACTCCCTTGTCCGCTCCACACTCCCCTCCAGCCCCACCATACTCGGCACTTTTCCCTGCAACCGCAGGAAGTGCTACACCTGCCCCTACACCTCCTCCCTCACCCCCATCCCAGGCCCCAAGAAGACGTTCCACATCAAGCAGATGTTTACCTGCACATCTGCTAATGTGGTATACTGCATCCGCTGTTCCCGTTGTGGCCTCCTCTACATCGGGGAAACCAAGCGGAGGCTTGGGGACCGCTTTGCAGAACACCTACGGTCGGTTCGCATGAAACAACTGCACCTCCCAGTCGCGATGCATTTCAATTCCCCCTCCGATTCCTCAGACGACATGTCCATCTTGGCCCTCCTGCAGTGCCACAATGATGCCACCCGAAGGTTGCAGGAACAGCAACTCATATTCCGCTTGGGAACCCTGCAGCCCAATGGTATCAATGTGGATTTCACAAGCTTCAAAATCTCCCCTCCCCCTGCTGCATCCCAAAACCAGCCCAGCTCTTCCCCGCCTCCCTAACCTGTCCTTCCTACCACCTATCCCCTCCTCCAACCTCAAGCCACACCCCCATCTCCTACCTACTAACCTCATCCCGCCCCCTTGACCTGTCCGTCCTCACTGGACTGACCTATCTCCTCCCTAACTCCCCACCTACACTCACCTTTACTGGCTCCATCCCCGCCTCTTTGACCTGTCTGTCTCCTCTCCACCTATCTTCTCCTCTATCCATCTTCTATCCACCTCCCCGTCTCTCCCTATTTATTTCAGAACCCCTTTCCCCTCCCCCATTTCTGAAGAAGGGTCTAGGCCTGAAACGTCAGCCTTCCTGCTCTTCTGATGCTGCTTGGCCTGCTGTGTTCATCCAGCTCTACACTTTGCTGAGTGAGTGGCTTGGTGAGTTAGTGGGGAATGAGCAGCTTGGTGAGTGTGTGAGTCGGGAGTAAGTGGCTTGGTGGATGGGGTGGTTGGGAATGAATGAGTGAATGAGAGGGTGGGTGAATAGTTGAATAAGGGGGTGGGTAGGTGAGTAAGTGAATGGATGAATAGATAAGTGAGGAGGTGAATGAGTGAGTGACTGAATAAGTAGTTTTGTGAGTGAGTGAGTGAATGAGTGAGTGTGTGAATGAGAAGGAGAGTGGGTGAGTAAGTGTGAGTCAAGATGGAAAGAGAAATGGTTTTAGTTTTGAATGGAGAAGGCAGTTGGGGCACTATGTTGAGCTAAATTGTCAGCCATCGAGTTAAACCACACAATGAGGTAGATGTAAGTGACATGTAAGAGGGTCCTGGGCATTACAAATCAGCCACAAACAAGCAGAGAATGCTGTCTCTGTTCTAACAGCATCTTAGAGAGTCAAACCAAGATAATTTTTCGAGTTTGGTATGACTTCTTCAGACCTGAGTTCTGATTTCTGAGAACTTGAGTTCTGAAGAAGTCATAGCAGACTTGAAAGGTTAACTTGGTTTCTCGCTCCACACATGCTGCCAGACATGTTGATTTTCTCCAGCATTTTCGGTATTTGTTTTAGCATCTGTAGTACTTTGCTTTTACATTTAGCAAGTTCCCATGAAGCCTCTTGATGTGTTTTGGTGTCTTCCTGAATCTTCTTTGCTCTGGTCAATCATAACCCTGAGATACCCATGAGTGAGTGGGGTGGTTGACCATTTCAGGGATACATCGCGAACACCCCTCAAGCGTTTCTTCTGACTCCCTGCACAGCCAGCAAGAGACACAGGCATTACAAATAGCCCATTGGAAAGTCAAATGTGCAAGGCAATTTCAGTGATTGTGTATGAATCAAATGTTGGATGGATCCTGAAGCTCAATGGTGTGAACAGCTCAGAAATCACTGTTTTCAGCATTGGAAAATCTGGCCCAGCATCTGCCGCTCAATATCTATCAGTACAACTTAAAGCACAGCCTTTGAACTGAAATTATTAAAGATTTGCAGTCTGGAAGCATGAAGACAAACAGGAGCTCAGATGTTACTGCATAATTTGATGTCCAAGTCACACTCTAAAGTAGATTTTTATAAGCAGAAAATATTGGGGTGCGTCTGACTAATGTTTTCCAGCTGACATAAAATACACATAATTTGTGCTAGTGTGACCAATATGCCAGGATTTTGTGATACTGATCAGGTAAACTTTAGTCAAAGCTCGATTATCAAACAAAGGTGTAATAAGGAAGAGCTAGAATCATGTCCAAGCATGTTAGTGATGACATTCCTTCCATTCATTGCATGCTACTTGCACATTAAGTGCACACTACATTCGGATTGTAAAAGATTACTTCACTGTATGGACAGCTGGGCCTACAGGTACAATTACTTCCTTCCAATGACCTACTTAGGTGTTTATCGCTTGTCTTGTATCAAGTCAGAACTAAGTGTATCCCCAACCTCCTGAAAACAGCCCTGCCCTTTTCTGCATTACAACTTGCAGTTGGAGTTGTGTGGAACATTTTGCTGCAGTGGGCTGTGGAGGCCGAGTCACTGAGTGCAATTAAGACTGAGATAGTTAAATTCTTGATTAGTAAGAGGATCAAGTGTTATGGGGAGAAGGGTTGAGAAATATATCTGCCATCTGCTTCCACACTGTAGGGATTCTATGATTCTATGATCAGCCATGGTTCACTAATGTCCTTTAAGGAAGGAAACTGCCATTTTAATTCAGCAATGTGGCTGACTCTTAGCTGCCCTCTGCGCAGTTAGGGATTGATAATAAATACAGGCCTGGCCAGTGACACCCACATCTTGTTAACGAATTTAAAAAAAGTAGAGCAGAATCAGTGGGCCTAATGGCCTAATTCTGCTCCTACATCTTATGGTCTTGTGCAGAAAATGTATTCTCAGACAAACTGTTTGATTCCCACAGCTAAAAGCCCATAACTTGTCAGGTTATTGGTGCCAATAAAACCTGTACCCTTGTTGCAAGTAAAAGGAAGTTTCATGTGGTGTATAAAGATTAGGACAGAGCAGTTGGCCAATGGTGTGTTACTGTGCTGAAAATCCATTGCAATTTTGACCATAATCAGTAGAATCTTCAGACTCTGCTGCATGCGGGGAAGATGGTGCTTGAAGGGTTGAGCAGATACATTTTTGCGATCTATTCTCACTGTCTCTGATGTGCCAAATTTGCCTCTGCAAGTTCCCATTAAGCCTCTCGATGTGTTTCGGTGTGTTCCTGAATGAACCTTCTTCACTCTGGTCAATCACAGACTCCCGTGAGTGAATAGGGTGGGTGACAATTTCGGGGATACATCATGTACAGCTGTAAAGCATTTCTTTCTGACTTTCTGCACAGCTAGCAAGAGGCACAGGCATTACAAACAGCTGCACAGGCATGAGTTAACAGCAAAGAGGTGTCCTGACAATGCAGGTGTAAGATTCTTGTTTCTTTTCCTGGCTCATTATCCTTCCTTTTAAAAGAAAGATAATGTGAGCACAGCGTAACATTGAACACTTGATACCACAAGAGAAAGTTTCCACAGTCTTTTTACAAACTATATCTTCAACAATCCTAATTTACTGAGGATGTGGTACAGTTTATATCCATCATTATATAATATTTGTGCATGTTTGACTTGTCTGATTGTTTAATGCCTGGCATTCTCGGTGTTGTGGAAATATGCAGTGACAATGAAACAGAGGCTTCAATTTGTTATATAACTGAAGACGACATATTAATTCACATCAACAATCATAAAACACACTATATTTCCCCAGTTGACTCTGGTAGTCTATTTAATTCTTTTTTTCTTGCGTGTCATGGTTAATTTAAAAGCTAAATTAAATTAATCTGAGTTATGAAATGTAATCTTTTAAATCCTTTTCACACATACATCACTTAGTGAGAGAGAGAGAGAGGGGAAAAAGATTCCCAGCACATTGATTTCTGGAAGTTAATTTGTCTGTTTTTTTTAACAGATAGTTTTCGGACCACACTCCAATGACCAGGATGATCGTCGTGACCTGATTGGAACAAGAAAAAAAACAGAATGGAAAATTGGAACTAGCAGCCTTATCATCTTTCTTTCATTTTGACTTGATTACTATGGGATTATAATGCAATCACAGTTATGTGTCAGGAGTTACCATGGGAACTCTGTTTAACTGTTTATCTAGCTCCAGATCTTAATTCAAGTTTGAACACTGTGATTCATTTATATGTAAGAGACTGAGGAGACAAAATATAGAGGAAACAGATGCTGTCTTGTTCTTTGATTTTTATTTCACATGAAACCAGATAATTTGTCTTTCAGGGAGGAAATTTATTTTGATGACAATGAGGGTAAGTAATGAGCTAGGTGTTCCTCTCTGAGAAAAGTTGTGTGATTGTGCAGAGTGTGGTTTATTTATTTATTTTAAGTAGTCATCCACAAAACCCTGAATTGCAATATTACAGGCACCATCTGTATGAAAATTGCTTTTGAGAACTTGAACTGTTTATGACTAAAGCAGCACTTTTCCACAGCTGGAGGTTTGTTACTCTCCTCCTGGTTCTTCCGATAGGTTTCAGACATAATTTTTTTGTTAACAATTTAGTCTTTGTTTTCTTTAATGAGAAGTGAATACTATACTTAGAGGGGCTGGGGGATGGTGGGGGGTGTGCTGGTGTGTGCGGCAGCAGTAAAAAGAGTCATTTCATAAATGAAGCGAACTACACACGATCATGGTCAAACAAATGGTGTGTTTAAGATTTGCAACACCCAACTGCCTGCTAAGACAGCTTCAATTTAATGAGTATCATATTTGGCAAGCAAAGCAATGTTTAGATAAAATCTTTCCTTCTTTGTATGCCAAAACTTTACATCTTTTCAACAACTTCCCATTCATTCATTGCCTTGGTTCAGGTAAAAGCATTTTGCTAAAAGAGTGCTGCACAGCGATTGGCCATTCAGCCCAACTAGCTAATACTCTGCACAAATCTATCCCACTTATTTTTCACCTTCCTACCCTTACTCCAATCCTTCTCCTGCATACAGGCATCCAACATCTCAACATTCCATTTAGGGAAAGCAATAGACCACTTATTCCATCAATCCTGCTTTACCATTCAATAAGATCATGACTAATTTGATTATCCAACATTCCTGTCTAAACCCCATAACTTTTCAACCCCTTGCTTATCAAGGATCTATCTACTTCTGCCTTAAAAATGTTTAAGAACTCTGCTTCCACTAATCTTTGGGAAGAGAGATCTGAAGACTCATAAGCCTCTGTGAGAACAAAAGCTGTCCTCATTTCTGTCGTGAATGGCTGACTCGTTATCTCTGTACAGTGACCACTCATTCTAGATCTCCCACAAAAGTAAACATTCTTTCCAAATCAATCTTGTCAAGACTCTTCAGTATATTATATCTTCAAACCAAGTTGTCTCTTACATTTTAAAAATTCATTCATGGGATGTGAGACAGCATTTATTCACCCATTCCTGGTTGCCCACATGAAGGTGCTTCCTTCTTAAAATGCTGCAGTCCAGTTAGTGTAAGTATACCCACAATGTCATTGGAGAGGGTTTTCTCAGATTTGTGACCCAACAACACTGAAGGAACACCAATATAGTACCAAATCAGGACTGTGATGGCTTGGAAGCGAAGCTTTATGTTATGGTATTTGAGTTTACCTGCTGTTCTTGTCCTTCCAGATGATAGTGGTCATTGGTTTATAAGGAGCTCAATCCAGCAGATATAAGCCTGGCGTGCCCAACAAACACCTGGTATAACTGAAGCATTACCTCCGTACTTATGTACTCAATTCTCCTCGCAATAAGTGATGACATTCTAATAGTTTGCCTAATCCTTTGCTTACATGCACACTAACCTTTTGTAATTTATGCACTAGGACACCCAGATCCCTCTGCATCACAGAACTCTGCAATCTCTCTCTAGTTATGTATTATGCTCCTTTTCTGTTCTTCCTGCCAGAATAGACAGTTTCATATTTTCCTACAGTTGTATTTATCAGTGCAGAAACACACAGAGCTACAGTGCAAAGCAACAGGAGGGCAACAGAGACTTATACAATGATGGCACTACCCATAGACTGATACCATTTCAAGGAATATAGTATATAAATTCAGGAAACAATCCAGAAGGTAGAAAACCTGTTATCATTTACAAGTGAATTTGAATTCAAGAATGCCAAAGTTTTAAAATAGTTTTATGCAGATTGGTGAGACTACACACATGACACTCAAAATCATCTTTGCTTCAATATCTAAGGCAGAAAGTTGTTCCTTGAACAGTGTGAGGTACATGCTTAGGAAGAATTCCATATATTTCAATCAGCTTTGTCCTTTGTTTACTTCATATCTAATGCTGCAGCCTTGTGAGAAATATTTCCATATTCTGTAACTGTAGAGCAAATGGTCTGTGACTGTATCTGTGCTGCAGTGAGGAACTTCAAACTTACACACAACTGCCTGTGGGTCCACATCAACATGGCTAGGTGGATGCCAGAACACATGCAGAGGGTGATGTCATGTATACAGTCAGATACTGGCAACACAGGTCTTGTCACAGCTCATTGATGTCACAGAGCCATCTGAGCATGCTCCAAATTTACCCAATAGAGAAGCTTCCACCTAATAGGATAAGAATAACGAGGTCTATTCTGTATTATATTAACAACGCCATGAAATATTCCCAGGGTTTTTTTGGACATTTTGTCAGGACAATCGATTTTGAGGAAGTTCTCTGAGGAACTAGGAGCTGGATTTAGACATGCAGTCCAGAGTCAGGGACCCAAGTGACTGAAGAGAACAGTAACTACAATAGGCAAAGGAAGGATGGTTTTACAAACAGTAGGACACAAAGGAATGGGAAGTTTGTGGAATTCATTAGACTACAGAGACATGAGGGAAAGGATTTAACTATAGAGCTATTGGAAGCCAGTATTGATCAGTATGTACACTTGAGCCACTCAGAATGAATGGAAATGGGCTAGTATTTAAATTGCTGATTACCTCTCATTTCTGTTTTTTTCATTCCACGTTCTTTGTTTGATTTGCCAAACTTCCTTTCTAGTCCTATACTTATAACCATTTATAACATTATGAGGGGCATAGACAGGGAACAAGAAGTCACTTTTCCCCTTGATGGAGGGATCAACGACCAGGGGGCATAGATTTAAGGTAAGGGGCAGGATGTTTAGAAGGGATGTAAGGAATAATTTTTTTTCACCCAGAGGATGGTGGGAATCTGGATCTCACTGTTTATAAGGGTGGTCGAGGCAGAAACCCTCATAACATTTAAGTAGTATTTAGATGTGCACTTGCAACACCAAAGCTATTGGCCAAGTGCTGGAACATGGGATTAGAATAATTGTTCTTGACCAGCATGAGCTGAGGGGCCTTTCTCTGTGCTGTAGACCTCTGTGACACTATGATGCACCTCAGACCCAGTTCTTGTGTCTTGTCCCTATTCTGGCCTCTTTGTGCCTGCACCATATTGAACTTTGTCATTGAATTATTCCTTCCCTGTGCCTTTGAAAATAAATAAAGACTTGCATTATTATAACACCATTAATTTAGCATGGATTCTCATGTGATTTAGCTGCTGCAGCAGCACATAGCAACATCCAACAAGAAACAAAGTAATAATGTGCAGATCTTAGTGACATTGATTGAGGGACATGAGGGAATACTCTTCTGCTTTCCTTTGAATAGCTCCACAGGACCTTTTACATCTACCTTTTTGTATTCATTCATGGTAAGTGGGCTAGACCAGCATTTGTTGGGCATCCCTAATTGCCCCAGGGGAGCCAGTGGTGAGACACTTTCTTGAACTGCTGCAGTCCTTGGGGTGTAGAAGGTAGTGATGAACTGCTGAAATGCTTGTGGTTAGATAGGTGCACCCACAATGCTGTCAGGAAGAGAGTTTGAGGATTTTGACCCAACAGCAGTGGAGAAGGGGAGGCAATCTTCTATTGGTATGATTGCTGGACTGTTAATCCGGAGATCCAGATAACGTTCTGGGAAGTCAGGTTCGAATCCTACAACAGCAGATAGTGGAATTTGAATTCAATACAAATCTGGAATTAAGAGGCTTGTGATGATAATGAATTCATTGTCGATTTTTGGAAAAACTCATCTGGAAACAGTCATCCTTACCTGGTTAGGCCTACATGTGACTCCAGACCCACAGCAAAGTGGTTGACTCCTAACTGCTGTCTGGACAATTATTGATGAGCAATAAATTCTGGCCTAACTAGTGACAACCACACCTAGTGAATGAATTTTTTAAAAAGTAACATTCCTAATCAGCACGGTGTGTGGCTTGGAAGAGAGATTACATGCAATCATTACTTGTTCTTGCAAATGGTGAGAGGTTGTGGGCTTATAAGGTGCTGTGGAAGGAGTCTAGGTGAGTTGTTGGTGAATGAATGAATGATTTATTGTCTCATATATCTAGGGAGATACAGTGAAAAGTGTTCTGTCGCCACAATCCGGCGCCATTCTGAGTTACCAAAGAATAAAAAGAAAGCACTTAAACAGAGTTCATCTTCATTGGCTGGGGTCCCAAACATGGCTCCAGGAATTCTGTATGGTCCCTACTCTGGGCCTACCACAGCCAGGACTCCCTACTCTGCCACCGCTGTAGCTGATGCCTGTCACCATTTCAGGAGTCCAAGCATCAGGCCTACAAGCCAGGAGTCACCACTAACAGCGTGAGAGGAGATGTGTGAAAGCCTCCACCTGTGCAGCACTCCATCGATACATAACTAGGGTATCACGCTAGATTTTTATGCTTAAGTATCAGTCTTACAGACTTTAATTCTCTTTCTACCTACCTTGCCTGTCCCGGTCTCTGCATTCGTTCTCTATCTCATCGTCTCTCAGTCCTAATTAAAGGTCACTGACCGAAACATTAACTCTTTCTGCCCCCGACCTGCTGACCAATTTCCAGACATTCTTCCCTTTTTTTAATTTTACATCCCCAATGGCTGCTGTGTTTTACTTTTGTTCTTAATGAAGATCAGCCAATTAGGCAGCTGGAGGCTGCAGGTACAGGGAGGGGCTGTATCCCAGCTGGCCAGAATGCCCCTGGGGTGGGGGGAGGGGAATGAAGGAAGGTAATTGGCAAATAAGAAAACCATTTAAAAGTAACTAATTGCAAATTGTGAACTATGACCTGGAGAGTGCAAGGTCACCAAGCTTGTCCATTATGTTTGATTGCAGTCTCTTTCACTTCTTGTAAGGCTGATGTTGGCCTCTGCACGCAGGTGCTTACAAAACCCAGGCTTGTGTTGTCAAGCCTCCCATCTGACAACACCATGAAGATTACTGAGGTCTGGAAATTCCTAGTGCAAAGATTTCCAAGACAGGAAATTTTGGAGGAAGCTTTCCCTCAGATATTATTACAATACAATACAACACAGCACAGGAACAGGCCCTTTGGCCCACCAAGCCTGCACCATTTCCTGAGATAACAAGGTGTAGAGCTGGACGAAC
>NC_063341.1:68831370-68958922 GCF_021869965.1 Rhincodon typus | reverse complement strand
TTCTGATGAAGGGTCTAGGCCCGAACGTCAGCCTTCCTGCTCCTATGATGCTGCTTGGCCTGCTGTGCTCATCCAGCTCTACACCTTGGTATCTCAGATTCTCCAGCATCTGCAGTTCCTACTATCTGTGATAGGATTTAGAGGGATATGGGCCAAAGGCTGGCAAAAGGGGCAAAATTGATTTAGGATATCTGGTTGACTCAGTATTTTATTGGACACTGAACTGAGCTTCCAACTTAATATTTTCTATATCACCAAGACTACTTTCTTCTATCTCTTTCTTGTCAGTCTCCTGCCCTGCCCTCAGCCTGACAGTTACCAATACCCTTAGCTGAGCATCAGATAAGGCTATTCCAAACATCTCCTTGCAGCTCTCTCATCTTCCAATGCATGCCACTAGCGTCAGCTCTTCCAACAGTCTACAGTCAGTATCTCTAACTCACAACAATTCCTGTTCACACATCATCCATATGCTCACTACTGCATAATGGCTTCCAGTTAAGCAATTGTTCAAAGTTAGCATTGAGATCCTTGTGATCAATTATTGGGAGGTGATAGCCTAGTGGTATTATCGCTGAACTGTTAGTGAGAGACCCAGATAATGTTCTCGGACCCGGGTTTTAATCGTGCCATGGCAGATGGCGGAATTTGAATTCAATTTTAAAAGAAGAGTCTAATAATGACCATGAATCTATTGTCAATTGTCAGAACAATCCATCTGCTTTACTAATGTTCTTTGAGGAAGGAAACTGCAGTCCTTACCTAGTCTGGCCTACATGTGACTCTGGACCTGCTGCAATGTGGTTGACTCTTAATTAGGGATGAGCCATAAATGTTGGCCTAGCCAGTGATGCCCTCATCCTGTGAATGAATAAAAGCATTAACTCCATGGTCTCAGTCCTCCTGAACTCTTAACACCCCCAAGCTCTAAAACTCTCTAACTCTTTTGAATCCCCATTCCTTTATCCTGCTGTTTTGGAGTCAGGTCTTCAGCCATCTAGGGCCTAATTTTGTTCAGTATCCCTTGTAAAGAACGGTTGAACTTTTAGATATTTTCGTGTCACCTTTTGGGAAGAGGAGCTGCGTCCAAGAACCAGGAGCTAAACTGAAGAACAGGAGCTGAAGGGTTAAAATTTCTAGGCTGTTATCATGAAAATTGTCACGAGGATGGGAATAGGCCAATGAGAACAGCACCTTTTATTGGGGTGCATTTCACACAGCAAAATATTGCAAGCCCGCGATGGGTGTGAGATAAAGGAAAACAAGGCAAAATTTGAAAACACAGAACAGTACAGCACAGTACAGGACCTTTGGCCCACAATGAAAAATAAAATCAGAAATTGCTGGAGGAACTTAGTAGGTTTGGTAACATCCATGAAGAGAGAAACAAACTTAATGTTTCAGTCCAGTCACCTTTCATTAGAAGTCATGAGTAATGATCCACTTTTAGTTAATGGCCTCATTGCAAATGAAGAGGTGGTCTGTAATAAAACAAAGAACTGCGGATGTTGTAAATCTGAAACAAAAACAGAAATTGCTGGAGAAACTCAGCAGGTCTGGCAACATCTGTGGAGAGAAAGCAGAGTCAATGTTTTGGATCCAGTGACACTTCTTCAGAACTGATGACTAGGAAAATGTGGTACTTATGCTGATCACAGGGTCCGGGTGAGTGTTGGAGGATCACTTTTATGGATAGAATATGCATGTTCCACAAAGCAGTCACCCAATCTTCACTTTGTCTCCCCAGTGTGGAGAAGGCTACATTGTGAACAGCGAATACAGTCGAACAGATTGAGTGAAGTGCAGGTAAAGTGCTGCTTCAACTGGGAGGTGTATCTGGGGCCTTGGATAGTGAGGAGGGAGGAAGTAAATGGGCAGGTACTGCACTTTCTGTGAATTTGTGTGGGTTGTATGGGAAGCCATTGAGAGTGCAGGTAAAAGGAGCCAGGGATTTTTTTATTCACTCATGGAAAATAGGCATCACTGGCTGGGTCAGCATTTATTGTCCTAGTTGCCCATGAGAAGGTGGTGATGAGCTGCCTTCTTGAACCATTGCAGTCCATGTGCTATGGATTGACCCACAATGCCAATAGAATAGAATAGAATAGAAATTTATTGTCTTTTTATTCACAAGGAAAATACAGTGAGAAGTTTTATAAGTCACTCCATTGTGGCACCTACATCAATGACAGAAGTCATATGAAATAATAAAAAAGCGTAAAATTAAGACAAAGTTAATCATAGTTTGGTTAATGATTCCTGGGTTCAGGGGAAGGTGATTAAGGAACGATGGAATACCCTGAAGATAGAGCTGGGACAAGACCTCCACGCTGGGTCACTGGAATCCTGCCCGGTAGCCTGCTGAAGAAGACCGCCATGCCAGACCAAGACCACTGCTCCTGGGGAAGACTGTCTGCCAGGCCACGGGAATACCTAGAAGCTGATGATAAGGAAGACCTCCACATGGCGAAGAGATCCCCACGCTGGGACAAGACTGCTATACCAGGAGACCACCATGCTGTGCTAAGACCGCCACCCCTCCTCCTACAGGCCCCCAAGCCCAGTTGCGAACCTGAAGGCTCGGACTTACCTGTGAGTCCAGGTTGGGCGCGTTAGCCCAGAACCTGTTCCTCATTTGCTGGGAGACCCCAGGCTGGGGTGGAGCCATGTCCAGCTCATCCCGGTGTCACTGCTGCCATCACCAAAGACCTCCTCCCTCCATCGCCACTCTCCAGACCCAAAAGAAAGTGAAGAATAAAAGAGATGCACAGGATAAGGAGATATTGGTGATTGTGGGTGATTTTAATCTGCACATAGATTGGGCAAATCAAATTAGCCACAATGCTGAATAGAGGAAGATTTCCTGGATGGTACATGGGATGGTTTTCTTGACCAATATATAGAGGAACCAACTAGAAAGCAGGCCATCTTAGACTAGGTACTGTGTAATGAGAAGGGAATCATTGCCAATCTAGCTGTGCAAGACCCCTTGGGGATGAGCAACCGTAACGTGATAGAATTTTTTATCAAAATGGAGGGTAAGGTAGTTGATTTAGAGACTAGGGTGCTGAATCTTAAAAAAGGAAACTATGAAGATATGAGGTGCGAGTTGGCCTTGATAGATTGGGGAGAGTTACTTATAGGGATGACAATGGATAGGCAATGGCAAACATTTGAGGAATGCATGGGGGAACTGCAACAACTGTTTATTCCTGCCTGGCACAAAAGCAAAATGGGTAAGAGGGCCAATCCATGGCTTACAAAGGAAATTAGAGATAATATCTGATCCAAGGAAGAAGCATTGGCCAAGAAAAATAATATGTCTGAGGACTGGGAGCAGTTTAGAATTCAGCAAAAAAGGACCAAGGGATTGATTAAGAAGGGGAAAAGACAATACGAATGTAAGCTTGTAGGAAACATAATGATTGACACTAAGAGCTTCTACAGCTACATGAAGAGGAAGAGTTTGGTGATGACAAATGTAGGTCCCCTACAGACAGAAATGGGGGAATGTAATATAGGGGACAAAGAAATGGCTGAACAATTGAATACATAATTTGGTTCTGTCTTCACAAAACAGGACACAAATCAGATACCAGAATATTGGAGAATGCAAGATTTAGTGAGAGGGAAGCACTGAGTGAGATAAATATTAGTAGAGAAATGGTGCTGGGAAAACTGATGGGATTGAAGGTGCATAAATCCCCAGGGCCTGATAATTTACATCCCAGAGTATTTAAGGAAGTGGCTCTAGAAATATTGGATGCATTAGTGGACATTTTCCAGGGTTCTACAAACTCTGGAACATTCCCTGCAGATTGGAGGGTGGCTAATGTCACTCCAATATTCAAAAAGGGAGGTAGAGAGAAAACAGGGAATTTTTGACCAGTAAGCCTAACATTGGTAGTGGGGAAAGTTCTCGAATGCATTATCAAGGACCTTATAGCGAAGCATTTAGAAAGCAGTGGCAGGATCAGACAGAGCCAGCATGAATTTATGAAGGGGAAATCATGCCTGACAATTCTGTTTGAATTCTATGAAGATGTAATTAGTAGAGTTGACAAAGGGGAGCCAGTCAATGTGGTATATTTGGACTTTCAGAAGCATTTGACAAAGTCCCGCATAAGAGATTATTATGCAAGATTAAAGTGCATGAGATTGGGGCAAATGTATTGAGATGGATAGAAAACTGGTTGGCAGAGAGGAAACAAAACCTAGGAATTAATGAGTCCTTTTCAAATTGGCAGGCAGTAACCAGTTGGGTGCCACAGGGATCAGTGCTGGAACCCCAGCTACTTACAATATGTATTAATGATTCGGATCAGGGAACAAAATGTAACAGCTCAAAGTTTGCAGATAATACCCAGTTGGGTGGGAGGGTGAACTGTGACGAGGATGCAGAGATCCTTCAGCATGATCTGGACAGGTTGGGTGAGGGGCAAATCAATGGCAGATGCAGTATAATTTGGATAAATGTGAGGTTGTTCACTTTGGAAGCAAAAACAAGAAGGCAGATTCCTACCTGAATGGCTGTAAATTGGAAGAGGGGATTGTACAGTGGGACCTGGGTGTCCTTGTGCACCAGTCACTGAAGGTAAGCGTGCAGGTGCAGCAGGCGGTAAAGAAGGCAAATGGTATGTTGGCCTTCATTGTGAGAGGTCTCAGTACAGGAGCAAGGATGTGTTGTTGCAGTTATACAGGGCCTTGGTGAGATCACACCTAGAATATTGAGTGCAGTTTTGGTCTCCTTTTCTGAGTAAGGATGCCCTTGCTCTCAAGGGAGTGCAATGAAGGTTTACCAGGCTGATTCCAGGGATGGCGGGGCTGATGTATGAGGAGAGATTGACTAGGTAAGGCTTGTTTGTGCTGGAGTTCAGGCGAATGAGGGGGGACTCTCATAGAGACTTGTAAAATTCCAGCAGGATTAGACAGGTTAGATGCAAGGAGGATGTTGCCGATGGTGGGTGTGTTCAGAACCAGGGGTTACAATTGAGGATTCGGGGTAGACCATCTAGGATGGAGATGAGGAGGCATTTCTTCACCCAAAGAGTGCTACAGGAAGTAGTTGATGCCAAACTATTGAATGTATTCAAGAGGCGGCTGTATAGCACTTGGGGCAAATGAGGTCAAACATTATAAAGAGAAAGCAGGGTTAGGCTAACGAGTTGAACAATCAGCCATGATCATGAGAAATGGTGGAGCAGGCTCAAAGGGCTGAATGGCCTCCTCCTGCTCCTATCTTCTCTGTTTCTATGTTAAAAAAGAAAAAGAAAAGATAAAGTGCTCAAGAGAAAAGAAGAAAGGGAGAGAAAGAACGGGAGCAGATAAATCCCACACTCATCTCCCCCACTCCATCGTCATCATGAATAGGGAGGGAGCACTGGGATTTTGACTCAGTAACACTGAAGGAACGGCGGTATGTTTCCAAATCAGGATAGTAAGTGATTTGAGGTGGTGCTGTTCTCATGCATTTGCTGCTCATGTCCTTCTAGATGGACATGGTCATGGGTTTGGAAGGTGCTGTCTGAGGATCATTGGTGAATTTCTGCAGTACATCCAGAAGATAGTGCACGTTGCTGCCACTGGACGGCGGTCGTGGAGGGAATGGATGTTCGTGAATGTGGTGCCAATCAAGTGGACTGCTTTATCCTGGATGGTGTCAAGCTTCTTGACTGTCGTTGGAGCTACACCTATCTAGGCAAATGGGGAGTATTCCGTCACATTCTGACTTATGCCTTGTAGATAATGGATAGGCTTTGGGGGGGTCAGGAAGTGAGTTACTTATCACATTTATCTCTAGCCTTTGGCTTGCTCTTGTAGCCACTGTATTAATGTAATGAGTCCAGTTGAGTTTCTCGTCAATGGTAACCCCAAGGACGTTGACAGTGGGGGATTTAGTGATGGTAACACCGTTGAATGTCACAGCATGGTGGTCTCTTATTGGTGATGGTCACAGCCTGTCATTTGTGTGGGACGAATGTTACTTGCCACTTGTCACCCAGGCATGGATATTGTCCATATCTTGTTGCGTTTGAAATGGACTGCTTCCGTATCTGAGGAGTTGTGAATGGTGCTGAACATTATGCAATCTTTGCCGAGCATCCCTACTTCTGACCTTATGATGGAGGGAAAGTCATTGGTGAAGCAGCTGAAGATGATTGCCAGGTGGATTGGCCATAATAAATTGCCCATAGTGTTCAGGGGTGTGTAGATTAAGTGGGTTATAGGGGTATGGGTCAGGATGGGATGCTCTGAGGTTCGGTGTGGACTTGTTGGGCCAAAGGGCCTGTTTCCACACTGTAGGTGATTCTATGATTCTATGATTGGGTCTAGGACACTGCTCTGAGGAATTCTTGGTGTCCCATAGGGAACAGTCTCTACGAAAAGCTGACAAGGGAGAGGATGGAATTATGTGTCTGTTGGTGGCACCCCATTGGAGGTGGCAGAAATGGCAGCTGGTGGGGTGCTAAGTGAGGATGAGAAGGACACTATTGTTGTTGTGGGAGGGAAGGGAAGGAGTGATGGCTGATGTGCAAGAGATGGGTTGGACACGGCTGTGGGTCCTGACCAGTAGGGTGGTTGAAGAAAAAGGTGAAAAATTCTGAGGCTCCCTTGTGAAAGTTGGCATCACCAGAGTAGATGCAACGGACAGCGAGAAACTGGGAGAATGGGATGGAGTCCTTATCGGAAGCAGGGTGTGAGGATGTATAGTTGAGGTAGCTCTGGAATGTAATGGATAGTTTGTAATGGATATCAACGGCCAGCCTATACTCAGAAATGGAAACAGAGATGTCGAGGAGTGAGAGATAGACCTTTCTGTGTTATCTCTGATTCTAGCATCTGCAGTTCTTGCTATCTCGCTATACTAGCATATCTTACCTGTGTACAGAGGTTGGTTTGCTTCACCATTTTATCTCTCCAATTTGGCACCATGGCAGGGGGAAAGCCTGCATGATAATTATTATATTGGAGTTGTTCTGGAGGAAGCTTACTAGTGGAATGAGTGGGTTGTCATATTAAGATAGATTGGACAGACTGGGCTTTTTTCCAATGGATGGGATGACTTGAAGAGTGAGGGATGACTTGATTGAACTGTATAACAACCTGAATGGTGTTGACAAGGTGAACTTGTAAAAGGTATTTCCTCTAGTCCTTTTCTGGTGAGTCCAGAAATACGGATCAATTAATGGTCACCCTTTCAGGACAGAAATGAAAAGAACAGTTTTCTCTCAGAGAGTTGTGAGTCTTTGAAACTGTCTATCTCAGAAGCTGGTAAAGGAGGGGTTGTTGAATATTTTTAAAATAGCAGAGAATAGATTCTTGTTAGACAGCAGAACCAAAGGTTATGGGGGATGAGTGGGAATGTGGAATTCAAAACAGGTACAGATCAGCCATGATCTTCTTACTGATTGACAGAGCAGATTTGAGGGGCCAAATGACCTACGCCTGCTCCTGTTTTGATGGAATGAATGGAGAGACCCCATTTTTACTGGTTAGGAAGTTTAGGACTAAGTGAATATGGTCAGACCTTTCATGAGTGAGATTAGCAAACAAGTTGACACTCAAAAGTGGGTAAACATTTGGAACTCTCTCCTGCCAAACTGATGCGAGATCGCTCGTTACTTTCAAATCTGTGAATCTTGTTTTCCAAAGATTTTCAGAAATATGTGGCATAGGCAAGAAAATGGGTTAGTGTGTCGAAAGTAACCCATGTTCTGTCCACGGCACATCAGCCATGATCTCATTGAATGGTGGAATGGGCTTGAGGCATTAACTGACCTGTTCCACATTCCTACTCCTTATTACAGCATGTGACTCATAATCAACAAAGTTAAAATAAACCATGCTATTTATCTGGCATCTCTCAATGTCGTCACTCATCCAAAGCTGTATTCATCATGCTCAACAGTTTAAACACCCAATGGTATTGATACTGCTTTGACATTGCTGTGGAAAATGTTTGTTGCAACGTCTGTTTTCAGTGAGTAAAAGAACAGTTGGAACGAACCAACAATATCTTATTTGGAATTGTCATCATTTTCAAACATTCTGAATGGACTCACTAAATGGACTATCAGTGTTTATGTTACTACTGGTCTGATCAATCACAATTGGATAAACAAATGTTACTACATGCCAGCATGAGGCAAAAATTTATCAGCAGACATCACAACCGCCTCTCTTTTGAATGGCAACTGTTATAAGTCTGCCTCCTGAACAGACACTCTGGAGCTTTAGTACTTAGGGCCTGTTGGAACTAAACAAGACAGAGCAAAATGTTTCAGTACAATAGTTAATGGAGAGTTTGGTCACCATTTGAATTACGCCACATCACTTAAAAGTCAGGCTTGCTCTGTGATCAGCTCCAGGCATTATTGCAGCCCTGTGAACACGTTTTAAGATAGTAAGATATCTATCTAAAAAGCAATGACAAAATAAAACCTCCAGCATAAAAAGCAAGCCACTTGGTCCAACAGTTTTCCATGTTGAAATTCATTTGCCATTCAAAACATCCATTAATGTGTCAATTAGTTTTTTCCACAATCCTTTTTGGCATTACTTAGATCCTTAATCTTGACTTCATCCCCCAAATTTTGATATCATACTTCCAACTCCCAGCTTTGTTACTGGTGAATCACAGGTAAAGATGTTATATGAATGCAAACAGTATCTGTTCTTATCTACTTGGAGCATTGGCTGAGACTACATTTCAGATACTGTGTGTGATTCTGGTCTCCTTATTTATGGAATAATGTAAATACTTTGGAAATGTTTCAGAAGAGCTTTACTAGATTGATTGTCAAGACCATTAAATATTTTTAAGGTGGAGGTAGATAGATTCTTGATAGTCAAGGGAATCAAAGTTTATTGGGGTTAGGCGGGAATGTGGATTTCAAAACACAAACAGATTAGGCATGACCTTAGTGGTGGAGCAGGTTTGAGGGGCCGAAGGGGCTACTCTGCGTCTATTTCTAATATTTATAAATACATCCATTATTATGGGTCCAAAAATAAGCCTGAGCATATTTCTCCCTCCTTGATTCTAAATCATTTTCTCCCAGAATTTCAAAGACATGTTACTCCTTACATTCATTGTTTCAAGATTGCTGGGGATCTATGGGGACCACCCTGGAGGGGGTTTCACCTCATTTTTTTTAATCGTTCATTTACAACGTGACCTTATTGAGGCTGTTTGCATGGTCTCGTTTCGTCTTTGGTTTTCTTCCAGCCTCCCTGAGTACGTGCCTCAATATTATCTACCATCAATCGTTCTTCATTCTTTTCGATTTGTACCCTTAACAAACTGAAATATGATATAGATAAATGTGAAGTTAACAACTTTGGTAGCAACAAATAGGAAGGCAGATTATTATCCAAATGGTAAGAGATTGGAGAAAGGGGAGATGCAACGAGACCTAGGTCCTTGTGTACCAGTCATTGAAAGTAAGCGTGCAGGTGCAACAGGCAGTAAAGGAGGCAAATGGAGTATTGGCCTTCATAGCGAGAGGCTTCAACAACAGGAGTTGGAATGTCTTGCTGCAATCGTACAGGACCGTGGTGAGACCACATCTGGGATATTGTGTGTAGTTTTGGCCTTCTTATCTGAGGAAGAATGTTCCGTCTATAGAGGGAGTACAACTAATGTTTAGCAGACTGATTCCTGGGATGGAAGGAGAGAGACAGCATTGCGTAGAACTACATTCGCTGGAGTTTAGAACTTTGAGTGGGTGGATCTCCTAGATACCCATACAATTCTAACGGGACTGAACAGGGTAAACACGGGTAAGATGTTTCTAATGGTCGGGGAGTTCAAAACCAGGGGTGAGAGACTAAGCATATGGAGTAGGCCATTTAAGACTGAGATGAGGAGAAATGTCTTCACCCAGCGAATGGTGAGCCTGTGGAGTTCTCTGCCACAGAAGGTAGTTGAAGCTAAACCATTGAATGCATGTAAAAAGGAGTTAGATATAGTTCATAGAGCTAAAGATATCAAAGGGTATAGGGAGACAGTGGGAACAGGATACTGAGTTGGATGATCAGCCATGGTCATATTGAATGGTAGAGCAGGCTTGAAGGGCTGAATGTCCTAGTCCTGTTCCTATTTTCTCTGTTATTATGTTTCTCTTTCCACTGTTGCCAGGGCTAGGGTTGTCACATCTTCATTTCCAATGCCTGTCTGGCTGTCTTTCTCTCTGTAACTGTGTTTATCAACCCTTTGGATTCCTGGACTTTTAATTCTTAATCCAAACCACTCATGGTCTTTCTGATCATCTAACTGATACTGACCATCGTTGGTCGCTCACACATTTCACAAGCTGTTATCCACCATTTATCATTTCTTCAGAGTCACAACGATAGAGCGCAACACTCCACATCAGTCACTGCAATTAGATGGTTTCTTTTTGGCTTGTGCTGATAATTTTCTGTGTTAAGAGGAAAAACGATTTATGCATTTGGACGAGTTATCCAATGCTCGAGAAAGTGAGGGAATGGTTTAGCATCTACTCGCTGGGCCAAAATCCCTCCTTCAAGCAATAACACATTAAAGACCATGACTCTCATGGTTGTAGGAAAGCCATCACTAATTATGTCCATTGCAGCCTCACTGTGTTTTTATTAGTTCTGCTCAGCACTGCAAAGTGAGCATTGAAAGCAAAGTAATTGAATCAAAATGGTTTGCTTTTGTTGAAGAGAAAGCTCCCCAAGATATTAACAATGCTCAACAACGAAAAGGCCAAATTGTACTTGTTTGCTTCTTTTGATAAAATACTTAGGATAAAAGTTTCAGATGGAACAATTTGAAAAGGTTTCACGTAATGAGAAGCACATTGCCCTCCTTGAGGCTACAATAAATATTCTAAGTATAGTTAGGATGAGAACAGGTGCTAGTTCAGTGATGATTGACAGCCCAGTAACCCTGTTTCCTGTCCAAACTACCGACTATAATTTTACAAATCAACAATGTGAACCTTCTTCAGACTTGAGCACCCCTGAAGGCCTTCACATCCTTTCTGGATCACATGCAAGTGAATTTAATTACATTTTTGACCACAAACATGGCATTTGCCTTTCACTGACAGGGCCTTCCATGAGTGTAATCTAGAAGGGAATTTGCATTAAACATCTGTGGGCCCAAGGCACTTTGGAAAAAAAAGTTATTGCATACAGTTGTGAAAAGACTGCCTTGTACCCCTGTGTATCACTTCACATCCTTGTTTTTACAGAAGTGACTTAACCAGCTAATGGTAATTAGTAAGATAGCCTGGCCAAGACTGAAATGAATAAGGCTCTTTTCTTTTAAACTGTCTTTCAACAGTGGGCTAGCCTCTATTCATTGAAAGCCTTCCAGCCTCTCTGTGTATGCTCAACTCTAGTTATTTATACACAGAATGAGGTAATCCATGTTCATTATCTACTTTTTATTGCACTTTACACCTTCAAATCAGTGCCCTTCTGGCACTTATTATTTATTGAATTTTGGAAGAAGGATAAAGATGCACTTCACCAGAGAAATATTGCACGTTCAAATTTAAGTTTGTAAATCCGCTCCACTGTGAGCCACAGAAATCAGCCCACTGCAGAGCCTTCCCTTCGGATAGGATTGTGTCTGCATTCAGCAGGAAGGAATACAATGTACTCTACACATTCCTTTCAATTGGCACTAATATAAAACATGTTAGCAGTGTCAGGGAGAGCAGGAATGCTGTACAACTCAAAAGATGATTGATGGACCTTGGAGAGACAAAGTAATGAAAAGGTGGCTTACAATGGTTTGTTGTTGTGATCATGGATCACAACCCCCAGATCACTTATGGGCATAACTCAACTTTAATTGCAACGTGTGTTTTTTTGTTAAGGACATGTAGCCAAACGATGACAGTGGACGTAAGTTCAGTGGATGCCTGAAGAGACAGCGACCCTGGAAAATCACACCTAATGAGGTGTCAAGGAAGCTTCAAAGGGATGGACTTAAAAAGGAGAAATGCACAACAAACTGAGCAGTTATCTTCTGGGAATTATCGTGATAAGTGAGGAAGCAGCAGTCTGGGCAAGATACATATTCTGTGACTTCCCCTTTCTAGAATATGCCATTCTAGAATTCAACTGCAGTCTGTGTCATGCTAGTGGAAGAAAATGTGATATTTAGCTGAGTTGTTCATGTGCCAGTGGTCTGTGGTATTGAAATGTACTAGCCTAGCTTCAAGCACCAGTGTTCTGTGGAACTCAAAGAACTACCCACTAGTCGCCTCTGCATTGCAAGTAAAGGGCTTTCTCTGTCTGAGTGCTAGAGGTCAGATTACCAGCAAGTCAATCTGAAAGAAACAATCCAAAAGAAAGATTCTCCTGTTCTTAATGCTGCCAGGTAGCCACCAGCAAAAGTTCATCTCTCCTCAGATGAGGGCTCGACACTTTAGGGCATATTATCTGTAAACAAAATAACTTAGTGAACCCTGCAAACCTTAAAAATTGAACTTATTTCTCACATTACCTTATTCCGAGGAGAACTATAAGTTTATCAAGATAGATTATCAAAATTGTTAAAAGAGGTGTGGGGACAGATTAGTGACCAAAATTGCATTTTCTGCATAAAAGAAATGGGCATGACCGAAATATTAACCGAATACTTTTCATTTGTCTTTAACAAAGAAGAAGGTGCTGCCCAAGCCATGGTAAAAGAGATGGTAATTCACACACTTGAAGAATTTAAAATCGATAAGGAGGAATTATTGGACAAGTTGGCTGTACTTCAAGTTGATAAGGTACCAGGACCGGATGAGAAAAAATGACTAAATACAAGCACTTACTAAAAGAGTTAAGCCCCCCAGATTCCACATTTTTGAACTAACAACAGTAAGCTTTATCATGCAACATTATAACAGTAATACAATCTACTATATATACATATAAAACAATTTATATTCTAACATCCAGAATTAACATGAGGCAAATATAGGTAAGAGACAAACTGTGGCTAAACAGCTCACAGAGCACATCAAGAAGTAAATGTGGTCAAAACTGATTCACAGATTTCTCAGCGATACTCCCAGACATTGGTGACTCTGTGGGTAATCTTTATAAGGGATTCCAATTCTTCATTTTTGAAGACCTAGTTTAGGGAGCTCCTCAAAACCTGTCTGATCTTTGGCCTAACTGCATACTCCTACCTTGGACCCATATCCCCTAACACCCCTGCTTAATCAAACAAAAATTATTGCTCTCCTGTCGGCTGTTTTGAAAGTGCGTGTCACTGGTATCACAGCCCCGGTGCAAATGATCAATAAATCTCTTGCTGGCTTTAGAAGAGGCGCTGGCAATATAGTAGTATTGTCACTGTGATATTGGTCCAGGGTTTTGATTCTGGGGGATAGTAAGAACTGCTGACGCTGGAGTCAGAGATAACACAGTGTGGAGCTGGAGGAGCACAGCGGGCCAGGCAGCATCAGAGGAGAAGGAAAGTTGATGTTTTGGGTTGGGTCCCTTCTTCAGAAATGGGTCCCGACCCAAACCGTCAACTTTCCTGCTCCTCTGATGCTGCCTGGCCTGCTGGGCTCCTCCAGCTCCACACTGTGTTATCTATATTTGATTCCGGGGACTAGGTTTCAAATCCCACCATGGCAGATAGTGAAATTTGAATGTGATTTTATTTTTATATATGGAATTAAAATTTCATCTAATGGTGACATTACTCTCTTGACTGGGTGACTTAACCTCCTACCCTTAAGCCCCACGAAACCACACATATGCAAATGTCTCTACACCGCCATCTTGAACGTTTACCATTTGTAACCTTGCTTTCAGCTCCCTGATGTTGAACGTGTGGATAACTGCATTCATCTTGAATGGTGACCTGTTTAGGGAACAGACAAACTTATAACCTTGTAATTGACTTTTGTAACAACCCCTCTTGTTCACCAATGCTCTTTAAGGAAGGAAATCCTTATCTGATCTATCCTACACTAGACTCTAGACCTGCAGCAATGTATTTGACTCTTAACCACCCTCTGGGAAAATTAAGGATTGGCAATAAATACTGCCGCTAGTAACTCCCACATCTAATGCATTAAACATTTTACTTCGGGCGCTGTATTTGAAGCTCCATTCCAGTCTTGAACACAGAAATTCTAAACTGACAATTAGGAGAGAGCCGTGGACTGTCAGAGGTTCTGTCTTTCTGACAAGACTTTAATCTGATCTGTCTGCATGCTTTAAGTGGATGAAAAATATCCCATAACAAGTTTCAAATAACGGGAGCTCTGGGCAATGTTCTAACCAATAACTAACCATGAACAAATATCAAAGAAACAGATTATCTTTGCCATTGTCTTGTTTTTTTGTTTTTGGACCTTACTTTCTGCAAATTAGATGCCAACAACCCTACTTTCTGACAGTGACCACACTTTAAAATGGACATAATTGGCTGTAAAGCTCCTTGAGACTCACAGAGGTTATGAATAGTGCTATAGAAATGGAATACATGTCCCTAATGCAGCCCACCATTCAGGATTCCAGTTATCGACACCTTCAATCCCAGGCAGTTGAACGTTGGTATGGTAAAGGATTCAAGATGCCATTTGTACATTGTGTGATTTCATGGGGCTTGTGGGCTGGAATTTAAATCAATTGTCAAAAGAGTCAGGGTGAACCTCAGTAAACAGCTTACTATGAAACAAATTCCATTGTCAATAGGGGAGCAAATTACTGTAGGTGCTGGAATCTGTACTGAAAACAAAAATGCTGGAAATCACAAAGCTGATGAAGAGTCATTTAGATTTGAAACATTAGCTTGTTCTGTCTCTGCAGGTGCTGTCTAACCCTTGTGATTTCCGGCATTTTTTTGTTTTCAGTTCATTGTCAATAGAATTGTTAAATAGTCACCAGGAGAACAAAAAAAACACTATCACTTGGAAATGAACGTACTGGGAATACTGGAGCTCCAAGTTATAGCGCACAAGACAAGTTGGATCAGGATATCTCATTCGCAATTTTCACAGCTTTTCCCTTCTAGCTGGTCAGAATTTTGATTTCCCAGAGTTGTTACACATTTCAGACACTTCTGTGTTGTGAATTTGAACACAACAAACCAACTTTGTGCATGCACGCATGGTTCTGTACCTAATGCTGGCAGTGGTCACAAACACAGCTCTAGAGAGAAACGCAATCATTCTTTTCCTTTCCTGATGATTTGTACAAGGCAGTGGTTAGATTGTAACTGAAAATCAAAATGTAGTCTTGAGCTTCTCACTACAAGAAAGATATTACAGCCTTGGAGAGACAGCATTGTAGATTTACTAGGTAATGTCCTATGTGAGTTATGAGGAAAAGGATAGAGCCACTTGCACGGTATTCTCTACAATTTAGAAGACTTGAAGGAGAATTTGACAGTAGTATTCAAAATGATAAAAGGGGCAGACAACGTAAACAGAGATGAATCATTTCCAATGACAGCTAGATGAGACACGAGGCCATGTGTACAAGACAGGTACTGAAAAAGAAAGAGTCAAGGATATGTCATTGGTGTGAGGAGTTGTTGGAAGATGAAATTCAGTGTCAATTTTGTGTTTGCGCACCATTACACCATTCAGAAGAAACCAGATGACTGCTTAAAACAAAACAAAGGAAGGAAAATGGGGAGAAAATACGGAAACATTTATTTCTTCACAAGATGTGAGCGTCACTGGTAATGCCAGCATTTATTGTCCATAATTACCCTGGATAGGTAATGTTGGGCTGCCTTTTGAACCCTTTTGATGTAGGCACACCCACAGTGCTGATAAGAAGTGAGCTCCAGGATTTGGGCCCAGTTACAGTGAAGTAACGGCAATATATTTCCAAGCCAGGACAGTGAGTGGCTTGGAGGGGAATCAGCAGCTGGTGTTGTCGAACCAGCCCTGGCAAATTTCTGCAGTGCATCTCGTGGATAGTACACAAGGCTAGCACTGTGTGGTGGTGGTGGAGTGAACAAATATTTAAGCTGCTGGGTGGGATGCCAATTAAGGGATGTCCTTTATGATGTTGATCATCGAGAACAAAACCTTGGCAGAAAAATCTGAATATTATTTAAATGGGAAAAGACAAGCAAAAGCTGCAACACAGACGTATTTGCGGATCCTCATTCACAAAAATCTAACATCTAAATTCACTGAGTTACAGGGAAGGCAAATGATGCATTGCCTTTATTTCAAAGGATATAGAGTATAAAAATAGTAAGGTCTTGCTAACACTAAACAATGGATTAGTCATACAACACCTGGAACACTGTGGACAGTTTTGGTCCCCTCAGCTGTGGAAAGATATATTTGCATTGGAGGCAGTCCAGAGAAGGTTCATTATATTGACTCCAGGTACAGAGGGATTTTATTATGAGGAGAGGTTGAGTAGGTTAGACCTATACTCGTTGGAGTTCAGAAGAATGAGAGGTGACCTTATTGAAACATCCAAGATTCTTTTTATTCAATAAAAATAATCTGGAATTAAGAGCCTAATAATGGCCGCGTTGATTGTTGGGAAAAGCCCTGCTTGTTCATTAATGTCCTTTAGGGAAGGAAATTGCCATCTTGTCTAGCTTGGCCTAATTGTGACTCCAGACCCATAGCAATGTCATTGACTCTTAACTGCTCCCTGAGGCAATTAGGGATGTTGAAATAGCCAATGATGCCCACATCCCACAAATGAATTTTAAAAAGTCTGAGGGCACTTGACTGTAAAGATATGGAAAGGGAGAGTGGGAGAGTTTAGGACCAGAGGGCACTACTTCAAAATAAGGGATTGTCCATTCAAGAGAGAGTTGGGGAGGAATTTCTTCTCTCAGTGACTAGTGAATCTGTGGAATTCTTTACCACAAAGGGCTGTTGAGGTTGGATCATTAGGTACATTCAGGACTGAGACAGACAGATGTTTTAATCGGTAATGGGAATCAAGGGTTATAGGGAAAAGGCATTAAAGTGGAGTTGAGGATAATCAGGAACAAGTTTTGAAGAAGAGTCACCAGACCCAAAACGTTAACTCTGACTTTTTTCTTCACAGTTGCTGCCAGACCGGCTGAGCTTTTCCAGCATCTTCTGTTTCTGTTCCTGATTTACAGCATCCGCAATTCTTTTGGTTTTTATTGAGGATAGTCAGGTCCGCCCTCATCTCATTGGATGGTGGAGCAGATTTAGTGGGCTGAGTGGCCTACTTCTGTCATATATTTTAAGGTCTTATATAAGTCAACAATTAAACAGCTGCAATCTCAACCTAAACATCTCATACTTAAAGGATTTTAAGGACTTGTAAAGTGAGTGTTCTTTATTAATCCTGTCCATACCAGATGCTGTTCCTTTTTAAAACTGATTAAAAGTGTTTGTGTGTTTGATGTATGTCTTTATTATTTTTCTCCAGGTTTATGGATTATAAAGTTCCTCTTTCATTCACTGAAGAAAGGCTTGTAATTAGTTCCTTCATTGTGATCTTGTAACTACATCTTTAATTGACGTGTGATATAGCTGTGTGTGAAAAGCAATAGAAAATATTTGTTGTGGCTGACTTTGAGAAGTTAATAAGAGGGGAGGCAATTTCCCACCGAATCTGGTCACAGCAGGTTTGGGGGCATGAGCATGATGATCTCACCAGTGAATGATAAGTGGGGGAAACAAATTGCTCCTACAAAAGTTGTTTTGTTTTAAAGAAAGAAACTGCAAAAAAGGTTTTCCCGAGTCGCTCAGATTAAAAACACCAGGAAGTTTGGGTTTGACATCATTGCTTTCGTAGAGCAGGGTGAAAGGTTATGAAAAGCTACAAGTCCTGTCCTTGGAAGAATTATAAGGAGCAGCTAGGTACTTAAAGGTGCTGAAAAGCCAGAAAAACAGAGATTTGTAAGATTTGTAAAATATCTCGAGTTGGAAATTGGAGATAGTGAAAAGGAGAAAGCTAAAACTGAAGCAGCATAGACTAGAGATGGAATTCCAAAAGAAAAGAGAATTCCAAGAATGGCGGGACAACAAGGTGCAGGGCTGGATGAACACAGCAGGCCAAGCAGCATCATAGGAGCAGAGAGGCTGATGTTTCGGGCCTAGACCCTTCATCAGAAAAGGGGGAGGGGAAGGGGGTTTTGAAATAAATAGGGAGAGAGTGGGAGGCGGATAGAAGAGGGATAGAGGAGAGGATAGGTGGAGAGGAAACAAACAGGTCGAAGAGGCGCGGATGGAGCCAGTAAAGGTGAGTGTAGGTAGGGAGTTAGGAAGGGGATAGGTCAGTCCAGGGACATTCCTGCCTCCCTAACCTGTTCTTCCTCCCACCTATCCCCTCCTCCCACCTCAAGCCGCACCTCCATCTCCTACCGACCAACCTCATCCCGCCCCCTTGACCTGTCCGTCCTCCCTGGACTGACCTATCCCCTTCCTAACTCCCTACCTACACTCACCTTTACTGGCTCCATCCCCGCCTCTTCGACCTGTTTGTTTCCTCTCCACCTATCCTGTCCTCTATCCCTCTTCTATCCGCCTCCCACTCTCTCCCTATTTATTTCAAAACCCCCTTCCCCTCCCCCTTTTCTGATGAAGGGTCTAGGCCCGAAACGTCAGCCTCTCTGCTCCTATGATGCTGCTTGGCCTGCTGTGTTCATCCAGCCCTGCACCTTGTTGTCTCGGATTCTCCAGCATCTGCAGTTCCTACTATCTCTGATCCAAGAATGGCAAGATGGTTCTGGTCTCCCTGCTATAGGAAGGATGTTGTGAAACTTGAAAGGGTTCAGGAAAGAGTTACAAGGATGTTGCCAGGGCTGGAGGGAGAGGCTTAATAGCTGGGGCTATGTTCTCTAGAGCATCGGAGGCTGAGGGGTGACCTTATAAAAGTTTATAAAATCATGAGGGGCATAGATAGGATGAATAGCCACAGTCGTTTCCCCAGGATAGCAGAATCCAAAACTGGAGGGCAGAGGTTTAACGTGAGAGGGAAAAGATTCAAAAAGGACCTAAAGAGCAATTTTTTCATGCAGAGGGTGGCGCGTGTATGGAATGAGCTGCAAGAGGAAGTGGTTGAGGCTGGTACAATTACAACGTTTAAAAGGTATCTGGATGAGTATATGAATAGGAAGGGTGTACAGGGGTATGGGCCAAACGCTGGCAAACTGGACAAGATTAATTTAAGATATCTGGTCAGCATAGACGAGTTGTACTAAAGAGTCTGTTTCCGTGCTGTACATCTTAATGACTCTATGACAGAGAGAGAGACAGAGACAGAGCGTGAGGGGACAAAGAGAGAATGAAGCAGCAAAGAACAAAAAAAAGTGAATTACCAGAAAGGAAAAGAGAAAGGGCTTCCAACTGAGGTAGTCTGAGCTGAGAAGGAAGAGAAATCAGGTGATAGAACCTCATTTAACTCAGAGTTAACAACAGAAATATTCAAATTTGCCCATTTAATCCCGAAGTTTGATAAGGAAGAGATGGATGATTTCTCTTTTGGAAGGTTATCATAGTCGTTAAAGTGGCCATACAGATGATGGATAACACTGTTGCAGAGCAGGCTGACAAGGAAAGTTCATGAAGTTCACTCTCTCCTACTGGAGTTGACTGGCAATGACTATGAGGTAACAAAAGCGGCTAGTTTTACTGCATAAAAACAGAAAGAACTGCAGATGCTGTAAATCAGGAACAAAAACAGAAGTTGCTGGAAAAGCTCAGCAGGCCTGGCAGCATCTGTGAAGGAAAAAAACAGAGTTAATGTTTCGGGTCTAATCAGTTCTGAGGAAGGGTCACCGGACCTGAAACGTTAACTCTGTTTTTCCCTTCACAGATGCTGCCAGACCCGCTTAGCTTTTCCAGTAACTTTGTTTTTGTATTTTTACTGCATACCAGTTAGTGCCAGACAACAGTTCTGTACCTTCAAGAAAGGACCTGATCAGACATATGTGGAATTTGAATGATTTAAGCAACTTGCTTTTAACCAGTAGGAAAAGCAATTAAAATTGAGGCCACCTGTGAAAAGCTTATCGACACAATTCATCTCAAGGATTCCAAAATCTCAATATCAAAATCTCTTCCCTATCCGGATGGAATTAGAGGAACAGCTGGTAGCAGTGCTCTGACAGGCAGCCATTCTGGTTGATAGATCTGGTTAATAGATCTGACTAATGTCCTTTAGGGAAGGAAACTGCCAAATTGACCTGGTCTGGCATATATGTGACTCCACAGCAATGTGGTTGACTCTGAACTGCCCTCTGAGCAATTAGGGATGGACATTAAATGTTGCCTAGCCAGCGACGTCCTCATCCTGTTAATGAATAAAGAAAAAAAAGTTACCACGAAGACCCCCATAAATGCAGAATAGCTGGGTTCTGGGAACTGTCACAGAGCAGAGGGGTAACAGCAAGGTAAGTAACCTTGAGACAAACTCGGGAGAACAAGGAAGACAGAGAAAGCAGAACTGTCCTTAACTACTAAGAAAATCCAGATGGGAGACAGGTGAGAAATGTCCAAGTCCTTCCAATGCAGGAGGCATGTAGAGGCAAATTGTTGGTTAAAGCGTGATTGATAGTCAATGTCTACTCATGCATAACTGTTGATCAACATTGATCACAGAATCCCAACAGTGTGGAAGCAGGCCATTCAGCCCATTGAGTCCACACCACCCCTCCAAAGAGCATCCCACAGACTAGACCCACACCCCCATCCCACCTACCCCTCTCATTCCTGTATTTCCTATGGCTAATCCATCTAGCCTGCACATCCCTGAACACTATGGGGCAACCTAGCATGGCGAATCCACCTAACCTGCACATCTTTGGACTGTGGGAGGAAACTGGAGCACCCGGAGGAAACCCACACAGGCAGGAGGAGAATGTGCAAACTCCACACAGACAGTCGCCCGAGGGTGGAATTGAACCCGGGTCCCTGGTGCTGCTGTGAGGCAGTAGTGCAAACCATTTGAGATACCCAAATTGCTATCAGGAACTTGAATTAAAAGGAACAATGACCACCAGAAGCAGAAAGAGAGAGAAATCACTAACTCCAAGAGAGTAGTGTTCCCAGACGTTGGCAGTGGGAGAAATAAAAGATTCTCCACAAAGAAGCAAATTATGTTCTAACAAGCCGATAAAAGAGCACATCAGAGAGAGAGAGGTGCCATCAGTTCAAATTTACTTAGAGATTGAATTTGTTACAGCTCTGGTAATACTAGAGGTAGTTTCATGCCTGTCTTCATGCCATACTTCGGTCCAATTCATCCATGTGGAGTAGATATCCTAAATTATTCTAGGCCCATTTGCCAGCATTTGGCCCATATCCCTCTGAACACTTCGTACTCATATTCTCTTCCAGATGCCTTTCAACTGTTGGTTTTGTACCAACCTCCATTACTTCCTCTGGTAGCTCGTTCCATATGCACACTATCCTCTACATGAAAAAGTTTCTCCTTAGGTCTCTTTTAAATCTTTTCATTCTCACCTTAAACCTATGCCCTCTAGTTTTGGACTCCTCTACCCTGGGTTAAAAGACTTTGTCTTTTCACCCTATCCATGCCCCTCTTGATTTTATAAACTTCTATAAGATCACCCCTCAGCTCCAGGGAAAATAACCCCAGCCTACTCAGCTTCTCCCTATAGCTCAAACTCTCCAACCCTGGCGACATTCTTGTAAATCTTTTCTGCACCCTCTTAAGTTTCATAACATCCTTCCTATAATAGGGAGACCAAGATTGAATACAATATTCCAAAGTCGCCAACCAATGTTCTATTCAGCTGTAACATGACCTCCCAACTCCTATACTCAATGCAGTGACCAATAAAGACAAACATACCAAACGCCTACTTCACTATCCTGTCCACCTATGACTCCACTTCAAAGGAACTATGAACCTGCCCTCCAAGGTCTCTTTGTTCAGCAACACTACCCAGGACCTTACCATTAAGTGTATAAATCCTACCCTGATTTGCCTTCCCAAAATGCAGCACCTCACATTTATCTAAATTAAACTCCATCTGCCACTCCTCGGCCCATCGGCCCATCTAATCAAGGTCCTGTTGGACTCTGTGATAACCTTCTTGACTGTCCATTACACCACCAATTTTGGTGTCATCTGCAAACTTACTGACCATACATCCTGTATTCACATTAAAATAATTCACATAAACGACAAAAAGCAGTGGATCCAGCACCAATCCTTGTGGCACACCACTGGTCACAGTCTTCCTTTCTGAAAAGCAACCCTCCACCACCATCCTCTGTCTCTTACCCTGTATTCCATGTGATCAAACCTTGTTAACCAGTCTATCTTGCAGAACCTTGTCAAACGCATTTCTGAAGTCAATATAGACAACGCCTACCCCTCTGCCCTCATCAATACTCTTCATTTCCTCAAAAAACTCAATCAAGTTAGTGAGACACAATTTCCCACATGGCTTTCCCACAAAGCCATGTTGACTCTCCTTAATCGGACCTTTCCTTTCCAAATACATGTAAATCCTGTTCCTCATGATTCCCTCCAACAACTTGCTTATCACCAATGTCAGGCTCACCAGTCTATAGTTTCCTGGCTTTTCCTTACCACCTTTCTTAAATAATATCAGCAAACCTTCAGTCTTCCAACACCTCATCAGTGGCTATTGATGATACAAATATCTCAGCATATGGGGAATGACTTGGTGGGAAACAAAAGATACCCCTCAGAAAAAGAGAGCAGCCCAGGGAGGCTGGGAAGGCTGGAGAAGGCCAACAGTAAGTGGAAGATAGGTTGAAAACTGAGAGAGCTCGGAAGTCCCACAGATAGCAGTAAAACCCATTAGGTCTGGAGTGGTTCAGGAAGGGCTTTTTGTTAAACCAGCAAGGAGTGACAGAGATGGTGGGAACAGGCAGAAGTCTTCTTACTGGAGCTAGTAAAACATGTGATGTTCAAGGTAGTTCAGGAATGGTTGCTTGAAATAAACAGGGCTAAGAACAGGCCAGCAGTGGCAAAATAAGTTTTAGGACTGAATTGAAAGGAGTAAGGACCATTGCCATAAAGATACGACTAACGAATGTGACAAAAAAACTACTGATAACATCTGGTGAACAAATGTAACTGGAGTTAAATTACAGGAAGACCAGAGATGCTCTCAGACGGGGCAGGAGAAAGTGAAGGTGGAGCCTCACATAGCAGAAGAGCCACAGAAGCAGAACAACCACCTGATGGCAGTAGTGGTCCACAGAATGTGGAACATAGAATCCCTTCAGTGTGGAAACAGGCCATTCAGCCCAGTGAGTGCACACCAACCCTCCAAAGAGCATCCCACCTAGACCCTCCCCATCCCTGGTACCCTCCACGTACTGCAGCTAATCCACCCAGCCAGCACACTATGGCAATTTAGCATGGCCGGTCCACCTAGCTGGCACATCTTTGGACTGGGGGCAGAAACCATAGCACCCGGAGGAAACCCACTTAGACACAGGAAGAACATGCAAACTCCACACAGACAGTCATCTGTTGGTGGAATTGAACACATATACCTGGCGCTGTGAGGCTGCAGTGCTAACCACTGAGCCAACATGATGCCCTAGTTAGGGGAACAGGTTAGGGGAAAACCCAATCCAAAAATAAAGGGCAGCAAGAAGGGAACATAGGCCACAGAAGCTACCAATAATGGAACCAAACAGGAGCGTAGCAATGAGGGAGGAACAGAGCTACTCAGTGGGAGATCAAGAGAATGAAACCAAGTTTCAAACCTCAACCAGTCCAACTGAAATGATGTAAACTTCAATGAATTCAAGGTGCATGATGCAAGCCCAGTCACCCAATAGGAGGCAAACCTCAGCTGACCATCCACTGCCCTCCTAGAAATCAAACTTGTGAAAATGATTGATTGCAGTCCATGATTTATAGAACCATGTTGGTTAAACTTGGGAAAATCATACTGCATAGGGAACAAATGCAGCTGCGTGTCCCAAAGCAGGTTTAAAATCCAGGTCAGGATGAAAAAAGTGAATGTGACTTGTGTTGGTGCCCCCGGTTTCTCTACTGTTAACTTATATTGTGCATCATGGAAGATTCACCATAAAGGAAAAAGGGAAATATTGCTCATGTTCATTCTTTGTGGTGGGAGCCATTATGATGGTGGCAAATATGGACTGTCAAGTTTGAACTTCCATCATCTGATTGCGATACATGAATCGTTCATGGGCTGAAATGGTCTTTAAAAAGGAAGAAACATGGCCTTAAAATGGCTGCAGAGGTCACTTGACCATAAATTGAGGCATTCTACGCAAGCCCTATGTGGGACAAATGAAACAGTCTGCACTGAATTTACCACTTTTTCTATGGACACCAAAATCAGGGAATTAAGTCAGTGTGGGCTTGGAGTCACAGGAAAACCAGACCTGGGAGGGATGGCTGATTCCTTCCCTAAAGGACATTAATGAGCTAGCAGAATGATAAATGAAAGTCATCAACACTGAGACTAGCATTATGTCCAAGGTTCATTAATTGAATTTGAACTTCACCAAATGCTGTAGTGGGAATTCTCTCCCAAGCTCCCAAGCATCAGCCTAAGTTTCTGGCCTGCTAGTGCACTATCCCACCATTATCCTTAGAGCAGAAATAACTTGAGGCTTAAGTGGTCAAGAAACAGATGGCAGGAACCCAATTACAACAGCCTTCATGTTTCAAAATCAATCAGAATTCAAAGAAAAAGGCAGTTCTTCAGTTTGATTCACTTTGATATTCTTTGTTCTGTTCTTGGGAATTTGATTAAAGAGAGCCAGAAAATGTCTTAGACGAGAAAACCGCTTCAGTAATTTAAACATTTTCTTTACTTATTCATGATAAAGTTTGTCAAAACGCCAACCCAACAGTGTGGTGGATTCCAGAATTGGAAAAGGAAATGACAGTTAATGGTGAAACAGGCATTCGTGTTATTACATGAAAATACAAAGATAGGGATCTCTACAGATGTTGCCTGACCTACTGAGCGTTTTTGATTGGATGAAGTGCAAATCATAGTCAATGTAAACAGTTTCCTAATGAGTATTGGTGAAGCTACAACACAGACTACATGGATGCTAAATAATGAAAGCAGCACACTATAGACAGAGACAAGCTACACACAAACTCAGTAGGTCAGCTCAAAGCTTTGCAGGCCTGCCACAATTAGTCATGAATGGTGTTGGACAATTGGAAAACTCACAAGAGGACATAATTTCATAAATATCTACAACTTCAGCATTGGGTTGAGTTCAGAATGTAAGCGCAAAGGAAATTGTCAATTTCAGTTCAATTCAGTTTACTCACCTGACTTTACAAAATGGGGTGGCACAGTGGCTCAATAATTAGCACTGCTGCCTCACAGTACCAAGAACGTGGGTTCGATTCTAGCCTCAGGCGTTGTCTGTGTGAAGTTTGCATGTGTCTGTGCGGGCTTCTTCTGGGTTCTGGTTTCCGCCCACAGTCCAAAGATGTGCAGGTTAGGTGGATTGGCCATGGGAAATTGCCCTAGGTGGGTTAGGGTTACAGGGATAGGGTAGGGGGTGTAGGTCTGGGTGGGCTGCTATTCGGAGGGTTGGTGTGGACTTGATGGGCTGAATGGCCTGCTTCCACACTGCATAGAAAAAGGGTAGATGCACAGCAAGAGCCAAAAACTCCAAGAACACCAAATCTGGGCTACCAAACTAATTCTTCCAGTACAGGTAAAACACTAACCTCTATTCCCCCAAAAGATCACAAGACCTAAGAAATAAGAATAGGCCATCCAGTCCATAAAGCCTGTTCTGACAGTCAATAAAATCATAGCTCATCTGGCTGTGGCCTTGACTTCGCTTTCCTGATTGTTCCTATGACCCTTGACTCCCTTATTAATCAAGACCTCTGTCTTCTGTGTCTTGTGTTTAAATTGTGCTCGGCCTACGCCAGTTCTAGATTCGCTCACAAGGGGAATATCTTTCCTGCACCTACCCTGTCAAGCTGCCCCCAAATCTCACAACTTTCAATAATATCATGTTACATTCTTCTAAACTTGAATGGGTATAGGGTCAATCTGCTCAACCATTTCTCATGTGACAAACTCTTCATCTCAGGAATGGAACCAGTAAACTTTGCTTCCAATGCAAGTCTATCAAAAATTATACACAACGTGCAGTTTCACTGATGCACATTACTGTTACAATAAGACTTGCCTACTTTCATACTCCATGCCATTACAAAAAAAGACCAATAATCATTTGCCTTCCTAATTATTTGCTATACCTGTGTGTTAACATCTTGTGATTAATGAATAAGGAATTCCAAACGCCTCCACGTCATAGTATTCTGCAGTCTTTCTCTATTTAAATAATATACATCTTTTCCATTCTTACTGCCAAAGCTTTCTCACATTACACCTCATCTGCCAATGTTTTGCCCATTGAATTAACTTATCCATGTCCTTTTGCAGAATCCTTATCTCCTCCTCATAACTTGCTTTCATACTGATTTTTACATCATTAGTAAATGATCCAAGTCATTAATGCACTGTTTGGCAGTATGGCGAGGGCCATGCCTATGTTTCAACCTAGGCATTCAAAATGCTGGAGAAACTCAGCAAGTCAGACAGCATCTGTGGAGAGAGAAAGACAGCTAATGTTTCCAGCCTGATATGAATCTTCTTCAGATCAGTAATGTGAGTGACTCAGCTCTGGCCGAGGGGTCAATTTGCAAAAAGGCAAGGGAAGGCAAAGCAAGGCAAGGCAGAGATTGTGGTTGGCACAAATTGAAGGAGCGCTAGGAGAGTAAGTGAACAGCCTTGAGATGAGTGCCTGGCTGTGCAAAAACGTGCAGTGAAATAGAGAAAAGGCAGAGGAATGGAATTAAGTCATGATGCTAACATAGAGAGTCAGGGCGGAGACAATGGGTCAACCATGTGAATAATATGGATCGTAAATAGTTGATGCCCCAACATGGTGCATAAAATTTGCCCATACATGCCACATAAGGGGAAATTGATGTCCTGCTCCAGGTGGCACTAAACTAGTTTGCCAACCTGGAAATGACTCACTTAACCTGCTTCTCTGTTGTTAGCCAATTCTGCAATCCAAGCTCAAATTTTCATCCCAATACTACAACTTTTATGTTGTGCATAAGCCTTTGTTTAGCACTTGCAGTAATATCCATGCACAACAAACAATCCAACATACATACATATGTGCATACCTACGTGCATACCTACGTGCATGCATCCAATACATACATACATATATGTCCATATATACATACATATTTCAATACATACATACATACATGCATGTTTAACCCCTCAGGCCTTCTCTGCCATTTGATAAGATCATAGTTGATCTGACTGTCACTTCAACTCTACCTTCCTGCTCAGTTCCGATACCCTTGGACTCTTTTGTTAATTGAAAATCTATCTGTTCTTTGCCTTAAAATTATTCAATGGGCAGAAATTTTCCAGCCCCTGAATTGCGTGGACTAAGGCGAGAAATGTGGCAAAATCCAGGGAGGAACTTCTCAGTGTCAAAACCAAAACTGTGCTGGATGTTGACATGAGATTCTCGCCAGTGAGTGGCAAGAGGTCCATCAGCATGGATTATTACTCATTATCACCCTCATAATTAATTAATCTCACTTCAATAATATGATGTCCCCGATTGCAATGAAACCAGACGCTAAGAATTGCCGACATGAAAGTCAGTGCAACTCCAGCTCGTTGTTTGCTCCTCCAGACCTACGCCTTGGATATTTAGCACCTATATCTCAAGGTAGCTGGGCAGCTGTTGCACACAGCCCATGTCCATGGTCCTGCCAGCCTCAGTGCTTCATCCTTATACCTTCCGACCCAGTTACAGTACAGGTCTGCACATCAATGCTGCACTTTCCAGTACTGCAGCACCTATTGTACCAACATTACTGTAGGGACACTTAGCACAGACAGGCACTCATCTCAAGGCTGCTCACTCAATCCCTTAGTGCTGCCTCACTTTGTGTCTGCTCCAATCCCTGCCTTGCCTTGTCTTTGCTCATTTGCACTTTGAACATTCAGCCAGGGCTTACTGGCTCATAGTACTGTCCTGAAGAAGAGTCATATCGGACTAGAAACATTATCTCTGTGTCTCTCTCCACAGATACTGCCATTCCTGCAGAGTTTCTCCAGCATCCACAGGATTTTGCTTTTATCACAGTACTTCTGTCCAGACTTGCCTTTTAGCACAGACTCTAAAGCCAGGTAATCCTCAGTCATATGTCACTGTGCTACAACCTCACACCCCCAATATGGATCAGCAGTTTATGTGGCAAATACACTGTCTATGTTTCAACCAAATGATCATGTTTCAAAGTCTGAGGATGTGTAGTCCTCAGTCAGGTCAAACAAGAGACCCTTCACTTGGGATGTTTCTGGCACAGTAGGGCAAGGGCAGCCTCTGGTGTCAGTCCAGAGACTTTAGCATAGTCAATCAGCCACTTGGGGCAATCATGCCCCAGATGAGAATCATAGAATCCCTACATCGTGGAAGCAGGCCATTCAGTCCACGTTGACCCTCTGAAGAGCAGCCCATCTAGACCTATTCCATCCCTGTAACCCTACATTTCCCATGGTCAATCCATCTAACTTGCGCATCTTTGGACTGTGGGAGGAATCTGAAGCACCCAGAAGAAACCTCGCGCAGACACGGGGAGAATGTGTAAACTCCACACAGACAGTTGCCCGAGGCTGGAATCGAACCAGGTCCCTGGCGCTGTGGAGCAGCGGTGCTAACCACTGAGCCACTGTGCCGCTAAAACATTCTCTCCTTGTATTGTGATGAGATGCTGAATGTCTGGCATTACACCGCCTGTATTGATCCTTTCTGCCCTATGTGGGCCTTTTTCCCCTGGAATAAGACAAAGGGAGGGTCTGAATGAGAAGAAAGTCGATGGCAAAGCTATTAGTGCTGGTGCTGGTAGGATACAGGTGACAAGGTGCCCTGAGGGAATAAGTAGGAGATGCAGAGGCTATACAAGTCTAGTAGGGTAGAGAGATTGGGTGGGTGACAGTGAGTGAGCGAAGGTGCCGTATAGAGTGGTAGAACATGAGTCTTGGTGGGACGTGGGAGCAGTAGCAGAGACAGAGTTAATTTGAGGCAACAGAGAGAGAAAGTGATGGCACTCACCCTGGCAGAGTGGAGATGATAAGGATAAAACATCCTCAGCAAGAAAGGCACTGAGGTGATGACCATCTCAGCCTCCCCTTGAATTTGCCAGCATCACAGGGCTCAATCTTCAGCCAATTTAATTCTCTCAAGCTGACTTCAAAAAAGGCTGAAGGCATTGGAAACTGCAAAGACTAGAGGCTCTTACTAAAGACTTGTGCTCAAGATCTACATTGAGTTACAAACCAGGCATGTGCCTGGTGATGAGGGAAATTTCACAAATATATTCTGTCCCCAGATAAACAGGACAAATCCAATCCAGTCAATTAGAAATCTATCAGTTTGCTCTCAATCATGAATCGTTTGCTAACAAGTATGATTGTCCTCCTAGGAAATTCTGTGCCACAGGTCATGGGTTCTGTGGGTCCTTGTGTGGATGATGAGCCCAGTTCCTACAGCTGCATCTCCAACCACTCATTTAGCAGGTGTTTCCGGGAAGTAGAATTGGTCCTTGGCCTTGAGTCCATTGGCATTCCTTTCTCCTGTTCCTTTTCCGTACTTCCTCTTACTGACGGGTATTTGCAAAGAATTGTGTCCCTTCATACAGGAGCTTCCTCCAAGTTTACTTCTTCTGAACAGTGCTCTCCCACGTGTTGACATCCTTGTTGCATTTCTCCATTGGTATTCCACCTAACAGCATCAATTTTCCTTCCATCCACATTAGCGGCAGTGTGTACCATCTACAAGATGCACTGCAGTAGCTCACCAAGGCTCCTTCCAAACCTGTGAGCTCTACATCTAGAAGGATAAGGGCTACTGATGCCTTGGAACCCCACCTCCTGCAAGTTCCCACCATTCCATGCATCATTCTAACTTGGAAATATAAAATCATAGAATCATGCAGTACAGAAGAGGCACTTTGGCCCTTCGAGTCAGTACTGTTCCTTCAGCGTTGCTCAGCCAGAATCCTGGAAGTCCCTTCCTATCAATACTGTGGGCGACCTGAAGCAGATGAATTGCAGTGGTTTAAGAAGGCAGGTCACTAACACCTTCTCCAGGGCAATTGAGGAGGGGGAACAAACAAAAGAAAGCCAGCTAAGCAATGTCCACATTCCATGAATGATTAAGACAAAATATCTCCTCATCAGTACTAAGTTTTGGGTGATAATGTTTGTGTGAAGTGGTCGGATGCTTTTATATCCTAAAAGTGCAGATAAATACAAGTTATTGTTATCTGCCATATGGCTCAGTGTGTGGTCAACCTTATAAAATATAGCTTTTTTTGTTGCAAAGCCATCAATTTGCATGAACGCATCACAAAAATACAGCATGAACATTCTTATCATTAGTGCTGCTTTTCAAGCTAAAGTGACGAATGCTATTGGGACAGGCAAACATTCACAAAACAGACAGTCGAATCTCTTTCAGTTTTTTTGAACTCAACACTGATAAAAACTAATGATTCCATCTTGCCAATGCTTGGCTTTGCACTGCTTGTGAAATCCCTAATTGGTGAAATATTAAAGGTGACACAAGTAATGCGTTTAAAATCCCTAACAATGATTTATTAGAGGCAGCGCAGATTTATATTCATGAAGTGACGTCTAGATTTTATGAGAACCTTTTTTTTATTTGCATTGTTACTTAAAAGTGCAAAATTGCTGTCAAGTTTACTATGTTACACATGTTCTGAATTCATGTCTAGCTGGTAATATAAATGTTGGGTTAATTTGTCACTCAGAGGTCTGAGCCAATAGATTTGCAAATCCTTTAAATATTGCACTTTTGCTATGAGATATTTCTAATCTACTAATCATTGCCTTACCTCCTGCTTAAAAAAACACGTTATTGTCCACACCATTTTCAGCTATGGGTTAAATTTCTTCCGGTCCTTTTCATTCGATTAGCACCAGAAATATTACAAAAACCGTAAGGTTTCTCTGTCAATTATGAGGATGACGATCATGATGGCATTGTGTTGTCTTTGGGAATAATGTTAGTTCTTAGTTTCAGGTTACAAAAAGGACAAATTTTCCCCATTGTTCTTCCTTCATGTGTGTCAGAACTGGTAAGTCTGCAGGAGGAACTCACCTCACTTGAATCCCCACATCTGAAAAAACACAATTCAAAAATATGATGGAATGCTCCACATTTGTCTCAATAAACAGGGCTCCAATAATATTCAAGAAGCTTGCCTCCATCCAGGTAGCACAGCCCACTTGATTGACACCCTATTCACTACCTTTAGCTTTTAATCCCTCCACCACTGTGACAGCAGGGTGCACCATCTAGAAGATGCACTGCAGCAATTCATTAAAGTTGTTTTGACAGCTCCTTCCAAACCAGTGACCTCTTCCACCCAGAAAGACAAGCGCAGCAGAAACATGGGAACATCGTCAACTATAAGCTCCCCTCCATGTTCCACATCATCCTGATTTTGAATTATATCGCTATCCCTTTCTAACAACATGCTGCGTGGACTGTATGGGAAGAAAAGTGCAAACAGTGTACCGAGTTGGATGATCAGCCATGATCATATTGAAAGGCAGTGCAGGCTTGAAGGGCTGAATGGCCTACTCCTGCTGCTTTATTCTACATTACTGTGATTCTATGCAGCAGTTCAAAAAGGTGATTCACCACCACATTCTCGAGGGAAGTTGGGGACAGGCTGTCCTAGTCAGTAATCCTAGACCAAAACGTCCCAATGTTTATCTCGTCCTACATTACCTTCATGTTTTTTCAAGATGATGGCAGCGTCGGGACCCAGAGCTGGAGCCAGTCTGCTCTGACTGCTTTTCTTTCTTCACTTTTTTCTTTCTTTATTTTTTTAAGTTTTTTTTTCTGGATTTACCTTCTTGGGGGAGCTCAGTTGTGGAGGCAGTGGTGGCACTAGCAGCAGCTGGGAGCTCGGAGCAGGGACTTCACTGGTCGGCCATCAGGTGGCTGGTCTGCCTGAGCAGAACTCTGGTGGTTGGTGACATTGGGGCTTCTCCCATGTCCAGATCGTGGAAGCGGCTGGGTGCAATCTGTGGTGAGGTGGGTGATTAGCCCGGATGGTGATCGGTGGTGAGATGGCAGTGCGGAGGACCAGGGATCAAGAGATCAAGCCCAGCGGGGGGGGAGAGATCAAACTCAGCGCTGGAGGAGAGATCGAGTTCAGTGCGGGGGTAGAGATCGAGCCCAGCGCTGGGGGAGAGATCGAACTCAGCGCTGGGGGAGAGATCAAGCCCTGAGCTGGGGGAGAGCTCGAGACCGGCGCGGGGGGACAGATCGAGCCCAGAGCTGGGGGAGAGGTCGAGCCCAGCGCAGGGGGTAGAGCAAGATCAGCACGCGGGAAGAGGTCAAGCCCTCATGGAGAAGTCAAGCATGGAGCGATTGGAGGCCAACAGCTCAAGAAGGTCTGTAATTTTGAAACTTTTAACCATATTTCTTCATTTACTACTTTATACTGAGAAGAACTGTAACATTGAACTTTTATTTCTTTGTTTGTTTTTCTGCTTTGTACTTATGATTTTGTGCCTAGTTACCTTTGTACCTAAGATGGATGGCAACATTGTAAACTTTTCACTGTACTCCTGTATCCCTGTTCTTGAACACACATGACAATAAAACCTCATTCTAATTGTAATGTCCACGTCCTGTGAAAAATATTTTTGTAAAAGCTCACCCTCAAGCTTGCAGATGGGAAACAGGTAAACAATTAATGATTTGACGAAATTATGTAAGTCACAAGTTGCCTCTCAGAGGTATAATTTTGCAACCAAGGAATCCTAAATAATTGGGTAGATTTTTAAAGCATTCTTTGATGGAAAATATTGCCATCTATAAATTTGCTAAACTTGTGAACCACAGCAATGTGAACTTAAGTAAGATGAGACGGGTTCAGCTTTAATATTTTCTCTCCTCTGGTGACATTCCCTCGTTGTAACTCCGGTAATATTAGATTTCATGTGTTGGATTTTCAAATGAGGGCAGAGCCAGGACACTTCTGGGCATGATTTCAAAGACATGGCCTTGGAAGAACCTCTTGGGACAGTCTGTAATTTTCAAAGTACCAGCGGGGGTGTAGGGAACAGGAGTCTCACTTGCCACTAATTAATGGCCCATCAAACTCCTTTAGAAGCTTCTTAATAGGCCTGTGTGGTCAGGACTGAACCTTTTAATGTTTATCCCAGCAAACCCGAGCAATCTGTTGCACATTAGTGCACAGCTGTCGGGGTTCATTGCGGGGACATCAGAACAGCTCTTATTCTCCGTTCAAAACTGGAAGTGTTGGGTGGGGGATCAATTTGGGGCAATTTGAATGCTGTTCCTTTATTTTGCTTGCGTGGCCACTCTCCTCTGCACTCCATCCAGCGGGAGGGATGTTGGCGGTGGGTGCTGGCAGGTTTCTCATACTTCTTTGACAATTGAGCTCAACGTCATTAATCCTCAGATTGCGATCTGTCAAGACAAGTGAAAAAGAGAGGAAACGCAACAGCCATTTTGCTCACAGGATGGTTGGACAAGCAGGAAATGACCAGTTCAGGATTGCAGTGGTTTAAACTAAGGGTGTCGGTAGTGTCGAGTGGTGGTTGAGAGTCAGAAAAGACCAGCGATTGGTGAGACAAGGGTCTCTGGAATGGTGACAAGCCTTTCATGAATGAGGCAGACATTGTAACTCTGTTCAGAAAAGTAACATCACCCTCTATCCACAATGCTATAATCGTAGGAGGCAGGTCCATAGATTTATTTCCATTTGCCAGTCAGCTTGTGGATGTGGTCCCAGTGTGAACAGATCAAATCTGGATCCTCTGCTGCTCTATGACCATATCTGAGATTAATTTTCACCCAAATTCTGTGTGAGCATGGAAATGTGTGCTATAATGTCTGTACTGTACCCAATCATAGCAACATAGGTGCATTGGACTTAGGGGCAGGACTAAACCAATTAGCCCTTTGAACTTGCTCTGCCGTTGAACTTGATCATGGCTGATCTGGTTGTAGTTAACTCTTAACTCCTCTGTCCATTAAAAATCTATCCAAATCAGTCTTGAGCAAATTCAATGATCCACCCAACTCAGCTTTCCAGAGAAGAGAATTCCACAGACTAATACCCATCTGGGAGACAAAAGGACTCTTCATTTCCATCTTATAAGGGAGACTATTTATTTCTAAAATCTGTGGCTAGTTCAAGTCTCCCCAACAAGAGGAAACATTCTCCCCAGAATCCATTCTGTCCAGTCCCTTCGGGAATTTACACTTTGAGTAAATCGGCTCCCATTCTTCTAAATTCCAAAGGTTGCAAGACCAACCTGTTCAACCATTTGTCTTAAACAAACCCTTTCTCTCAGGAATAAAATGAGTGCGCCTTCTCTGAACTGTTTAGAACACAATTATATCCTTTTTTAAATAGAGACCCAAAACTGCACACAATACTCCAGATGCAGTCTCTCCAATGCCCTGTATCTTTCTAGTAAAACATCTCAACTTCATTATTCTCCTCCCCTTGCAGTAAATGCAAACATTCCATTTGTCTCCTTAATCATTGGTATGCCTCCCTAATCATTGTTGTACCTACATGCTAACGTTTTGTGATCCATGTTCCAGGACACCCAGATCCCTCTGTATTACAGATTTCCCTTCAGTTAAATAGTATACTACTTTCCTATTCTGTCTATTCAAATGGACATGTTCACATTTACCCTCATTAAACTCCAGTTACCAAATTTTACTCACTCCCTCAACGTAACTATGTCCCTTTTCAGACTCTCTACCTGCTTTTGATAACTTACTTCTCTATCTGTCATTGGGAAATTTAGCTACAATACATTTTCTCCCCTCATTCAACTTATTGATATAGATTGCAAATAGGCGCCAACGCAACTTGCCAACCCAAAAAGATACACTTTCTGCTCCCTGTTATTTAACAAATCCTCTATCTTTTACATTACTCCCTACATAATTTGCTCTTAACTGTGTAGTAACCCATTATGTGGTACCTTGTCAATGCCTTTTGAAATTCCAAGTAATCCACAATGACAAGTACCCCTTTATCCTTCTTGCCTGTTGCTTCTTCAAGTAACTCTAATAAATTAGTTAACACACTTTCCCTTTCACAAAACAATGGTGACTCTACCTGATTTTCTAAGTTACCATAACAATGGTTTCTAGCTATTTTCCAAATGGCTACAGTTTCCTGTTTTCTGCCTCCTTCCTCTCTTGAATAAAAGTGTTACTTTTCTAGTCTGCTGGGACCCATTCTGGAAGCTAGATACATTAATAACAATTATTCTGTTCCTTGCAGGCAGAGGCAACATATACACAGACTTGGCCAGTTTAAACTCAACGAGATAGGTGACAATCATTCTCTGGTTCATTTTCAAGGTAGTTGTTAAATTCTGGGATTCAGGACCATAGTTGTCTCATACAGGCAGCAGACTATTCATGAGGAATTTTCAGATAGTTTATTAAGTTTATTAAGATGCAATAGTTAATTAAGATGCAATAGAGTCATAGAGGTCTACAACATGGAAACAGGCCCTTTGGCCCAACTTGACCATGCCGCCCAATTTTCACAATTAAACTAGTCCCATTTGTCTCCATTTGGTCCATATCCCTCCATACCTATCCAATCTATGTACCTGTATAAATGTTTCTAAAACAGCAAAATTGTACTTGCCTCTGGCAATCACTGCCTCTGGCAGCCCATTCCAGACACTCACCACCCCTGTGTGAAAAAATTGCCCATCTGGGCCATTTTGTATCTCTCTCCTCTCAACTTAAACCTATAGCCTCTAGTTTTAGATTTCCCTTCCATGGGGAAAAGCTGATGACTATCTACCTTATTTATGTGTCACATAATTTCATAAACCTCTATAAGGTCACCTCGCAGTCTCCTACACTCCAGGGAGAAAAGTCCCAGCCTATTCAAACTCTTCTTATAACTCAAACCTTCCAGTCCAGGTAGCATCCTAATAAATCTTTTCTGCACTCTTTCTAGTTTAATAATATCCTTTCTGTAGTAGGGGGACCAGAACTGCACACAGTACTCCAAATGTGGCCTCACCAACATCCTGTACAGCTGTAAAAAGACATCCCAACTTCCATACTCCTGGTCTATCTTTGAGCCCCTACTTTGCCCAACAAGTCCATACTGACCCATCCCCCTATAACCCACACACCCCTGGCAATTTAGCATGGCCAATCCACCTAGCCTGCACATCTTTGGACTGTGGGAGGAAACCCATGCAGACATGGGGAGAGCATGCAAACTCCACACAGACAGTTGCCGAAGGGTGGGATTGAACCCAGGTCCCTGGTGCTGTGAGGTAGCAGTGCTAACCACTGTGCCACCATGCCACCCCATATGAAAGAGGCAGCTATCTGGTGACCACTGTAACCTGACAAAGATTGTCCTCTGACCCTGAGTTCTTGTTGATATTGTCCTATTTCCAGAGGATGCTAGCTTACACTATATCAATTTGAATCGTTCTAGTCAATGTGTTCCTTCTATCAAAATGCATTATCTCATATTTATCATGAATTTCAACGCAGAGAAATGTGAGATTATGCATTTGGGTAAAAGAAAGAAAGAGAGACAATACAGGGTCTATGGTACAACTTTGAGGGGAGTACAGGAGCAGAGGGACCTTGGGGTTCACATACATGATTCTTTGAAAGTGGCGAGAACAGTTGAAACAGTTGTTAAGAAGGCTTATAGAATCCTTGTGTTTATCAATAGAGGCATACAGTATAAAAGCAAAGACGCAATAGAAGTGACACTACACTTCTACAAATCATTAGACCACATTTGGAGTACTTTGCTCAGTTTTGGGCACCTTATTTTAAGTAGGATATCAAAGCCCAGGAGAGAATTTAAAGGAGATTTACTGGAACGATACCAGGAATGAAGGATTTTAGATACAAGGAAAGTTTACAAAAATTGGGTTTATTCTCTTTGGAGCAGAGAAGATTAAAGAAGTGACCTTACTGAGGTATGGAAAAGTATGAACAATTTTCACAGGATAAAGAAGGACATTCTGTTTCCACAAGTTGGAATGTCAGCAGCTAGGGGTCACAATTTCAAGATAGTCAGTAAGAGAGCGAGGAGTGAGTGAGGATAGGTCAAATAGCTTCTTTCTGTTCTACAAAATTTAGGATTCTATGATTCTACGCATGCATGACACTACTGAAGACACCAGAATAAAGTCACCTCCTTGTCTACCACCAACTTGAGGTCAGCTTACATTTTGTTAAGAACAGATCCTTCTGTATTCCTAAAAATACTTGCAGCACCAGGCCTCTGGCCTTGTAACCATTGTAACCGTTACCCTTAACTTGCCTTTTGTCCTTGTTTGTTAGATATTGTTAATATTTAGACGTATAGGGATTGATTCAAAACTGTCTTAGCTAAATTTATCACAAGTTTCAAAGCTGGCAAAGGGTGAAAATAGAAAAATTAGGGTCGTGAGTTTTAGTAGTCACCACTTTGAGAAGGAAATATACTGCAGAAATATAGGCTTCTCACAACTAATTCTTAAGCTATCTACCTATTTCTAAAGTACAAGTTCAGTTCCCCAATTTCTTGATTACTTAATGCAGTTAAATACAAATGATTCTAGAACTGTTAATATCAAGATTTGGGTGTCCACTAAACACAAATCTAGCCTTTTTTTTATTCATTCACAGGATGAGGGCATCACTGGCTAGGCCAACATTTATTACCCATCCCAGAAGGTAGTTAAGAGTCAACCTGATTGATATGGGTCGGGGTTGGAGGGTTTGAGCCATAGGGAGAGGCTGAATGGACTGGGGCTGTTTTCCCTGGAGCATCGGAGGCTGAGAGGTAACCTTATAGAGGTTTATAAAATCATGAAGGGTATGGATAGGGTGAATAGCCATGATTTTTTTCCCCAGGGTAGGGGAGTCCAAAACTAAAGGGCATGGGTATAGGGTGAGAGAGGAAAGATTTAAAAAAGAGCTAAGGGGAAACTTTTTCACGCAGAGGGTGGTGTGTGACAGAAGAGATGGTGGAGTCGAGTACAATTACAACGTTTAAAAGGCATCTGGATGGGTACATGAATAGGAAAGGTTTAGAGGGATATGGGCCAATTGCTGACAAATGGGACTTGATCAACTTAGGATACCTGGTCAGCATTGATGAGTTGGAGCATAGGATCTGTTTCTGTGCTATACAGCTCTATGAGTCTATGCAGTCTAGACCAGGCAAGGATGGCAGTTTGCTTCCCTTAAGGATGTTAGTAAATCAGATGGGTTTTCCAGATAATTGACAATGGTTTCATCATCATTATTACATTCTTAATCCTAGCCTATTTTTTTTTAAATGTTGAAATCAAATTCCACCGTGGCAAAATTTGAATCCATCTCCTCAGAGCATTACCTGGGTTAACAGCCCAATGATGATATCACTAGGCCATCCCCATCCATTCTCAATCAAAGGATTTTACTGATGTTATATATCGACTCATACCAGGCATTTTTGCCTCATTACTTGTTTCCTTGTTTTGCTGAACCATTTTAACCAGGTGTTTATCAGACATATCATTCCCATCGATAGTGTAACTGTGAGTGGGACAGGTATTGGGATTAGTTTCTTGTCTACTATGTATGAGGTTTATTTTGGTTGGGGACATAGACTGGCGGATGAGTGAACTGACCAAAGCACCAGGTAACAGAGTGCAGTTCAAGTGTGAGGAGAAAAGCGAGATGTAGCAATAACAGGGGTTGGCATAGTTCAGGGAATAGATGTTGATGTCTGCAGCAAAGACAGAGAGTCCCAAAGGCTGTGTAGCCAAAGTTCATGACGTCTATTCAGGGCTGGAGAGGAGGCAAAGAATCCACTTATTGTGGTTCACGTAGTTACCAATAATGTAGTTAGGGCAATGTAGGGGTGGCACAGTGGATTAGTGGCTAGTACAGCTGCCTCACAGCACCAGGGACCTGGGATCAATTCTAGCCTTGGGTGACTGTCTGTGTGCAGTTTTCACATTCTCCCTGTGTCTGCGTGGGTTTCCACCACAGTCCAAAGATGTGTAGGTCAGATGGATTGGCCATGATAAATTGCCCATGATGTGTAGGTGGGAGAAAGGGTTGCTGATTCATGGAACATTTGCATTAATACTGGGGAAATAAATCTGCTATTTTGGTGAGACAGGTTTCATTTGCACTATGCTGGGACCAGTGTCCAGGTGGATCAGAGAGCTGCGATTGCAGATAGGGCTATAAATAAAGTGTTCAATTGAAAGCAAGTTTAAAAAATCAAAAAGAAACAAGGAGGCAGAGCTGCAGGGTAGTGAGGAGGTGAATGATAACCAAAGTGTCAAAGCAAGCACCAGGAAATTTAAGTAGAAAAGTGCAGCGGTCAAAGCTTAAGGCTCTTTAGCTGAGTGCACACAGCATTTGTAACAAGCTTAATGAGTTGACGGAGCAAATAGAAATAAACGAATATGGTTTGAAAGCGAGGACAAGGACATGGTTGCAAGGTGACCAAGACTGGAAACTCGATATTCAAAGTTCCAGCAGAATAGATATAAAAAGGAAAAAGGAGTGGGGTAGCATTGTTAATAAACAAAGATATCAATGTGGTGATGAGTAATGCTTCATCAAAGCTGTGCAGCTGAGTGCAACCACTCCAAGGTTCTGTGCACATGGTTGGTATCGGTATGCTGATTGTGGCATTGAATTCCAGTTCCAGAAGGTCACTGACGCACATGGACCTTGGTGGCCTTTGCAGCTGGAATGAAATGATAGGGAACACAGTGATGAGCAGTGATAAAGGTGCACCAGATCGTGATGTGGAAACAGTTTAGGAAAAAAGTGAGAACTAGCAAGAGAATGAAGTTATGGAAGAGACTTCGTCTGAATCCCAAAGAGTTCTGTCACTGCAGGACACGGTATAAATAAGGAAGTCATGGAGCTAATTGCCATGGGTGATTCTCACATGCACAATTGGATGGATGAGTGTAACATGGAAGACAAATTCGTAGACAGAATTAGGGATTATTTCTTAGAACAATACGTAAGAATCCTTTAGGGAGTAGTGATCACGACAAGGCAGAATTTCAAATTCAGTTTGAGGGAAAGCAACTCAGGTCTTAAACTAACGTCCTCAGCTTAAATGAAGGCAATTACAGAGATATAAAAAGTTGTCAAACTATCCAGCTGGGAGAATACACCAAGAGAAGATCAGTGGTGAGTAGTGGCCAGACATTCACTCACAATGCTCAGCAAAAATTTATTCCAGTCTAAAATTAGGACTCTATGTTAAGGATGAATTACCCATAGATAACAACAATGGTCGTAGAGAGTTTCTAATCAAAAACTGAGGCTTGCAAAGTGGTGAAAACTAATGGTGGGCCAGAGGATTGGGAATTCTTTTAAGGAATATGGATCACCAAAAAATTAATAAAAAAGGAGAAAATTGATGATGAAAGTAAATTGTCAAGAAATATAAAAATAAACAAGAATATCTACAAGTACATAAAAAATAATTGAATAGTTAGTGCTCCTTTATCCATTCAGGGGATGAGGGTATCACTGGCTAAGCAGTGTTTATTGCCCATTCCTAATTGCCCAGAGGGCAGTTCAGAGTCAACCACATGGCTGTGGACCTAAAGTCACATGTAGGCCAGACCAGGTAAGGATGGTAGTTTCCTTTCCCTAAAGGGTATTAGTGAACCAGATGGGTTTTTCCCCAACAATCAACTCACAGTCTCATAATTCCAAATATTTATTGAATTCTAATTCCACCAGCTGCTGTGGCAGGATTTGAATCTAGATCCCCAGAACACTATCTAGGTCTCTGAATTAACAGTCCAGTGACAATACCACTAGGCCATCACCTCCCCTACCTGATTACAGGACCATTAAGGATGTGACTGAGGAATTAAGACAGGGAAAAGGCAGACAATTTAAACTAATATTTTACATTGGTCTTCACATTCAAGGGAACTGGGAGGAAGGACCTTGTAACAGTCTGCATCATGAAGCTCAAAGTATTTGACAAATTAACGGGATGAAATACAGACAAGTGGCCTGACAGCCTGCATCCCAAGGGTTTTAAAGGAAGTAACTCCACAGAGAGTGGAGGCATTGGTCAAGATATTCCAGAACTCACTGAATTCCAGCAGATTGGAAATCCACTAATGTGACACCCTTGTTCAAGATGGAGTAAGAAAAAAAGCAGGAAACTAGACCAGTTAGCTTAACATCAGCCATTGGGAAAATACTAGAGGCTTTTATGAAGAAAGAAATAGCAAATATTTAGTAAAGTTTAAAACAATCAAAGAGATTTGATATGAATTTGAGAAGGGAAGTCATGTTTGACAAATTTGCTAGTATTCTTTCTGGGGAAATAAATAGCGACATCTTGAAAAATGTCCATATTACAGAGAAGGAGGTGCTGAACATCTTAAAATACATAAAAGTGGATAAATCCCCAGGACCTGATCAGGTGTACCCTAAAACTCTGTGGGAAGCTAGGGAAGTGATTGCTGAGCCCCTTGCTGAAATATTTTTATCATTGATAGCCACAGGTTACAAGTTAGCCAGGAAGGACCTAAAGTTTACAAGTTAGCCAGGAAAGACCTAAAGAGAGAGCTAAGAAGAGCCAGGAGGGGACATGAGAAGTCTTTAGCAGGTAGGATCAAGGAAAACCCTAAAGCTTTCTATAGGTATGTCAGGAATAAAAGAATGACTAGAGTAAGATTGGGGCCGGTCAAGGACAGTAGTGGGAAGTTGTGCGTGGAGTCCGAAGAGATAGGAGAGGTGCTAAATGAATATTTTTCGTCAGTATTCACACAGGAAAAAGACAATGTAGTCGAGGAGAATACTGAGATACAGTCTATTAGACTAGACGGGATTGAGATTCATAAGGAGGAGGTGTTAGCAATTCTGGAAGGTGTGAAAATAGATAAGTCCCCTGGGCCGGATGGGATTTATCCTAGGATTCTCTGGGAAGCTAGAGAGGAGATTGCAGAGCCTTTGGCTTTGATCTTTATGTCGTCATTGTCTTCAGGAATAGTGCCAGAAGACTGGAGACTAGCAAATGTTGTCCCCTTGTTCAAGAAGGGGAGTAGAGACAACCCTGGTAATTATAGACCAGTGAGCCTTACTTCGGTTGTGGGTAAAGTGTTGGAAAGGATTATAAGAGATAGGATTTATAATCATCTAGAAAGGAATAATTTGATTAGGGATAGTCAACACGGTTTTGTGAAGGGTAGGTCGTGCCTCACAAACCTTATTGAGTTCTTCGAGAAGGTGACCAAACAGGTGGATGAGGGTAAAGTGGTTGATGTGGTGTATTTGGATTTCAGTAAAGCGTTTGATAAGGTTCCCCATGGTAGGCTATTGCAGAAAATACGGAGGCATGGGATTGAGGGTGATTTAGCAGTTTGGATCAGAAATTGGCTAACTGTAAGAAGACAGAGGGTGGTGGTTGATGGGATAAATTCATCCTGGAGTTCAGTTACTAGTGGTGTACCTCAAGGATCTGTTTTGGGGCCACTGCTGTTTGTCATTTTTATAAATGACCTGGATGAGGGCGCAGAAGGATGGGTTAGTAAATTTGCGGATGACAACAAAGTTGGTGGAGTTGTGGATAGTGCGGAAGGATGTTGCAGGTTACAGAGGGACATAAATAAGCTGCAGAGCTGGGCTGAGAGGTGGCAAATGGAGTTTAATGCGGAAAAGTGTGAGGTGATTCATTTTGGAAGGAGTAACAGGAATACAGAGTACTGGGCTAATGGTAAGATTCTTGGTAGTGTGGATGAGCAGAATGATCTCAGTGTCCATGTGCATAGATCACTGAAAGTTGCCACCCAGGTTGATAGCGTTGTTAAGAAGGCGTACAGTATGTTAGGTTTTATTGGTAGAGGGATTGAGTTTCGGAGCCATGAGGTCATGTTGCAGCTGTACAAAACTCTGGTGCGGCCGCACTTGGAGCATTGCGTACAGTTCTGGTCACCGCATTATAGGAAGGATGTGGAAGCATTGGAAAGGGTGCAGAGGAGATTTACCAGGATGTTGCCTGGTATGGAGGGAAGGTCTTATGAGGAAAGGCTGAGGGTCTTGAGGCTGTTTTCGTTAGAGAGAAGAAGGTTAAGAGGTGACTTGATAGAGACATACAAGATGATCAGAGGATTAGATAGGGTGGACAATGGGAGCCTTTTTCCTCGGACGGTGATGGCTAGCACGAGGGTACATAGCTTTAAATTGAGGGGTGATAGATATAGGACAGATGTCAGAGGTAGGTTCTTTACTCAGAGAGTAGTAAGGGCGTGGAATGCCCTGCCTGCAAAAATAGTAGACTCGCCCACTTTAAGGGCATTTAAATGGTCATTGGATAAACATATGGATGATAATGGAATAGTTTAGGTTAGATGGGCTTCAGATTGGTTTCACAGGTCGGCGCAACATCGAGGGCCGAAGGGCCTGTACTGCACTGTAATGTTCTATGTTCTATGTTCTATGTAGGTGAGGTGCCGGAAGACTGGAGGTTGGCTAATGTGGTACCATTATTTAAGAAACGTGGTAAGGAAAACTCAGAGAACTACTCACCGGTGAGCCTGATATTGATGTTGGACAAATTGTTGGAGGGAATCCTGAGGGACAGGATTTACATGTATTTGGAAAGCCAAGGTCTGATTAGGGAGAGTCAACTTGGCTTTGTGCGTGGGAAATCATGTCTCACTAACTTGATTGTATTTTGTGAAGAAGTATCAAAGAGGATTGAAGAGGGCAGAGCAGTGGATGTGATCTATATGGACTTCAGTAAAATGTTCAACAAGGATTCTCAAGATAGAATGGTTGGCAAGTTTAGATCACATGGAATAGAGGGCAAAATGGCCATTTGGATACAGAACTGGCTTGAAGGTAGAAGAGAGAGGGTGGTGGTGGAGGGTTGCTTTTCAGACTGGAGGCCTGTGATCAGCGGTGTACCATAAGGATCGGTGCTGGGCCCACTGCTTTTTGGCATTTGTATAAATGATTTGGATGTGAACATAGGAGGTATGGTTAGTAAGTTTGCAGATGACACCAAAATTGGAGGTGTAGTGGACAGCAAAGAAGGTTGCCTCAGAGTACAACAGGATCTTGATCAGATGTGCTGATGGGTCGAGGTGTGGCAGGGGAGTTTAAATTAGATAAATGTGAAGTGCTGCATTTTGGGAAGGCAAATCAGGACAGGACTTATACACTTAATGGTAAATTCCAGGGGAGTGTTGCTGAACAAAGAGACCTTGGAGTACAGGTTCACAGTTCCTTGAACGTGGAGTCGCAGGTAGATAGGATAGTGAAGAAGGTGTTTGGTATGCTTGCTTTTATTTGTCAGTGCATCGATATAGGAGTTGGGAAGTCATGCTGTGTCTGTACAGGACATTGTTTGGCCATTTTTGGAGTATTGCATGCAATTCTGGTCTCCCTTCTATGGGAAGGGTGCTGCGAAATGAGAAAGAATTCAGAAAAGATTTACAAGGATGTTGCCAGGGTTGGAGGTTTGAGCTTTTGGGAGAGGCTGAATAGGCTGAAGTTATTTTCCCTGGAGCATCAGAGACTGGGTGGGTGACCTTATAGAGGTTTATAAAATCATGAAGGGCATGGATAGGGTAAATAGTCAAGGTCTTTTCCCCAGGGTAGGGGAGTCCAAAACTAGAGGGCATAGGTTTAAAGTGAGAGAGAAAAGATTTAAAAGGGATCTAAGGGGCAACTTTTTCACACAGAAGGTGGTGCGTGTACAGAATGAGCTGCCAGAAGAAGCAGTGGAGGCTGGTACAATTACAACATTTAAAAGGCATCAGAATGGGTATATGAATAGGAAGGGTTTTAGAGGGATTTAGGCCAAATGCTGGCAAATGGGGCTAGATTTATTTACGATAACTAGTTGCCATGGACGAGTTGGACCAAAGAGTCTGTTTCTGTGCTGTATATCTCTATGACTCTATATAACAAGCAGTGTTCATAAAAGGGAACTGGTAGATGCAGAATATTTGGATTTCCAGAAGGCATGCAATAAGGTGCCATATATAAAGTTATTGTACAAAATAGGAGCTCACATAATGGAGGGGTAATGTATTAACATGGATTGAAGATTGGTTATCCCACAGAAAACAGAGAGCCTTTCTTCAGAAAATGAGAAGAAGAAAGGTCTCGACCTGAAATGTCAGCTTTCCTGCTCCTCTGATGCTGCTTGGCCTGCTGTGTTCATCCAGCTCTACACCGTGTTATCTCAGATTCTCCAGCATCAACAGTTCCTACTATCTCTTAGCCAAAACTATTTGGTCTTTTTTAGTTTAGAAAGGTATAACTAGTGGACTACTGCAAGGGTCATTTGTTGGGCCTCAATTATTTGTGATCTATATTATTGACTTGGAGGAAGGGGAATAGTATAGAGTATCCAAATTGGCTGATGACACAAAATACATGGGAGGGCATGTTGAAGTGAGGACATAATGAATTTGAAAGGGGATATAGACAGATTGGAAATAAAGTTAGCAGATGTAATTCCATTTAGGAAAATGAGAGTTCATGCACTTTGGTAGGAAAAGTTCAAAATGCAGGGTATTAGTTATATTGAGAGAGACTCCAAAAAGTACAGCACAGAACCATCTGTATGTTCTTGTGCATGAAACACAAATGTATGCAGGCGTAGTGAGTAATTAAGAAGTCAGATGAAATTTTGGTCTTTACCATGGAAGAGTTGGAGATAAGAAATGAATATTTAAAAACACACCTGGAGTACTGTATGTATTGTTTTACAGTAAGAATTACTTTGTAAAGTGACATGAGTTAGCTTAGCTCAATCGGCTGGACAACTGGTTTGTGATGGAACAATACCATGTTCATAGAATCCCTACAGTGTGGAAACAGGCCATTCAGTCCATCAAGTCCACACTGCCCTCTGAAGAGACATCCTACCCAGACCCATTCCCCTAATATCCTGTGTCTAACCCACCTAACCTAAACATCCCTAGGCACTATGGGCAATTTAGCACAGCCAACCCACCTTTGGACAGTGGGAGGAAACCAGAGCAAACCTGCACAGACATGGGGGGAAATGTGCAAACTCCACACAGACAGTTGCCCGAGGCTGGAATTGAACCTGGGTCCCTGGTGCTGTGAGGCAGCAGTGCTAACCACTGAGTCACCATGCTGCCCTTATAAAGTAGCAATGTTGCTATAACCCTAGTGAACCATTTGGCTGCTCTCTCATTAGAGAGGAAAGAGACAGCTGGTGCAAGGATTGAACCCACAGTGCTGAAGTTACCCTGCATTACAAACTAGCCATCCAGACCACTAAGATAACTGACCTTGCTCCCTGAATACTTAGAGCCTCCATAGCAGAGAATTGAACCTCAGTCTCCCACATGACAGACGGGGATACTAACCACTACACTACCAAGGACAGGGCGCTGTGTGAGCCCAGAGGAGACTACCATGAAGGTCTCACTTTCTCAACCTTGCCCCTCACCTGGTGAGGTATGGTGACCCTCAGGTTAACCTACTCTCTCTCTCTGTCTCTCTCTCTCTCTAATGAGACAGTGACTTTACACTTTCTTTATCAAAGAAAGGATTTATTGACATCGGAAACATGCAAAAAATGTTCACTGGGATGATTCCTAGGATGAAGGGTTTGCCTTATCAAGAACGGCTAAAAAGATTATACCTTCATACATTAGAGTAGAAGAATAAGTGGTGATCTTCTTGAAACATAAGATTCTGATGGTACAGGGCCAGGTATATGTTGAGAAGATACTTAAAGTAGTTTGGGAATCTCAAACAACAAGATATAGTCATAGAATAAGGGAACACATTTAAAACCAAGATGCAAAAGAACTTATCTCAGAGGACAGCGAACATCTGGAATTGTCTATCCCTTCTTGTCTGAGAAAGGACATTCTTGCTATTGAGGAAGCCCAGTGAAGGTTCACTGGATTAATTCCCGGGATGGCAGGACTGACATATGAAGAAAGACTGGATCGAGTGGGCTTGAACTCACTGGAATTTAGAAGAATGAGGGGGGGATGTCATAGAAGGATATAAAATCCTGAATGAACTCGACAGGCTCGATGCAGAAAGAATGTTCCCAAGGTTGAGGCAGTCCACAACTAGGGGTCACAGTCTAAGAATAAGGGGTAAGTCATTCAGGACTGAGATGAGGAAGAATTTCTTCACTCAGAGAGATGTGAACCTGTGGAATTCTCTCCCACAGGAAGCTGTTGGGGCCAGTTGATTAGATATGCTCAAGAGGGAGCTAGACATGGCCCCTGTAGCTAAAGGGATCAAGGGGTATGGAGAGAAAGCGGGAATGGGATACTGAAATTGAACGATCAGCTATGATCATATTGAATGGTGGTGCAGGCTCAAAGGGCCGAATGGCCTACTCCTGCACCTATTTTCTATGCTTTTATGTTTCTCAAGGGCAGCTATAGACAGGCAATAAATAATGGCCCAGCCAGTGTCACCGATATCCGATGAATGAATGAAGGAAGAAAGCAACAAATGGCCTGACTGGTCAAGGCCTAGTCTGTAAAAATCAAAGCCTTTAGTCCACGCTATAGTCATGTTCTTAAATTTATAGGGTCACTGGTGTTCTTTCAGTGGCACCAGCACTCAGATGCCACATGAAACTATCTTTTAAAAAAAAGGACAAAAATATATTGTAGCCCTGATTGGAATACCCAATGGGTTTAAAACGTTTAATTCTATCAGTAAAATAATGTCCAAAACCCATTCATAGATGTGTAGTAAAATATAACAAAAAGCTGCAAAAAGTGTTAACTCTCTGTGGTCTGAAATGTAGTGGGGCAAAACATTTACCAAGTGACATCATGTCACTTTACAAAGTAATTTTACATACTTTGTTCTAAGAAATAAAGAATTTTCCTCATAATTTTAAAGCATTATTTTTAATTCCATTATTGTCTTTTCTTTGAATGTACACAAATTTTCCATTTGTCACAAAACATTTTTTTGTAAAGCAGATATCAGCTTTAAAAAAAATGCACAGACAGAACATTCCCCAATCTCTTTTGTTTATCCTTTAATTCCTGAAAGGGGATTGGTTGGCTCAATGGCTATTTTATGTTGCAAAGTGATGCCAAAAGCATGGTTTAATGAGGTTACCATGAAGGATACTCCTTCTCAAACTCTGCCTTCACCTGAGGCATGGTGACCCTCAGGTTAAACTCACCGCCAGTTGTCTCTTTCCCCCAGTTGAGAGAAAGCAGCCCTTTGGCCTGGTAAGATTATGGCAACTTTACCTTTTGTCTCCTGGAAGCAATTTTCAAAATCTGAGTTGGAGGATGTGCCAAATTTCTCTGCATGTTTTGGGAACAATGTACAGATTTGTACAGCATAAAATGTTTTGTTTCTTTTCCTTAGACCAATTCTTTTTGAACCTGTGGTTGTTTCAGACCATGCCTTATTCCAACACTAACTGGACCTGGATATAAAGAAATGTTCTTCTCCATAGGGTCAGGATAAGGATATTGGATAGTGGTGCTGGAACAGCCAAACTCCTGACTGTTTCAATCACTGACTTCCTCACCCTCTTCTCTGGTCTTAATCTCACTTGCGGCAGCCTCGTTACCTCTTATCTAAGTGTGCTAGAGGGTCCATTCGCCTGTCCTTCTTATTTCTTCTGCTTCACTGGTTCCAGGAGCATTTTCCTTCTGTCTCCACCTCACTGCACTGACCAGTTAAAGCAGAGAGTGAAGCACTTTTAACTCTGCTTCAGCACTAGTATTTTTTAAAGAGTCTCCTGTTATCGCATCCTTTACAACAGACCTCAGTATTTTCCCTACTACTGATGTTACCCTAACTGATCTGTAATTTCTGGTTTTCTCCCTCCTTCCTTTTTCCAACCATGGGGTTACATTTGCCCCATCTAATCAGCCATGATGTTCCAGAATCTACAGAATTTTGGAAGATGACATACAATGCATCCTCTATTTCCATGGACACCTCCTTCAGTACCCAGTGACATTGAACATCAGGTTGTGGGAAGTGGTAGCTTTAAGTACCATTAATTACTGTAATTTTTTCTATTACTAATTTCCTTCAATTCCTCCTATCCAAAGTGCTATTGCTCTTCAAATACTTTTGGGAAGATTTTTATGTTTTCTTTGTGAAGACTGAACAACAGTATTTGCTTAATTCCTCTGGCATTTCCTCACTTATCATTACCAATTCCCTCATTTCAGACAGTAAGGGGTTTACATTTGTCTTCACTAATCTTTTTCTCTTTACATACTTAGAGAAGCTCATAGAATCCACTTTCATGTTCCTAGCAAGTTCACTTTTACGCTCCATTTTCCCTCTGCTTAATTAAGCTCTTGGTCCTCCTTTGATGAATGCTATACTGCTCCCAGTCATCAGGGTTGCTACTTCTTTGAGTAACTTTTTACAACTCATTTTTTAATCTCCCAATGTCCTTAATTTACTTTCTTAGCCCTCATTGGGCACTTTTCCCGGTTGTGTTCCTCCGTGTGAAACAAATGTATAACTGCTGCAAAACATGCATTTATTGTTTAAATATGATCTATTGCCTAGCCACTGGTTTTTTTTAATGAAGTTACCCAGTCTATCGCAGCCAATTCACCCTCACTCCACTGTTGTTTCCTTTGTTTTGATTTTAGATCCTAGTTTTGGATTGTGCTATTTCATTTAATATCCTAAAGAAAATTCTAACAGTTATGGTCACTTTTACTAAACGCCCTCCCATAACAAAATTATTAATTGACCCTTTCACATTGCACAAGACCAAATCCTGTTCCCAGTTTAATTCCTCAATATACTGATCTAAGAATCCAAGACTCCTGGAAATCATCCACCAATATTATGGGAAATGTGGTTTGCCCAGTCAATATGCAGATTAGAAAATCACTCATGTAGCACACCTTGTTGCATGATTCTTCAATTTTCTGTTTCATGTCATCCCCTTCTCTCCATTATTGTTCAGAGACCTATTGATAACTCCCATTAATATTTTCCATCCCTATGCATTTTAGGCCCACCCAGACTGATTTGACATCCAGATTTCCTGCGCCAATATCATTTCTCCCTATTGCACTGATTTCATCTTTCACTAACAATGCCACATCACCTACTTTTCTATTTCTTGTCCATCGCTAGCTTGAGGTCAGTTGATATTTTGTAAAATGAACCCTTCAGTTTTTATTAATCAATTTGAAACACCAGATATCAGAGGCCTTGTAGCTTTCTTTAACTTGCTTTTGTCCTGTTTGTTAAAGGCTGTTTATATTTGGACATTTTGAGAGAGTCTCAAAGCTATCTCTGTTAAATCTATTCCAAGTTTCAAAAAGAAAATAGAAAGATGTTGGTTCTAATTTCTAACACACTGATTTGAAAAATCGGAGACAACTTGCTTTGTTCAGAATTTAAATAGAACTCAGCAGTTAACTGTCGCTAATGATTAACTAGTACGTTCTCCAGGCAATGACTCCAAAAATCAAAGTTCACCAGCCGACCAAACAGTACTGTCCTCTTATGAAGTACGAATATTGTAGAATCAAAGAATTGCACAGAACAGAAAGAGGACATTTGACCCAATATGTCTTTACCAGCTCCTAAAACAGCTACCCAGCTAGACCCACTCTCTAGCTCGATCTCTGTAGCCTTCTAACTTTATTGCTTTCAAATATATATCCATCTCTGTTTTGAAATCTCCTATGGAATCTGCCTCCACTACTCTTCCAGACAGCACATTCCAAATCCTAACTACTCTTTGAGTAAAGAAGTTTTTCCTTATATCATTCCTCGGTCTATTGCTAACAACATTGAAATTGTGAAGCCGAGTTACTGACATACCAACTAGTGGAAGCAGAATATCCTTTTTTACATTATCAAAATTGTTCAGAATTTTTAACACCTTCAATAAGGTCACCTCTTAATCTTCTCTTCCCCAATCTCTGTAATCTTTCCTTGTATCTAAAATCCCTCATTCCCGGTATCATTCTAGTAAAGCTCCTTTGAACTCTGTCCGGCGCTTTAATGTTCTTCCTTAAATAAGGTGCCCAGAACTGAACACAATGCTCCAAATGTGGTCTGACTAATGATTTGTACAGGTGTAGGATCACTTTCTTGTTTTTATACTCTATGCCTCTATTTATAAACCCAAGCATCCTATAAATCTTCTGAACAACTATTTCAACTTGCCTGGCCACCTGCAGAGAATCATGCATGTGAACCCCAAAGTCCCTCTGCTCCTATACTCCCCTTAAAGTTGTACCATTGTCTCTCTGTGTTTCTTCTACCCAAATGATAACTAGCATTCTTGTGAATTGTCCTGATGAGCGCAAGATGAAAACGTTTGACAAAATGTTTCTTTTTACAAGCAAACCTTAAGTTCTATAAATAACAACATCTATGATTGACAAGCTATCAACCTCTCGCATTTGACTTCAGTCACTTAGACTCAAAAAGTTCAGCTGAATCTGAACAATAATGAACTTACCAAATGCCAATAAACAGGATAACTGCACAGATGAGTGACTACAATCCCCTCAAACGGAGGTAATAAATATTTATGTTGCAAAATTCACTTAACCAGATGCAAACAATTTACGTCCCATTAATCTTCAGAGTAACCGATGTTCCCTGACATTTTCATCTGATTGGAATTATTTTAATTTACGTCAGTGGATAACTTACTTTGTTACTTAATTAATTTAATTTTGTTTTATTTATCCATTTTCTTTAAATGTGTTTCCTGTGAAAAAGGTTTCTTTTTTTTAAGAGACATCTCCTTAAGATACTGGTGGAAGAGCATCAGCTGGTGAGAGCTGTGGGTGGCATTTGCTGGGGTGGATGGGGGTAGGAAGAGGAAGTAGAGGGATTGAGAGGCAGCTAGGCTACGACTGGTCTATGCCCCCCACCCCAGGTCAGGGAGGAGGAGATCAGCTAGTCCTCCTGTTCCTAATCACACCCGCCTCTTACTGGATGTGTGTGAGTAGGAATAGACTCAGATTTAGTGACTCCTTGTGGTTGCCAAACTACAGGGATAATTTGCTTGTCTCACAACGGACTAATGGCCAATTAGGTGAAATATTAAAGGACTCGTGGTACAACTGTCGCTAAAAATTTGGGGGATCAACACCGACTCAAAACAAAGGTTCACATATACATTTAAATACATGTAATTATTCCTTTCTCTCTTAAAGTCTTTATTTTTTTCATGCGGCTCTGGAGGTAGCACTTCTTTGACTGAGCTAGAAAGTTGTGTTTCCAAATCCCACCTCAGAAACATGGACCCAGGAGTCTAGACTAATATTCCCAGTGAAACACTCAGGCAACATTTAAGCTGCTGGCAATCAGTTGAGATGTTAAATATTAAACTGAGGCCAATTTTGAAACTTGTTCACTGTTCCATTTGACTCAACATTTTCTTTTCATTTGGGTCCCTGGGCTGTGGTCATCACTGGCAAGGTCAGCATTATAGCCCACCCCAAATTACCACTGAGAATGTGGTGAGGGAACTTCTTGAACTATTTGAGTTCACATGATGTAGGTACACTCACAGGGCTGTTATCTAGCACCAGGTGAAGGAATGGCAATATGGTTTCAAGTCAGTATGGTGAGGTTCCTCTGCATCTGCTGCCTTTTCCTTTAGGTGGTAGCTGCCATGGATTTGGAAGATGCTGTCAAAGGTAATGGGTTTATAGCAAAGTTTATGATCCACGTGAACTTTCTCCCACAATGGGTCCCAATAGTTTATTCCTTATGTACTTAATTGAGCATCTTCTTAAATACATGCTGTTGTGACAAAAAGCAGAGGAATTCTCTCTCGTACCTTGACCAATATTTATCAATCAAACCAAAACACCTAAAACAATGATTACTGAGTCATTATCTTGTGTGTGTTGAATCTCACTGTGTAATTTGGCTGTTGCAACATTAAGTAAATTTCATTGAAATTTAACAGGCATGCTGTCTGACTGTCAAACTTCATCCAAATGGAAAACTGGTCTTTTTAGCTTCTAATTGATGTAGGATGGGGTATTGGCTGATTAAAGGATGGTGAATGGAAAGAAGTACCTCTTATCACATTTGGCAATCCTAAATAAGCATAGGCATTTCATTGGCTCTTAAGAACTTTGGGACATCTCAAGTCATGAAAGGCGTTATAGAAATGCAAGATATTTCTTTTAAAGAAGCTGAACAAAATTGACACAATGTTATGTAAATGATTAAATTTGGCTGGATATTAATACCTTATATTCAAACTCATCAGGCAGGTTTGTATCTTTCATTACCTGGAACAGATCACAGCAGTTTCTTATGTTGATATTGGCATTAGGTGGTGTTTGAGCCAGGTTTGCTTGGCCTGTTTACCACAGACACAAATCTCCTGCGGTACACTGGTTATCAATGCTGTCTCAGTTGGCACTACATTCCTTGTGACAAAATACACTCTATGCAGTAGGAAACAGCTGAGAACAACACTGTGGAATGCATGCCAATCTGAATGAAAACCTCATAATGGCAAGTAGGGCAGTACAGAATATGTTCATCTGTTCCCTGGAGGCAACCCTATTGTCCTCAATGAAATCACTATGGACCCCATAACAGGGACAGGATTGGGACAGTATAATTGCTTCATTCCTCAACTCATATAATCTCTCCAAGCAAATACAGCCTTGTTCATACATGTACACGCACACACAATGCACATTTGTAATACATCAATACATGATATGCAACAATTTTCACAATGGACATGAGACTTTTGGACAGCAAACAAATTATATTTGCGTAGAAATATATCTGCTGACATGTGAATATATCTGCCATGAACACCAGAATATATCCTCCATACAGTCACCAGTTATAAACTGCCATGGAATAAATGCATCTTGAAGTAGGAATAACCAAGATAATGAAACAACTGACAACTGGGAACAGCCTTCACTCAGTTTAACATAGAACATAGAATTGTACAGCACAGTACAGGCCCTTCGGCCCACAATGTTGTGCTGAACTTTTACCCTGAACCTAAGGTCTTTCTAACATCCACCCCTACCTTATACTATCATCCATATGCCTATCTAATAGCCGCTTAAATGCCCCTAATGAGGCCGACTCCACCACCCTCTCCGGCAATGCATTCCACGCCCCTACCACTCTCTGAGCAAAGAACCTACCTCTGACATCTTCCCTATATCTACCTCCACTCACTTTAAAACTATGCCCCCTTGTAATAGCTACCTCCACCTTAGGAAAAAATATCTGGCTCTCCACTCTATCTATACCTCTGATCATTTTGTACACCTCTATCAAGTTACCTCTCATTCTTTGTCATTCTAAGGAGAAAAGCCCTAGCTCTCTCAACCTTTCCACGTAAGACCTTCCCTCCATTCCAGGCAACATCCTGGTAAATCTCCTCTGCACCTTTTCCAACGTTTCCACACCTGTCCTGTAATGAGCGACCAGAACTGGACACAATACTCCAGATGTAGCCGAACCAGGCTTTTGTATAGCTGGAGCATAACTTCACGGCTCTTGAACTCAATCCCTCTATTAATGAAAGCTAACATACCATACGCCTTCTTAACAACTCTATCCACCTCGGTGGCATCTTTCAGGGAACTGTGGACATGAACCCCAAGATCCTCCACACTGCCAAGAATCTTTCCATTAATTCTGTATTCTGCTTTCAAATTTGCCCTTCTAAAGTGAATCACCTCACACTTTTCAGGGTTAAACTCCATCTGCCACTTCTCAGCCCAGCTCTGCATCCTATCAATGTCCCTTTGTAACCTAGAACAGCCCTCCGCACTATCCACAACTCAACCCACCTTTGTATCGTCCTCAAACTTACTAATCCACCCTTCCACTCCTACATCCAAATCATTTACAAAAATCACAAATAGAAGAGGACCCAGAACTGATCCTTGTGGTACACCACTCGTAACTGAGTTTGTTCACCTTTGGGAGAAAGCCGGAACAGGGTGCCGAGTTGAATGATCAGCCATGATCATTTTGAATGGTGAATGGCCTACTCCTGTTCCTATTTTCTACATTTTCAGGTTTCTAACTCTGTCCAACACCAACTCTTATTTTCCCTGTGCTTGGAAATTAATGGAAATCTTAATGATGATAGAGCTACATCCCCCATTTCTATTTACAGGTAGTAGGGATGGCTTGGGATGGGCTGACGCTGAGCAGGGGGTGATCTCAGGGGCAGTACACCAGAGACTTTTCTGCTGAGTAATGATAATTATTTGCTGGAGGTGTGCTTTGGCCAGAGGCTCTTTTCTCATGCTGTCCCAATGTATAGGCAAGCAGGTTACTCCAGAAAAATACAGCATAAAGCCCAAATGTAAAACAATTAAGATAAAGGTGTGTATATAATCAATAGCTAGTCCAATGTCTAGTACAGAGTACCGCCGCAGTTTTGGGTAGCAACAATAACAGTAAAGATACAAAGAGTGTACAGAACACGAAGATATCAAGAATGAAAAGTTGTAGTTATGTACAAAGGCCCACAATTCAGCAACTATCCATGGAAGCAGAAAATGCTAAAGTGGAGATTTCTAAATGGTCTTAAATTTATGAAACATTTCACGGGAGTCAACAGAGAATGACAATGATGCCAGGTTGCATTCTAAAATCATCATCAAGAATAACAAGAGAAGTTAAAATAAGATCTCCATAGTTATGTTCCCATGGAGACCAAAAACTTTTTAAAAGAGGTTGATAACTGAAGGACAAGATTTCATGCATTAAGCCTCTTACTGCAACAAACAAATTCAAATCTAACACAGGTAACTAATTCATCAAACTAATGAAAAGGGACTTTTGTATCAACTGACTAACATAATTTAAATACATTAGATATTCTTTTGCTACAGTATTACAACAGCATGTCCAAGTTATTCCAGTTCTCAGCGGACTCTGTTCTCCTGGCCTTGCTATGTCAGAACTTCCAGTATCCTGTGAGAGTCATTCCACTCAGTTTCTCCAAACCCGACTTTTCCAACAAAGCCCACCTCAATGGATCCTTGTGCTTTAAATCTCCAAGAGTGACATCAGTTCTTGTAAACAGAAAGCAAACTCTCAAAAGGTTCCTGCTTTCTTGCCAACACAAAGCAACTCTTCTCTCCTCTTCACAGCAGTGGTGGCTGCTTAGATCCTCCACACAGCCAGTAACCGCATGTTGTTCTTTCTCTCCCTTTCTTTGCCTCAAAGAGTAGCTGTCCCAGGTGTGAAAACTCTCTCCTAGATGTTTAATTAGGTTCCTGTTTGAGCTTCTTTCCCCAAGGCACCCAGATTACAACAGCCTGTCTCCAAGTGAACATATTTAGTATGACCTCATCAACCCCCTTTCCAGAACATTCTGTTTCACTTCAAATTATAAGAGACATTCTGGACCATAACCATCTTAGTAAGTCAAACGTTTGTGAAACCATTCAAAGGGGTATGGGCTGCTAAACACAGGGAGGGGGTCAGGGAACTAACCATTGCCTCTGTTAACACAAAATTGAATTATTATTTGAAAGGCAGGAAGTTGCCAAGCCATTTGAAGATCAGAGGGCAGTGAGTTGAGTTTTGCGTGGATCCAGCAAAGAGATATGATGTGCATATTGAACCAAACAGTCACTTTAAAGTGTAAGCATCTCGAATTCAATGGAATTATATTTACTTATCAATATCTGAATGAATAGATAAATACATCTGATTACAACATTATTACCAAGGAATGTTTAGAGGAATTAGATGGAATGAGAAGTCCATTACAAAGAGATTGAACAACAATTATTGACACAGAGAAAGGTCTACATGCAATGCCAAGTAAATAGATTAGGCTCAGCATGACCTGAACTGTAAAATGATCTTGTTCAACTGATCTGTTAACGAAGACACTCAGGCAATGACAGAGCAACAGTTCAGGTCCTAGGATTTTACATCTGCACAATCGGTGAAATTTATCTGTTGTTGGTGCCAGGAGAGCAAATATGTTTTTCTTCCCTCTATCTGCTCGTGTCTATTGCCCGTTGCTGGGCTCTGAGTACATGCTGTTTCCTGAGACTGTCCAACAGACAGTCTTTCTTGTGAAAGTGCGTAGGTTGTAACATTAAAGCCAAACCAAATCCTGACCAATGGCAAACATTGGAAGTGGGAAAACTGGCCGATCTTCTGGATCATCTAGAACAGTTACAGCACCCCTCTGCTTGTGTGTTTGTATGGTCTTGTGATCAATACATAGGATAATGGCATGATGGAAATGTCACATGACTCGTGACCCTGAGGCCCAAACTAATCTGAAGGTATGGGTTCAACTTCTGCTCATGACAAATGATGGAATTTAAATTCAATTAATTGAAACCTGGCTTCAATGAGAGATGTAAAAATCCACTTAGTTCACTGATGCCCGTTAGGGAAGGCAACCTGTTGACCTACATGTAACTCCAAGTGGTTGTCTATTAACCACTCTCCAAAATGGTGCAGCCAGACACTCAGTTCATGGAGCAATTCAAGGTAGCAACAAATGTTAGCCTTATCTATGCCCACATCTCATGAAGGAAGAAACTAAATGAAGTTTTGACTTGGTTCTGAAAGTTCCAATGTCGTGGAGCCATATATAGCACAACCTGGATGATTTGTGAAGCAAACTGGCAGAGAGAACTCGTTATAGAATTTTCCATATCCACAATGGATATAAAAGTCAAGCAGGTTCTAGAACAGCCAGGATATCAAATAAGCTATTTCTCCAGTTCCCTCATAAGGTCTAGGCCCAAAACGTCAGCCTTCCTGCTCCTCTGATGCTGCTTGGCCTGCTGTGTTCATCCAGCTCTACACCTTGTTATCTAATATTCTCATCAATTTTGTTTGGATTTGCTTTGAGACCCTAGTGATAAAAAGTTGTTGTAAACTTTATCTCAGAGCCATCCAGGGATGTCGCTAGTGCCTAAGTGTACACAAGGTTTGGTTACACATTTTAAAATATCTCCACAATTGTAAAATAGCTTCTAGCAGCTTCAGTGCTCTGTGTTTTCTTGATGACAAACCCACTCTAATGTTTAACCTGAGCACAGTGAATGTAGATCAGCCACCATACTCCCACAATTCAACATACAGCTACTGAGTGACTACAAAGGCCAGGAACAAAAGCAGTGGCCATAACCAGAATAGTTCACCAAGGCCTCTTCGACAGCACTTTCCAAACTTGTGACCCCTTCTGCCTAAAAGGACAAGAACAGGAATACCACCAGATGTAAGTTCCCCACCAAACCACACACCATTACTTCACTGTTCTTTCACTGTCACTGGGTCAAAGTCCTACCTTAGGTTGTGAACAAAAATGTTCCAAAAACATCAATTCAATGTAAGTTATTTCTGATTTACAATAGAATTTAAATCTGTTCTATAGTCATGCAAACTTTCTGTCTCTTTTGCACCTGAACTGCTTTTATTCTGCAAATGTTGTCACTTTAATTATTAATTGCGTGATGTCTCCAGGGCTGTGCCCTCAGAATGCTACTGAAACATAGAAATATAGAAGATAGGAGCAGAAGTAGGCCATTTGACTCATTGAGCCTGCTCCATCATTCAATATGATCATTAGCTCAATACCCTAATCCTGCTCCTCCCCCACATACTTTGATTAGCCACAAGAGCTATATTTACCTCCTTCTTGAAAACCCGTAATGTTTTGGCCTCAACCACTTTCTGTGGTAGTGAATAGTGATAGCTTACCATTCTCTGGGTGAATAAATTTCTCCTCATCTCAGTCCTGAAGCGTTTACCCTTATCCTTAAGCTATGACCCCTGGTCCTGGACTCTTCCACCATCAGGAAAATCCTTCCTGCATCTAACCTGTCCAGTCCTGTTAGAATTTTATAGGTTTCTATGAGATTCTCCCCTCATTTTTCTGAACTCCAGGGAGTACAATCCCAACTGACTCAATCTCTCCTCATACATCAGTCCTGCCATCCTAGGTATTAATTTAGTTAACTGTCACTGCACTCCCTCTATAGCGAGAACATCCTTTCCTCAAATAAGGAGACCAAAACTGCATATAAAATCTCAGGTGTGGCCTCACCAACATCCTGTATAATTGTAAGACATCCTTATTCCTATACGTAAATCCTCTCACTATGAAAGGCAACATACCATTTGTCTTCTTTGGTGCCTCTTGTGCCTGCTAGACCTGCATGCTTACTTTTAGTGACTAGTGTATGAGGACAATCAGGTCTCATTAAACATTCCCATATCTCTTAATTTACAGCCATATTTTTGCTACCAAAGTAATTGGCCTTTAGTTCCATTTCTGTAGCTCTATTATGTGGTTACACTCATTGTGACAGTGACACTCGGTTTGAGCTGTAAATCTTTCTCATCTTTGCTTTTCCCACTTGGATTAAGGCACTGTTTTAAAGTTTCCCCGGCCCACTTGGGATCTTAAACATTACTCTCAGAATCTCGAATCTCAGTTTGTTCCCCATTGAACTCTGACTTGGGACAGCTCCAACAGACACCGCCCTGGTGGTGCAGACATACCCACTGTAGAGTTACTGATTCTTTATCTCCTGGGAGTTGCTAACTCTCCTGTTGCAGCCTTTCTCTTACCGGGCTGGAAAACTTTTACCATTCACTGGAGTATTCTTCCTTGTTGACAATTACCATGAGCGTTTCTCCTGCAGGTTTCTTAAATCAGCTTTTCTGAGCTGCTGTGGGGTTACAGGGATAGGGAGTCTGGGTGGGATGCTCTTTGGAGGGTGGATGCTCTTTGGAGGGTCAGTGAAGACCTGACAGGCCAAATAGTCCCTATTTGAGTATAGAGCTTCTGTGGATTCCCCTATTGCTTTTGTACCGCCCTCTTGAAAATCAGAGAGGGAGGAGTTGGATTTTGCTTATTTCTGTTCTGCTGAAAGCTGGAGGATCCTGCAGTTGAAAGGGGAACTGCAAGAAGCCTTTGGCAAAGACAGCTATGTTTCTCCTGGAAAAGGAATGAAACGATTACAATTGTGGATACATTTGCAAGGAAGCACTACCGTCTCTCTTTCTCTCTCTCACTCTCTCTTTCTTTCTGTGAGTAAAAGACCAATCCTCAAAATCTCTGAGACACTGAACTGCTAACTCAAAACAAGACCTGGGTCTAACTGACCCGCTACCCAACCTGAGCATCTTTCATCATCCAGCAAGTGACTTCAACCTGATTTAATTAAGGGAAACTGAAAGTCATCCCAATCCACCCTTGTGGTTTGGACTCTTGATGCACAAGACTTTCTTTTTGCCTATTTTTCCCACCCATAATAATTCTTCAGTGTTGTCTATCCTATCTCAACCAGTCTGAGTATGAGTGTTTGTTGGTCCGGGTTAAAGAGAATGTGGTTTAAGTTCATACAGTAGTAGTTCATGATTTGTTTTCCCACTTGCTAAAGACTAAGTTTGTTCAGAATGACAGATTTCTCTACACAGTGTTTTTTTTATTCATTCATGGGATAAGGGCATCACTGACCAGGCAACATTTATTGTCCATCCCTAATTGCCCAGAGAGCAGTTAAGAGTCAACCACATTGCTGTGGGTCTGAAGTTACATGTAGGCCAGAACAGGTAAGGATGACAGTTTCCTTCCCTTAAGAACATTAGTGAACCAGACAGGTTTATCCCCCAACAATCGACAATGGGTTCATGGTCTTCATTAGATTGTTAATTCCAGATATTTATTGAATTCAAATTCCACCATCTGCTGTGGCAAGTCCCAAGAATGTTGCCTGGTCTCTGGATTAACAGCCCAACAATAATACCACTAGGCCATCCCTCCCCTGTTGCCAGACCTGCTGAGCTTTTCCAGCAATTTCTGTTCTTGTTCATAATGAATAGGTTTTGGTGTTTATTGATAAAACCTAGTTGGAGATTCTTTCTTTATCTCTGTAAGAGTAAAGGTAAAGAAATGTAATCATCCTGGTGATTCAGTTGGACATTTATTCTTCAGTGATGTCTCATGGACTGTGGGACTTGATTATCAGCACAGTCCTCCTGTCAGACCTGCAACAAAGTGTAGGAAACTAAGTCTCATGTGGTATTGGAAAATCACTTTCTGGTCTCCAGTAGTTAACCAGGTAAACTTCATCACATTTTGGAAACGAGTTACAGGATGACATGTTGCAAAGATTTCAAGAATTAGGTCTCACTCCTTTCAAATCCTGAACTGTTCTGCCCACAAATCCAGAAGACATCATCATAGTGGATGGTGCTTATGCCACTCCTCGATATTAACCCGTTCAGATCCTTAAGCAACAAAACTTGTATCTGTTCTGAGGAAGGGCCACCAGACCCAAAACGTTAACTCTGATTTCTTCTTCACAGATGCTGCCAGACTTGCTGAGCTTTTCCAGCAACTTTGTTTTTGTTGTTAAAACTTGTATAACAATGCTCAGAGCAATGCGAAGCAGAAGTACTTCAGACCTCGAGAAGAGGAATACCTCAAACGGAACAGCTATCATTGTCCAAGTGCAGCAATAATTGATCGGTACATAGAAACAAAATGCTGAAGACAGTAGAAGTCTTGAGATTTAAAAACTCGAAGTGCTGGAATTACTGAATGGCAGCACCCATGAAGAGAGAAAGATAATTAAAGTTTCAAATGTGACATTCAATGGATATTCACACACAATATACCTAGACAAATACAAATTATGTACCTACACACAATTTGTATGCACACGTGTACACGTGCTATAGATCATGTCCACATGTACATACAAAATAGAAACATTTTTTCCCTTAATAGGCATAATACTCCACCATTATCTCTGCTAAAATGATATGCAAATGTCTACCAGAACTCCAACCCACAGTCACAGCAATAAACAAAGCTGCACAATTTATTTATGCGTTACAAAGTTGCCTTCCTTCCACTTCACTTCACTTCAAAAGACAGAAAACGCTGACAATGTGTCTTCTGTTAGTGGCTTTTGTTTTACTGCACATTATGCGTGCTTTTATCCCACGCACATGCCTTCGTGTTTTATACTGATTCCAATTGCCTGTGCTCACTGTAAAGCTAATCCAGGGGATTGTATTTCGATACATGTGGTCCGAATCTTGCTCGGGATTCATTGAAAGCAGCTGTGGTGTCCAGTGTTGGGGCAGCGCACTGAAGATGAGAAACACGTCTCAGCTCACAGACGCCCAACACAAGGTCAAAACAAAACCTGCCGCTAGGATGGTAATGGACACTGGTCCAGGCCGTGGCACAAGTACCTGGAGTCAGCCTCATGACTTGATCAAGAGTTCATTATGTCTTTAGCAGAGCGGGAGAGAGGAAGCAAAAACAGCCTTGGTCCCTTAGATTTGCAGCAGCTAACTATTAGTTGCAGCTGTTTCAACAATAAACCACTTGAAATACAACCTTGCTGAATTAATAAAATTTGTAGCGGTGCAAGACGTATGATCTCAGATAATTTTTATTGTGCAAGCTGCTGTTTTGAGAGGATATTACACCCTGCATGAAACAACAGCTGAGGAATGTAAATCATTTGGAGCCCTTGGTATATTAAAATTAAATTTAAAAAGCTTCCAGTATCTGATTAGTCTTAACGTATAGACTGATGCTAGTAACAAATCATAAGCCATTAGCAATATTACGTTGCGAGATGTTTTGTTTTACCCAGTACCAAAGCCATAACATGTGCGTTAAATTGGCTCCACGGAGACCATTCTGTTTAAAAAAAATTACATTTGGTTATTAATAAATCCCTGTCCTGGTAGAACAAATATCGCTGTCAAGATGCATAGTGATTCCAGACATCAGTTCTTTAATGCTTTATAAATGAAATATCATTATTTAGAGCCATGATTAATTTCCTTGATGTCACCGACTAGGACATTCCTGGACTACATATACCACATCTTTGAAAGAAATGTAATCAGTTTTATTCATAAATTGATCTTTGTCAGCATGAGGCATTATGTAGTATTAGTAATTAAATGGAAAGCATACTTTAAAGGTGAGTAATGTATTTGAAGATTAGCACAAGCATTCAACGAGTAAGATTCAGGCGCATTAGTTGCCAATGGTCAGTGCAGTGTGTTACATTATTTCACGGCAGCCATCAAAATCATCTCAAGTACTAGCAAAAAAGATCCGAAAACCCTAACAGCAAAATATTTTGCACCGCATTTTCCATCCTGTGCTGGACTGTAATTATTATTCTGTAATCCAAGATGGCATCGGAACGTGGCGACATTATCTGCTTTTCACTGTGCCTAGGTACAAGTGACAACACATTAAATAAATAACTGTACTGACTTTCTCTTTGTCAAATACTTCCAATGTAAAAGGAATCATTATAGCAAGATTAAAGCATTTGCTTTCCCTTGGAAACTCTGGAATTTGCAACAGTCAAAATGTTTCAAGACGGCCTACATCAGGACCAGGACGTTTTGTCTGTTTTTGCTATCAGTATTTGTTCTTCCTTCTTCTTCTTCAAGAGTATTGGCACTTAATGATGTTTCTGTAGGGGATGTCAATACAGTGTGGAGCTGTCGGAACACAACAGGTCAGGCAGCATCAGAGGAGCAAGAGAGTCGACATGAGTCCTGATGAAGGGTCTAGGCCCAAAACATCGACTTTCCTGCTCCTCTGATGCTGCCTGACCTGCTGTGTTCCTCCAGTTCCACGCTGTGTTTGACTCTGACTCCAGCATCTGCAGTTTTTGTTATCTTCTGTAGGGGAGGGTCAACTTGCATAATATTTCCAAGTGTCACTTTTGGGAGTCTCTGAGAAAAGGTTGCTTGGGGCAAAGGTTTAAAGTGAGAAGGGAAAGATTCAAAAGGAACCTAAGGGGCGATGTTTTCACGCAGAGGGTAGTGCATGTATGGAATGAGCTGCCAGGGGAAGTGGCAGAGGCTGGTACAATTATATTTAAAAGGCATCTGGATGGGTACACGAAAGGAAGGATTTCGAGGGACATGGGCCAAATGCTGACAAATAGGACTCGATTAATTTAGGATATCTGGTTGGCACGAACGAATTGGACTGAAGAGTCTGTTTCTGTGCTGTACAACTCTATGACTATAACTCTATGACCAATCTAAAGAGGCCTGTTGTCTTCTCAATTCAACGTCAATTTGTACAAGGGTAGATTTTCTTGAATTAAATTCCTGGCCCAAAGTTGAGAGAAAATTCTATTGATTTGGAAAGTTTGGTGGAGAGGAACCAAAGCTTCCGGTTTTGTTTCGTGCCTCATATTTCCATTGCTGAAGAGTAAATGAGACTGGAGCAGGCTTTCCCAGCCTGGAAGGAACACAACGAGGCACACCAAGAACAGGAGCACCAGGCAGAACACATGATACTGTAGGTGCCCCTGAATCTCAGCCACCCAGAGTTTAGGGATCCTGACCAGGAGATGGAGCTTGACCCACTGAAAAAAGGTTTTACTGGTGTAACGTAGCATTGCATACAATTGGGGCAGTACATTGTGCATCTGGATAGACTCAGAAACCTTCCACAGCCAGATACCCATGTCCCATTATGTGCCCCCTGATCTCCACTCTTTAAAGATCAGGATTCATCCATTTTAAACAGAGAAGATTTGAAGTTTTTTTTTCTTTCTGAGAGGATTGTGAGTCTTTGTGACTGTCTTCCTGAAAAGTTGGTGGAGGCAGAGTCCTTGAATGTTTTTTAAGGCAGAAATAGAATCCCTACAGTGTAGAAAGAGGCCATTCAGCCCATCGTATCTGCACTGACCCTCTGTAGAGCAACCCACCCAGACCCCCTATAACCCCACATTTCCCTGGCTAATACACCTAGCACATCCCTGGACACTACAGGACAACTTAGCATGGCAAATTAACCTAACTTGTACATCATCTTTGGACGGTGGGAGAAAACCCACACAGACATGGGAAGAGCACGCATACTCCACAGACAGTCAACAACAGCTGGAATTGAACCTGGGTCCCTGGCACTGCAAGGCAGCAGTATTAACCACTAAGCCACCATGCCACCCCAGATTAGACAGATCCTTGTTCCGCAAGGGAGATTATTGGGGTAGATGGGAATGTGGATTTGAGTATACAATCAGATCAGCCAGAATCTTATCAAATGGAGTGAGTAGGTTCAAGGTGCCAAATGCCTTACTTCTGATCCATCCAAGTTTGTGGATACGCTGCTGAGGGCATGTGTCAGATGGGCACCAATTTTCATTGCCCCTCCCGTGCCCCGTCCCTTGAACCTGCCAAGGGAGACCTATTTTATGTTGGAAAAGGTTGAAAATAATTGTCCTTAGCACAATTTGAATCCTGTCTATCCTTACAAGTTCATTACAGTGAAGGGGCAACTGTCCAATGCTCTTGATAAATAATTCCATCAGGCACAAGACACCAGGTTATAGTCCAACAGGTTTATTCGAAATTACAAGCTTTCAAAGCACTGCTCCTTTGTCAGGTGAAGTGGAAGGAAGCGCACAGTCATGTGCTTGATGAAGGGGCCGCTCCAAAAGCTTGTGATTTCAAATAAACCTGTTGGACTATAACCTGGTGTCATGTGACTTCTGACTTTCTCCATCCCAGTCCAACACCAGCACCTCCACATCATAAATAACTTCAATCGTTGCTTTCTTTCAGACTCTAACAGTTAGTTCCCACCTCACTGAATAGCCAAGGAAAAAGAATAAGTCGCCAAGTTACTGAAATGTGCTAGTAACACAAACTCTTACAGTTACTTCCCTGGATAGTTATAATACCAGAGGGCTAGAGTAAAGAAGGAATTAATTGGGAAGGCTAACCACTGCCAGACAGCTTACATAGGAGTTTGCTTACAAACAAAATCAATCCGTTCATATGTAAGGATGTCTAAATATTATGTTTGGTGAATTGCAATGCGCTGACACCAAAATTGCGATTGAAGAAGAAACAAGAAGCCACCTGGAGCTGTTTGAGTTATGACGCTGGAAACTAGTCGAAGAATAATTTAACTAATGATGTTGTCCTGGATTTAGGACAAGAACAGGATGAGTGATGAGGCTGATTATGATGACAAAAATAACACAATATGGGCCACATTATTCAGGAATTACAAAAGCGGTGAGGTTCGACTTACTACCAGCTGGGAAAGTTATTGGGAATAGATTGAGAGGGACAATTAATGTAGTTCGATGCAAAAAACAGAAATTGCTAGAAAAGCTCAGCAGGTTTGGCAGCATCTGTGGTGAGAAATCAGAGTTAATGTTTCAGATTAAGTGACCCTTCCTCAGAACCCGAGAATGTTCTGAGGAAGGGTCACTCGAACCGAAATGTTAACTCTGATTTCTCTCCACAGATGCTGCCAGACCTGCTGAGCTTTTCCAGCAATTTCTGTTTTTGTTTTTGATTTCCAGCATCTGCAGTTCTTTCTGATTTTATTAAAGTATTTGATGATGCTTTGCAGTGGGCAAATACGTTATCAGGGTAGATATGGTCTTTCTGCAGAGACACCAGGAAGTATTGATTGCTGGGAATCTATAGAGAAAATAAAAACCGAATATCTTTGAATGGTTTCTGATTCGCTGCTTAAATCTGCTGGAAATGGCACAAATGCAACTGGTATCCTTGGTGTGCTAATGAGGCTATCAGTGCATAAATGGTGTTTCTGGTATGTGAGTTTAGCATCTCTTTGAGTAGCTATGTGATGGTGGAGTCAGAGTCCTTGAGTCATTTTAAGGCAGAGGTGGGTAGATTCTTGGTAAGCATGGGGGCAGAAGGTTATCGGGGGAACAGGGAATGTGGATTTAACATGATCTTATGAAATGGGAGAGAAGGCTAAAGGGGCTGAATAGCCTACTTCTTCTCGTTGTTTGTATAATCAGCATTTAAGGTGTACAGTTGGGTTTTGGAGGAGTTTTGGGTATGCTGCATTTCTGTCAATGTTACAGATTAGACTAGTAGCTATTCTATAGAAAATCTCAGCCTGTTGTGAGATACATGGAGAGATAAAGACATTGAGGACCTACAAAGTTTCTTGCATTATCCACATCCATACCATTCAGGAGGTTGTGCTAGTTAACAGTCAACTAAGTTCATCGCACAACAGCCAGCACCATACATCCTGGCCACACAAGGTCAAGTGAATCTCATGCAGTTACTGTAACTTGCATTTATATACTGCCTTTCATGTAAGATGTCCTAAGCCCTTCACATGAGCATTAGTAAAACAGGAATTGGTATTAGGACGGACTGGGAACAGGTTGGTCAGATAACGAGGTGTGGAGTTGGATGAACACAGCAGGCCAAGCAGCATCAGAGGAGCGGGAAAGCTGACGTTTCGGGCCTAGACCCTTCAGATTAATGGGTTTTTAAGGGACATCTTGGAGGAGGAGAGAGGACTAGAGAGATAGCAAAGTTTAGGGAGTGAATCTTTAGGTTCAGGCAACATAAGGGAACACGGTGCAGTGACTAAAATCAAAAATGGAAAAGGGACCCGAATGAAATGAGTGCAGACATCTCGGAGGGCTGATAAGAACAGCTGGGCAAAGCCATTCAGCCCGTTGTGCCTTCCCCGCCATTTAATAACATCCTTGTCTATCTGATTATGGCCTCAATTCCACCCTTCTGCATGTTCCCTATAACCCCTGGTTCCTTCATTAATATTAAAGCTTTTGAACTCGGCCTTGGAAATGTCCGTTGAAAGCTGTGTCGTCTGGATTTAATGGAGCAAAGGTGAGATGAATTATCGAGGGGGAAGTGGCTAGAATGAGAAAGTGTAATGGCTTTACTTGACTTGGAATGCAAAGGTGAGGGGAAGGATGTGTTTGAGTATATCAGCGGCTAAGAAATGTAAAGTGAATAGGAGGCTAAAGGCTGGACAGTAGTTCCAAGTGTAGTTGTAAATTAATTTGGAGTTTTTTTTTCCAGGGTTAGATACAGAAAGAAGTAACACTGAGATATCGAAAGTACATGTGATAAGGTCTGACGTAACTGATACAATAGCAAGTCCATGTGAGATGGCAAGATTAGAGAGGAGATGGTGGAAATGATTTGGAGAGTTTGCATGGAGCGAAAGATCAGGTAGGATAAAAGGCCAGTGAATTCAGAGGAGAGAAAGCAGGGTGGATGAAATCACAAAAAGTGAGATTGGTTGATTGACTGATTTATTGTCATGTGTGCCAAAGTACAGTGAAAAACTTTGTTTACAGGAAAGTTTGTTCAGGCCAGAGACCAGGGGAGGAAAGCAGTGAAGAAATTTCAGTAAGAAAGGTTTTATTGTACTTGGGGTGGGCAGTAGAGGATAAAGGTTTGAACTGAAATATGTGAAACAAGATAGGGATGTTAAAAGAGCAGAAAGTGACAAATGAGTAAAGGACCAAACAAAGGTACAATGTGGATGTAGACAGGATGTTACCTTTGGCTGATAATCCTAGAACCAGGGAACATAATCAGAGCTAAAATCAGCCAATCCAGTTGACAGGCAGATCTTTAAAGCAGCACTTCTTCCCTGAATGAGATGGACAACAGATTTGCCTTAAAGCAATGGCCATAAATCCCAGCATGAAGTGCTGGGATCTTGGCTGGATTCTCCCCTGAAATTTCAGTTGCTGTGGGGAGGAGCACGGACCACTGTGCTCTGTAAACTTCAGGTCCATTTCTTCATACCCCATGTAACAACTGCAGTGTAGCCTGGCCGTGTAGGATCAGCAATTTGAGGGTTCTTTTGTGTTCTGGTGTTATATCTGTTGGAAGCTGCTCATTTCCAAAGGATGCGCACATTTGACAAACTAAGCAAACTTGTACCTAATTAGACTGGACTGACTTTAGCCTAGGTTCCAGAGTTCAAACACAAATGCCTAAACCAGTGGACCCCACAATGGCCCCTTGTGCAACTGTTTAACTTTTGATCTAATGTATGGTTCCACTTGTTCTTTGGGCATCTTTAGCTTGTTAAAACTAACCATGAGGCACTTTCTACTGATGCTCAAAAGAATGAACTGTTGTGGGTCATGTTTCAACTATCCACAAGGGCACATTAGGGAACAATGCTTCGCCAGCTGAGGTCATGGAGCATATTGTTCCATCAAGTCCTTCTGAGGGAGTCTTCAAAACAATAAGTAATGGCCAGAGGTGGGTTTGATGCAAGGGCTGGGGAGGGGAGTGGGTGGGAGTTTGAACAGTGTCATGTTGGGTGGGTATCTGTCTTACCAGGGTGGGGAGTGATCATACAGGAGTGCGGAAATTGGTACAAACATCGCAGGATACACCCAAAATTCCTAAGGATTGCCAAGGTTGCCAGGCAAATCCAAGATTTCAAGAATTATAAAATCATTGTAAATATCAGCACTTTCATGTTGACAGTCACTCAGTGGTACAAAACTTGAATTTTCTTGTAAAAACGGTCACGTTGCCAAAGTGTTTTGGTTTATGCACATCAGGACCAATGCAAGAATGCCAAATTTCAAACAGTCACAACAATTTATATTACAGGAGAAAAACTTGTGAATTGCTCAGGAAGCCAACTCTAATTGGCTGAGGCATTGTCGCAGGCAAAAAAATGATTCAAGTCTTGAACATATTTTTCTTAATTTGCAAAGAATGGATAGCTGCGTATGAACGCTTCTCACTTCTTATGGATGCTTCTCACACTTTTATACTGTGAGTTTTATCATTTAGATAGCGAGGAGTCTGAGATTGTGAATCCATGATAAGGGACTTCCAACTAAAAAGGTTGGAAAACCAATGCTATTGGGCGATGAAAACAAATCAACATTGTCCACCTATTGGACATTATTCTTAAAGTAAGGAAGACTTGCATTTATATAGCACTCTTCATGACCCAGAATATCTCAAAGAGCTTTGGAAATTTAGTCACTGATGTATTGCAGGAATCACAACAACCAATTTGCTCACAGCAAGCTCCCATATATAACAATGGAATTTCTAAAATTGTTGTTAGATGGGATGTGACATCACTGGTGGGACCAGCATCCTTTATACTGAATGTCTTGCGAGGCCATTTCAGAGGCAGTTAGGATTTGACCACAATGCTGTTGCCCCAGAGTTGCATGTGGCCAGACCAGGTAAGGACAGCAGATTTTCTTTCTTAAAGCTCACTAGTGAACTAGATGGATCTTTTCTAACAATGGACAATGGTTAATAGTCACTGTTAGATGACTTCTTTAAAGTTCCAGATTTTATTGTATTTAATTTTCACCGCGTGCTTTCGTGGAGATTTGAACCCAAGTCCCCATGGGGTCTGAGACTATAAACTACCAGTTCAGTGACACTCCCACTACATCACCGCCTCCTCACCTTTTGAACACAAAATCGGTTATTGCGATTAAAAAACAAAATTTGCTGGAAATGCTCAGCACATTTGGTACAGTCCCTTGAAAGAATCAGTAAATGTTTCAGATCAACAAACTAAAAACCAAAATGCCAATGCTGTCATAACTTGCTGAGCATCTGTAACACTTTGTATTTTTATTTCAGATTTCCAGCATCCATAATATTTTGCTTTTGCAGTGTTTTTTTACACTGATTGAGGGAAATATCAGCTGGGACACAGGTCAAATTCCCCTGGTCTTCCTTAACATAAAGCCATAAGATCTCTGACATCCAACTGAAGGGCCATTTGGGGCTTTGGTTTAAATGCATTGTCCAAAGGATGGACCTCTGACAGTACAGCACTTCTTCAGCAGTACACTGAATGTCTGCCTTCATTTTGTGCTCTAGGCCTGTAACAGGACATGAATGTGGAACATTGTGATTCAGCATTGAGAGCTGACACGATAAATGAGGTAAAAATAATCCCAAAAGTGTGCAGTAGCATGTTTTGGCGCTGAAAACAATATTTCAAAGACAGTTTTGTAACTGAACAAGTGAATGCACACCAAAATATTTTTTCATTTTTGCTGACAAAATGCATTTAAATAGCGGAGGTAATCGCCTAGTGGTATCATCACTGGACAGTTATTCCGGAAACCCAGATAATGTGCTGGGGACCCCGGTTCGAATCCCACCATGGCAGATTAGTTTGCTAATGTCCTTTAGGGAAAGAAACTACCATCCTTACCTGGTCTGGCCTACGTGTGACTCCAAGCACACAGAAATTTAGTTAACTCTGAAATGCCTTCCGGGCAATTAGGGATGGACAATAAACGCTGCCTCGCCAGCAACGTCCTCATCCCGTTAAAGAGTAAAGAAAAAAGGTTGAATAGGACCACAGGTAAATAGGAGCAGAAGTAGACCATTCAACTCATCAAGCCTGCTAACAATTTAAACAGATCATAGCTGATCATTGAGCTCCATACCACTTCCCTTCACCATCTCCATATCCCTTGCTATCATTAATAACAAGAAAGATCAGCATTGAGACATGATATAATCTTTTATCATTTAGATGCAGTTCTGACAATGTTTGATTATTTCCAGCACTTAGAAGAACTCTTGCTGCCTCACAACCTGCTTAAAGCAAAAGTAACCTTCAGAGCATTTTCTCATGAAGAGGTGGCCAAATCGAAGGAAGACCATCACAATGTTCCATTGTGAGGGGCAGTGGGAATTGAGCTAATGGTATGATATTAAAGAAGAGCTTGGTTCAATATGTAATTTTATTCTCATTCCCTAAGGATTTCTTTTGACTTAAACACAGATAAGGCTTTAAATAAACATTTAGAACTAATGAAAATAGGTCGACATCAACTCTTCTGACTTCAGCAAGAAGTCTGTGTTCTGCTGGAGAGAAGTGACATTGGGTTAAGCACTATGTGGTTTTCACTTCCATAAAATGGGCTCAGATTTTGTCTCTGTTTCAGGACATAGTCTGTTCGACAATTGAACAATGCCTGCACTGAAAGAGGAGCCAATGGCTTAGTGGCATTATTGCTTGACTTTTAATCCAGAAACTCAGCTCATGTTCTGGGGACCCAGCTTCAAAACCCACCATGGCGGATGATGGAAGTTGAATTCAATGAAGGATTTGGAACTAAGTGTCCAACGATGACTATGAAACCATTGCTGGAAAAACTCATCTGGTTCACTAATGCCCTATAGGGAAGGAAATCTGTCATCCTTACTTGGTCTGGCCTACATGTGACTCCAGACCCACAGCAATATGGTTGACTCTTAACAGCCATCTGGGCAATTAGGGATGGGCAATAAATGCTGGCATGGCCAGTGATGCCCACATCTTGTGAATGATTTTTTTTTAAATTCAATGGTTTCTGGACTTCTGATTCTTGATTCTGTGGTTCCTTCATATACAAAACATAAGATTTAGCAGCAGGAGTAGGCCATTCAGCCCTCAGTCCTGTGCCAATATTCAATAAGATCATAGCTGATGTGACTGTGGCATCAACTCTACAATCCTGCCTGTCCCCATTAATCTTTGACTCTCTTCTCAATCAATAGTTTGATTTGGAAGACAACAGAGGCAATGATGAGAGACAAATGAGTCCTGAAGAAGGTTAGTACATGAAACATTGACTGCTTCTTTCTTCCAGATGCTGCCTAGCCTGCTGTGTTCTTCCAGCCTCCTGTTTGTCTACCAGAGGCAATGATGGCTTGGCATTGGCCTGTCCGATCTACCTACATGAGTTCAGAAGAATGAAGGGGGATCTGATAGAAAGCCATAAAATTCTGACAGGACTAGACACAGGAAGGTTGTTGCCAAAAACCAGGGATCACAGTCCAATATGGGGACAACCATATAGGTCTGAGATTAGGAGAGATTTCTTCATCCAGAGAATGGTGAATCTGTGAAACTTTGTGCCACCAAAGGGAGTTGAGGCCAAGTCATTGAATATTTTCAAGAAGGAGTTAGATATGGCTTTTAGGGCTAAAGGGAACAAAAGGTATAAGGAGTAATTGTGAACAGGGTATGAGTTGGTCAATCAGCCATGATCATATTGATTCAGCTCAAAGAGCTCTTATTTTCCATGTTCCCGTGTGCCAACATGCTCATACAGAAAAAGTACTAAATCTTTGAAGAGCTTCCCTTTTATAACCTTGTACTCTGAGCCTGAAAGGCGTTGTTGGTCCATTGGGTTACTCTGCAGTGCCAGTCTGACTTGACCATACCGTGTACGTTCAGCTTGTTCACCCACCTCATAATATCTAATATGATCTCGAGTGGAGCTAGTCACCCAACAGGTCTCATTCCCAGTTTTCACAAGGTTTCGTCCATGAGGAGATCTTGAATGGTTTGGGAGGGAAAATGGAGAAGATCTAGGTTGCCAGAAATAGCAAATATTAAAATGGCTTTACACTAGCGGCACTTACATGGCTAACAATAATAAAATTGGATCGTGCTGGAGAAACTCAACAGGTCACAGAATCTACCAAGAGAGAGTTAGAACTAATGTTTTGAGTCGAATATAAATCTTTTTAGGAACGGAGGCAAGAGGTGAAAAATTGATGGTGTTGAAAACGGGTGTGGAGGACTAAGTAACAACAGAATGGTCATGTTGCAGAAGGAGACCAACAAGCCTGCACAGATTCTAATCCCTGGTGGCAATCAGGAATGCAAGGTTTTACAGGGCATTCGTGACTGGAGACCAAAGGAGACTGAAAGTCAAAGAGGAGTGATAATTGTTGAGGTTGGTTGGCTCGCCGAGCTAGTTTGTTGTTCTGCAGACATTTTGTTACCGTGCTTGGTAATATCCTCAGTGCAGCCTTTGATGAAGCGTCGGTGTGTTTTCCCGCCTGGCTTTTAAACTCTGGGGTCCGTTGCAATGGATTGCCTCACTTCCGGGTTTCCTCCGTAGTGGAATGTATATGGGGTCGAGTTCAATGTGTTTATTAATAACATGCTTCGTGGAGTGCCACGCTTCCAGGAATTCTCGTGCTTGTCTCTGCCTAGCCTGTCCCAGGATCTTGGTGTTGTCCCAGTCGAAGTGGTGGTTCTCCTTGTCCACGTGGATTGAGATGAGTGAGTATTGGTCGTGTCTTTTTGTAGCCAGTTGGTGTTCACGTACTCTTGTTGTTAGTTTCCTTCCTGTTTGTCTGATGTAGTGTTTCTCGCAGTCTCTGCAGGGGACTTTGTAGATGACATTGGTCCTGTCCATGGCGGGGAGTGGGTCTTTAATTCGGGTGAGCACTTGTCGTAGGGTTGATGTGGGTTTGTGTGCCACTCTGATGCCCAGCGGTCGTAGAAGTCTTGTGGTGAGTTCTGATGTGTTCCTGATGTAGGGTAGTGTGATGAGTGTGTTGGGGCATGTAGAATCTTTCTGATGTTGTTCCTGTAGGCATCTCCTGACCCAGTTCTTTGGATATCCATTATCCTTGAACACTTGGAAGAGGTATTCCTCCTCCTCTTGGCGTAGTTCCATGTTGCTGCAGTGTGTTGTTGCCCTTTTAAATAGTGTTCGCACGCAGCTTCGTTTGTGTGTGCTGGGATGGTTACTATTGAAGTTCAGTACCTGGTCTGTATGTGTGGCTTTTCGGTGTACTTTCGTTTACAGTTCCCCATTTGTCTTGCACTCTACCATGACGTCCAGGAATGGGAGTTGTTTGTTCTTCTCCTCCTCTCTGGTGAATTTTATTCCGGTGAAGGTGTTGTTTATGAGTTTGTGTGTCTCTTCTAATTTGGTCCATTTAATGATGACAAAGGTGTCGTCTACAAAGCATATCCATAGTTTATGTTGGATTTGCGGAAGGGCAATCCTTTCCAGTCTTTGCATCACTGCTTCTGCTATGAGTCCGGAGTCCAACGCAATGGACCCCAGAGTTTAAAAGCCAGGGGGGAAAACACACCGACGCTTCATCAGAGGCTGCACTATGGATGCTACCAAGCACGGTAACGAAACATCTGCGGAACAACAAACCAGCTCGGTGAGTCAACCAACCTCAACACCCACAACCCAAGCTACAAATCTACTCCAAAACCTTAGTGACAATTGTTGTCGTGTAAAAAACAAAGCATTCATTCAGAACAAGTGTTAACAGAAGAATAAAAATCAATTCTGATCTTTAGTTGCCAGCTGTTTACATTCGCCTTAGAGTTTCCAGCAATTAAAGGTCACTTTTTTTGGGCTCTGATAAAATGAGGAATGTTCTGAAGACGCAGCTTCAAATCCCACCATGGCTGCTGGTGGAATTTGAATCCAATAAAAATCTGGAAATAAGAGTCTAATAAGACCATGAAACCATTGTCAATTGTTAGGAAAACCCATCTGGTACACAAATGTCCTTTAGGGAAGGAAACTGCCATCCTTACCCAGTCTGGCTTACACATGACTCCAGACCCCCACCAATGTGGTTGACTCTCAACTGCCCTCTGGGCATTTAAGGATAGGTAATAAATGCTGGCCCAGCCAACAACGCCCCCATCCCGTGAATGAATAAAAAAAAAATCACGGGAGAATTAAAACTAACATCCCTTTTTAATCCATATTGTGTCATATGATAAAGATGTTGGGTTCCTGTGTGACTGGGCAAAGTGTTTCAGAATGGGAAATCATGTAATACGATCTCCCGGAATGCATCCAGTCAGAATTGGCAACTCCAGTGATTCACCTTCTTCACAAATAAAGCACCATAGGCCCACAGTGGGCCAAGAACAGCTCCAGGAAAATCATCACCAGGACAGATGGCAATGGGGTGGGGGGAGGTGGGGAAATAGAGCTTGGGCCAAGAAAGGATCAGGCAGGAAATCAACCTGGACGACGATCAAGTCTAGGACTCCTCAGCAGTATGCCAGGGGCCGTGCAGAAATGTGATTCTCCTGATATCCCTGCACCTGGTAAGACAGACCTACTCTGAAGGAAACTGTGATATCAAACACTGCAGGAACACCAGGGGAACAGTTTAAAACAAAAGGACCATTCAATAAATGGCGAGGTGGCTGCTTTGATGATGTCGCTTTGTTTGAGCGACTCTGATCATACGAAAGGAAACAGGTGCTCTCAATTAGAACATTCTGGAGCCACTTTCTTACAGAGGAAGGAATGCCCGAGCAGTGAGGAATGGAGGAGGGGCACAGGAATATTATGGATATACGTCAGGAAGTACAGCAACATCATGTACTTTCACTCCACATCAAGGCTGTTTGCAATGGAACACCACTTTTCCCCACTCTTGTTGCTGAATTCATTTATAAACTTGATGCCTGACTGTGACACAAGCAAGCTCTCCCCTCTTGCGGTTCAGTTGGAAAAAAATCTTTCACAGGCGCACAGTATCTTATGAAAGGCACTGTTCTTACTTTGCATTATTCAGTTGCACACTACAAAACCCACCATTATTCCCCCACTCACTCCTGCACTTCTGCCTTCACTAGCTGCCTCCCACTTGCCCCATCCCACCAGCTGTCACCTTCATCTTCCCCCTCGACACATCCCCCAGCTCCCCTCTTCATTCCTGCACCCTCAATTACTGCATCCTCAAACCTCTCCCCCACTGGCTCCTCATCCCTTTCCCTCAGACCACCATCTCCACCTACACTCCCTCCCCACACCCTCCCTCACCTTCACTTCCGTTGCCCACCAACTTCCTCACCATCTCCACTCCCCCACATCTCCCTGGACTCCTCCCTTACCCCATCCTCCTGTCCACAGTCACCTTTCCACATACTTCCCATGCTGCCCACTCATTCAAGGTCCCTCGCAACAGCCTACATTCTCTCTCCACTGTCATCTCACAACCCCACCCCTCTCCTAACTAACTCCCAACATCTCTATCTTTCCTACAACCCTTTCCGAAAACATCCCCCTCCACCCCTGGCCCTACACTCCCTCACCATCCCACCGCTATAGCCCCTCTATGTCGCCTCTCTCATCCCCTGTTCTCCCGATCACCCCAACTGCCCTTCTTAAAACCAAAATAAATTGTGAAAACTGCAAAATTAGTCTGAAGTAACAGATTGTTTTAACTCAAGAGCAAAGAAATGCTTATTGCTCTGTTTTAGTATATTAGTGTTATATTGTTAAAGTTTTTAGGATCCTCACTGCACTGAAATCAAATCTTATCACATAGTTTATATAGTTGTCTAGTCAAATGCAGCCTTTTCTTGTTTTTTGGGAGCTTCACGTTTCATAATCTCTGTATAGTTGTGTTTGAAGAGTCCTGGTTATCTGGATTGTTATTTTTAAAAAGTCAATGAATGGACAGTAGAACAGATATTTCTAATGAGCATTTTTCAAAAGGTCGATGCTTTGTGAATAACTCCTTGTCTACATTTATGGCCATCAGGCTGCAGCTTGTCCTTTGGAGATTGTTCAGAACTTTCAGTTGGTGGCCAGCCTGGGGGAAGAAAAGAGTTTCCCAGCCCAGCTCTCTTATTTCTGAAAAAAAAAACTCTTGCTGTGGGTCCAGTCAGAGTCGTAGTCCAATCTGAACCATGAACATCCTCCTGAAGAGTGTATAGAAGACTCATGGGAAAACTGCATCAGCGAAGATCCCAGAGACATTGACCCTAGTTTGCTCACATCTATCTTCATGCACCAGAATGTTAGACAGATAGTCGTCTGATAGGGATGTGCATGGGAATATAAGATGAGGCAGTGGTACAGTAGTAATCTTGGTGGAGTAGCAGCCAGAAACCCAGGATATTCTTCTGGGGACTTGGATTTGAATCCCACCAGTGGTAAAGTTTGAATTAAATAAAACTCTGTAGTTTAAAAAATAGTCTAATGGCTACCACGTACCCATCGTCAATTTTCGTAAAAACCCATTGGGTTCACTGATGTCCTTTGCAAAGGGAAATCTGCCATCTTTACCTGGTCTGGTTTACACATGAATCCAGACCCACAGCAATGTGGTTGACTCTCTCTCTTTTGGCAAGTAAGAATGGACAATAAATGCTGGCAGAGCTGGTGATGACCATATCCCAGGAACAAATCAATTTGAAACACACATCAGGGGAACAAAGAGTGTTCGTTTGATTTACAAACTTGTTGGATGGTAGTGATTCAAACTTCCTAGAAGCAGAAGTCTTAGTGGTAACTTCAAATTTTCTCAAACATTTGGATAAAACTGCGTGGGATTAATGTCAAAATTGAGGATTTCACTACAGTTGAAACCGATGCAGCAGAGGTGTTAAGCAAAACCTTGAACATTTTCTTTATAATCATTATTAATTGAAATTGTAAATCTCAGATTCTATCTACTCTTTTCTTTTTGTACTGTTCAGCCCAGGTTTATGCATCAGCTGCAGTCAAGAGTACTTCTTCATTGATGGGCTGTGAGTATCACTGGCCAGGACTGCACTTATTGCCCATCCCTAATTGTCCAGACGCAAGTTGAGTCACACACATTACTATGGGTCTGGAGTCACACATAGGCCAAACAGAGTGAGGATGACAGGCTCCTGTCCTAAAGGACATTAGTAAACCAGGTGTGGTTTTCCTGACAATGGTTTCATGGCCATCATCAGAATTTCAATTCTAAATTTTTATTGGATTCAAATTCTACGATGGTGGGATTTGAACCAGGGTTCCCAGAACATTATCTGGGTCTCTAGATTAATAATCCAGTGAGAATACACACAGGCTATCACTTCTCCAGGACAATAGCCTGGGCCTCTGGATTGCTAGTCCACCAATATTATTACCATACAACTACGTCGTCTTCTATACTCGTGTACATCTGGCAGCTTACAGTACCCCACCTGAGTCACCGCTCTGCATCAGGGAGGCTGGGCAGGAGAATTGTAGCTAAACCCAATCTCATTGGAACATCTTGCCCAAACTGCAGGCACTTTTTGCAGCAAGAATCATTCTTCTTCACTGAGAATGGAGGCAAAATCAGACGGCGAGTCAGCTGGCTAGCAGCCAATCTGGAAACAATATGACAGCAAACCTTGGAACCAGCCAGTTAAGGAAGCCTTTTGGCATTAGCAATTGTAGGGTGAGCATGTGTCTACCTGTGTGCACCATTGTGTGCGTGCTGATGCAGATATCTCTGCATGTGAGAATGCAGAGGAGGGTTTGTTATTATATTATATCCAAAATATATTATGAAGATAGCCTAGACCCTAACTTTTTCTTATTTTAAAGGCAAATGCCTAGCATTCTGAATGCAATTCAATTGGCTGAACTACCAGATTTGAAGCAAAACACAATTTATTCAAAACACTGCCATTAAAATACAACAAAAGAAAGAAGAAATTGGAATAATTTAACTCTATTAGAAAACTTAATAGAACAACAGGTTATTTTATGACTGAAAGGCAACTGTTCTAATGTAGTCACGTCCCATAAACACACCATTGGCAAAGGCAAGTTCAAAAAAATAAATTGTCTCACAGGCAATTCTCCAAGCCAGGAGGAGAAACATCAAGAGAAAACCCAGAGAGAGACAGTAGCAGGGAGAGATGTACTGAAGATCCCAAACCTAGCTTCAAGACCCAACAATTGTTACTGAAAAACTAAAACTTAAAATCCTGGTTCTGTGGGAGCTTGTCCCTCCCATTCAGGCTGCTTCTGGTGTTCCAATTTTTAAAAAACCCAAGAACTCACAAGCTGTTTATTTTTTTCAATAGACAGCTCTTCACTGCTGACTTAAAACCTGTCTTCAAAAAAAAACAGGACAAAGTACACCTCTTAAAACCATTGTATCGTTACATAATCCAGAGGCTCAGGTTAATGTTCTGGAGACGTGGGTTCAAATCCCACCACAACGATGGTGAAGTCCAAATGCAATAAAATCTGTAATTTGAAAAAGCAAGCCTAATGGAGATCATGAAGCCATTGTCAATTGTGGTAAAAATCCATCTGCTTCACTAACACCCTTTAGGGAAAGGAAATCTGCCACCCTTTTCTGGTCTGGCTGTCTTGGAACTCCAGATCGCAGCAACATGTTTGAATTGGTACTGGCAAGTGAATCAGTGTCAGGGGCAGTTAGAGATGGGCAATAAACGCTAGTCTAGCCAGTGATGCCCACATCCCATGAATGAATAAAAAAGTGTCATTACGCATCTGTCAGTGTACACACAGCAAGGTATGTGCACCAATACACAGGAGAATGCCACTGAATGTGTGCTATGAACATGTCAATTAATGTTCTTTACTTGTCTTTGTATGTGTAACAGTATCTGTGTCAATCACCAGTTTGGAGGAGTCTTGCATTTTGGACACTTGCTCAGGCTGTTGCCTCACCAAGCCCAGCAAGAGTTAAAATAACTATGCCTTGGAGAAGTGATGGCTTCATTTGTGTAAACGTAATCTGTTTAATCTTATTAATCAGTGCTGTCATTGCTGTGTTCCCAAGGTGACCTATGGACTAGATTCAGCATTGTTTACTAGATGTTAAGTTTTTTTTTGTTATTCTGAATAGATTTAAGAACAAACAAAAAGGAATCTCTCTATACACAGTGCCACATGTCAGTTCCCTTTTAGAAAAGCTGAGGTTGTCCCACATGTATTGGTTGCAAAGTGGCAACTTGAAGCTTATTAATTGGGAAATTAAATCATTCTCTGACACACGATGGAAGCAGAGCATCCAGTGATGTTCATTTAAAAACTGTACTTTCAGAAACAATTGATACCCAAGTGAAATTTCCCATCGAGGGAATGTCTGTCATTCTGAATGAAATGTATCCCATTAACTGGCATCAAGAACAGGAGGGATTGTCAGTGTAAGCCACTTACTAGAATGGAGCGCAATGTCTGTAAGAAACTGATTTCTGCAAGGAACATGCAACCTGACTGCTTTTAATGTGGTTCTGGTATTTGGAGTTTGAATCAGACCCCAAAGCCTCTTAACAAGGCCTATCCCACGTTAGTTGCAGTAATTGATTTGATTTGATTTGATTTGCTTTGATTTATTGTAGTCACATGTACCTACAGACAGTGAAAAGTTTTGTTTTGCAATCAGGTCAAAGCAAACAAGGACATACACATCATAGGGTGCTTAGACAGAACAAGGCATACAAGGTTACACTGCACAGGAGGTGCACAAAGCAGGATAAGCAGTAGCAAGATCTATATTATTTGAAGTTAGAGAGGTCCACTCAACAATGTAATGACAGCAGGGAAGAAGCTATTCTTGAACCTTTTGGAGCATGTGTTCAAGCTTCTGCATCTTCTGCCTGACAGAAGGGATTGGAACAGAGCATTACTAAGTATCCCACCAGTCCCAGCTTGAAGTAAACCCACTTCAGAGTTGCAGCTACTGCTGGAAACAGAATGTTACAGTTGTATCTCTTTTCTTCCAGCAACTGTCCATTGCTTTAAGAATGAGTACACATGAGTTGTTCTTCTTTCTCAACTTCTAGTTAATTTACTGCCAAGTGCTGTGAAATAGAGCAGGAAGGAAGAAACAGCCAATATAAAAACACAAGTGATGAATTGCCTTGACATTACCAGGGTGCTTCTGCTACAAAGACCACATGGGATTCTGTTCTCCTCAAACTTTAGGTGGAAGCTGTTTTCTTATAATTTTCACATTATATTACCTAGACCTTCTATTTCCATCCCCATAATATCACCTGACTTCACAGAATTGTTACAGTGCCATTCAGTCTATCATGTCTGCACCAGCTGTCTGAGCATTTTAACTTTGCACCAATTTCCTGTCTTTTTCCCTTAACCCTGTGCTTTTTTTTCTACTTAAATAATCATCGAATGGCCTCCTGAATGGTTCAATTGAACCCACCCCTACCATCACACTTCCAGGCAGTGCATTCTGAAAACGCAGACCATTCACTGTGTGGAAAGTTTTTTCTCTCCTCACCCCTGTATCAGTTCATCTATTCCTGCCACCCCCATTCAAGACATTGCTACATCCAGACTCGATTAACCTAGCACATTCCCGGCTGCTATCCTACATTCTACCTTCTGTAAAGCTGTTCTTGAACCTTTTGGTGCGTGTGTTCAAGCTTCTGTATCTTCTGCCTGATGCAAGAGATTGGAAGAGGGCATTACTAAGTATCCCACCAGTCAACCAAAACGCAGCAGAGCACGTATTAACTTGAAGTAAACCCCATTCCCCTGACATTCATGTACTCATTGATCTACATAGGTTGCTGGTCAAACAAAGTCTTAATTTTAAAATCCTCTTCCTTGTTTTCAAATCTCTCCATGGCCTTACCCCTTCCTGCCTCTGTAATCTCCCCCAGCCTCATAACTTTCTGAGTTATCTGTGCTCCTCTCTAATTCTGGCATTCTGTGCATTTCCACATTTTATTGCTGTGTTATCAGTAGCAGTGGTATCAGTTACTGAGGTCCCGAGCTCTGGAATGCCTTCCTTCCAGTTCCCTACCTCTTTATGCTGCTTTCCTGGCTTAATCCATTCCTTAAAACTTACCTCGTTGACCAACTTTGTGTCACGTGCCCTTACTCGGCTCAGTATCATCCTTACTTCTATAATGTAACTGCGAAGTTTCTCGGCACGTTTTAAAGGTGCTATGTAAATATAAGTTGTTGTTTCAAATGATTGCACAGCCGCTCTTATCACTTCTTTTCTAAGGAATGAGTTCGCCCATCGATACGACAACTGAACATAGCTCTCCCACCCTCCGACTTTCAAATGAAAGGAAATTGCCTTAAACAACAGCTCATCCTCTGGCAAAAATGACTCATCGGTGTGACAATTTAATAACGCCATTGATGTTTTTGATTGACGGATTTTTGGTGTCTTGGGAAATCAAGGCAGGAATGTGAAATCCAAGATGAGCCATGACCATTATGAATGGCAGAACAGGCTCATTGGGGTGAATGGGTCTATCCTTGCTCCTATTTCTTGCATTCTTATACAAAGAAAAGGCACATCTTGGAACCTCAGCTTTGGTAATAGAGTCTTATGATGTAAAAACAAGGAGGTTATGCCACATCTTTATAAATCACTAATTAACGTCTCCACTGCAGTTCTGCACCAATTCTGGTCACCAAGTTCAACAAGGATCAACAGCATGGAGAAGATACAGAAGACATTCGCTAGGATAGTTCCAGGGGTGAGGAGCTCAGGTTTGTGAAGAGTCTATCAGTACTGGGATCAGAGGAGAGAAGGGCATTCAGTCAAGGAGGGCAAAATTATGTGGAGTGTCGATTGAGGAATTGGGAAGGAACTGCAGGAGGGTCAGGAACCAGAAGACATCCAATTGGTAAAGATAGCCAGATGGGAAATGAGGAGAATTGTGTCAATAGTTGCATCCAGGTGTCACAATCTGTTACGTTTTGCTTGTAAGGATGGGGAAAGCAACTCGAATAGGAACACTTAGCCACTTAGATTTAACTTTTAAGGACGGCATTTGTAGGGGGAGTGGGATGGGAAAGGAGGAGCCTTGAACTAATTGCATAGCTCATTTACAATAAAAAATAAAGCCACCATACCCCTGCTCTGTTATTAGAGAGGGACAACGGGTGGTGGATTGACCTGAGAGTCACCATGCCTCAAGGAAAGGATTTGAATCATTTATTGTCATGTGTGTATTCATTATAAACTACGGTGAAAACTGTGTACATTTGCCGTACATGTATGGTACCATTCACATTAACTTAGAATAAGATAAGAAAAAAAGAAAAATTTAAGATGGTCCAAATTTCCTTTCTACTGCTGCAGTCCCACTCAGGGCTTTCCAGTCCATGCCATGCCTCCACTGGAATCCCACTCCAGGGTTTCCTGCCCTCGCCATGCCTCCACCAGGGTCCCACTCCGGGTTTTCCAATCCATGCCATGCCTCCACCAGTGTCCTGCTCCAGGCTTTCCAATCCATGCCATGCCTCCGCCAGTGTCCTGCTCTGGGCTTTCCAATCCATGCCATGCCTCCGCCAGTGTCCTGCTCTGGGCTTTCCAGCCCTCACCATGCCACCTCCACTGTCCCACTCTGGGCTGCCTCACTGGCCCGCTCTCGCTGGCCCTCCCTCGATCCGCCGTCACTGCAGGACACAACCAACATGTTCAGCTCCTGCCACATGGTTCCCGGTCATGACCTGGCTCCTTCCCGACTCCTCAGGCAGGCTGTTGAAAGGGGTGGGAGATTCGGATAGAATTACTGCAGAAGAAGGGAGAAAATAGAAGGAAGGACAAAGAAAGAGAACTGGCGAGCAGAGTGGAGCAACTTAGCCTGCTGCCATTTTGGATGGTGGGGAGATGTTGAGAGGAATGGTCTTTCATGGTAGCCTCAGCCAATGGCAGGACTTGAACCCACATTGTTAGCTTCACTCTGCATTATAAACCAGCCTCCCAGCCAACTGAGCTACCTGAGCCCATCAGTTATATCAACAATGGGCTGACTGGTCGGCTTTTGTGCTGCATCTTAGTCCTCTTTCCCCCTTCTAAATCCAAATTTTAAAAAAAATTAATTGAATTTAAATTCCATGGTGAGCCTTGAACTCTGGATATCTGGTCTACTAGGCCACTGACTTTACTACAACTTCACCATTTCCAAACCAAGCATCCATATTGACAGGCAATATTAAAATAAACACATTTTAAATCTGTTATGCACATTTGGAATAAAGCATGACCAGGAACCAGAATTGTCACCTTATGACAACAGGGCCAAGATTTGTTTATTGTCTGATAAGCCTGTGGCTCGGCCTGCTTTACTACAGCATGTGTGCTAAAGTTGCTCTTCGATAGGATTACAACATTTTATAGCAAGCAAACTCTGCCAATATTTCTGCTCCACTTGAGCCTTCTCCTATCTCATTCCCTCTATGTTTCCCCTATCAATAAGCACTTCCCTCACTTCCCCTTGATCAGAGAAATAAAATACTGGAAGTCTGAAAAAGAAGCATAAAATGCTAGAAGTCAAGTCCCTGTAACATCCAGGGAGAGAGAAACAGAGTTAACGGTGGTATCTGAATGTTGGTGTTGGGGGGTGATGACCAACCTGATGCCTTAAGACTGAGGCAGTGGTCACAGGCGATGAGGGCAGCATTGTGGCTCCCGCTGGCATTCCACACCCCTGAGTTCAATCCCCCTATTCCCATTGATCAGAGGAGTCCTTCTCCCTTCAAGCTGACAGTTTAAGCTGCTGGCCACACCCCATGATGAACCCCAACAATAGCAGACAGGGGCCCTTGCGTGATCCTCAATGGATCGCTTAAGATTCTCATTCTCATAGAATCCCTACAGTACAGAAAGGGGCCATTCGGCCCATCAAATCCACAACAACCCTCCAAAGTGCACCCACCCAGAACCAACCTCCTACCCTATCCCTGTAACCCTCCATTTCCCATGGCTAATCCACTTAGCCTGCATATCCCTGGACACTATGGGCTATTTAGCACCACCAAAATACCTACCCTGCACATCTTTGGACTGTGGGAGGAAACCGGAGTACCCGGAGAAAACCCTCACAGACACAGGGAGAATGTGCAAACTCCACACAGACAGTCAACCAAGGCTGGAATCAAACCCAGGTCCCTGGCACTGCAAGGCAGCAGGGGTAACCACTGAGCTACCAGTTTTCCAATAGGACTGCCCTGACTAGGAAACTGTCCTTGCTGCCAGCACGTTCAACACCTCTGGAGCAGGAAATTCCACTCGCCAGTATGACCTTTTGTCAGTACTAGGAAAAGTGGAAGATGGAGCAGGTTGTGCCTAAGTGACAGGAGTGAAGGAGAGTAGAGGGTTTGTGAAAATGTCAAAAGGGAAGTTTCTTTGACAGAGCCACAATAACCTCAAATACATCTATTCCAAAGGCTTTGAGTTTCTATGTAACCTCAAGCTCCCTAGGTAGTGAGTTCCATATTCACACTACCCTCTGAGCTAACAAGTTCTTATTGCTAATGCTAGCCAAATGGAAAGCCATGTGTGCTTGTATGCATTAAAAACCATTAAAAATCTGTAGCCTGTCCAATTTCCCTTAATGCAAAATCACAAAATGAAAGGACACCTCGTGGGAATAGGTACAAGCGTTTTGTACCTTTTCCAAAAAGGGCACAATAGAAATTGAAAACTGCTTTATGTGGCACACAGTCTGGAAAACCATTAACAACGGTCTGCTCAGGTACATTTTAGTCAAAGGCAGCTTACAAAACAAACTCCCTGCTGTCAGTTTAATGACAACTCACAACCATTTCCACTGGACAACTTTGTCATTAATAACTAAAACAGAAGATTACACCAAGCACACGGGGTACTTACATGTTTGAAATATATTTTATATCTGTTAAAGCAGTTTATAAGAATCCGCTGTATGAAGCTGGTTAATAGTAGCAGGAACATCCAGGAGACTGCGAGTGTACCTGGCGTACTTGGGTTTTGTGCTAATGATGTTATATGAGCCATGGACACAGACGCTGACACTTCTGCCTGAACAATAAAGACACAGTGAGCTGACCTGACATGAAATGTACACACTGGATGTTAACACGCTGACAGACCATGTTAGAAGCTAATGTTATGCTCTATTCACACTACAGCTGTAAGGTTGATGTAAAGTGCTGTCATATCACACTGACATTGCCGCTACATCGCAAATACGACCTGAATTCAGCATCAGGGCCTTAGCCAAGGCAAGAACAAATGGAATCCAATTCTTGGGAAGAAGGAATCACATTGTGCCTCTCGCCAGGGCAGCACTGTGGGAATGCTGCATTGTCAGATGCGCTGCCTTTTGGGTGAAACACTAAATCTGCCCTCACAGGCGAGTTCAACAGGTTCCCTGTCAGCATTTAGAGAAGGAACAAGGGAGCTTTTGTTTTATTTACTGATAGGACGTGGCTGGCCAGCATTTAATGTCTGCCCATGGTTGTCCTTCAGAAAGTGGTGGTGAGCTGTCTTCTTGAGCCGCTGCAGTCTATGTTCTGTAGGTAAATGCACAATGCCTTTAGGGAGGGAATTCCAAGATTTTGATGCAATGACAGCGAAGGAGCAGTGATATATTTCCAAGTCAGGATGGTGAGTGGCTTGGAAGGGAACTTATACATGATTGTGTTCCTGTGCATCTGCTAGAGTTCTCCACGATATCCTGACTAATATTTATCCGTTACTCAGCATTACAAAAATATATTATCTGGTCATTATCTCATTGTAGTTTGTGCATAACATGGCTGCCCCATCACTAATATTACGACAGTGACTACACTTCATGGTCATTAAAGAGCTTTGGCTCATCCTAAGGACATGAAAGTACTATATAAATAGACTATCACACACTTTAGAGACAGTTCAGACCTTCACACTAGACTGATATGAGAGACACGTTTTGGTGAGATCATTTCTACTGACACCAAAATTCAATTCTGCAGAAAAAGAAATCTCATGGATTCTTTTAACATGTAGGTGAAAAGTATAAAAGTGTTTATAACCCCTTCGATAGTCTTAAGGCCTACAGTGTCCTGGACTCCCAAGGAAGTGTCATGTGTTAGGGTGAGAAAACCATATTGTTTGGAAGGGCAGTTATGTGGTCATCAGCTGAGACATGGTCACACCTGCCTGCCACCTAGATTCACACAGAATAAAGGCAACTAGGGTGAGGCATCAGCAGATGACCTGTCATCCTGCAAGAGTAAAGAGTCAATGCCTTCAGAGAAAGGAGAGAATGGAGATGGTACATATGAGAAGAGGAACTGGCTTTAAAATAAGAAAAAGAACTTATAGCCACAGGGGACCTTTTATAGCCTCAGGGTGTCCTCAAATAGAGTCCATTTTAAAGCGGGAAACACAGGAGCCAACTAGCATACAGCAAGCTCACACATGTGGTACTAACAGCCAGTGTGTTTTGTCATAACCAGCCATCGCGAGTGGCAGCTCTGGGATGAAATGGTCTGACAGCCAATATTTCCAACTGTGTAGAATCATAGAGCCATAGTGATTGACAGCACAGAAAAGGGCACTTTGGCCACAATGAAACAGGAGGTAAAATTAATGAAATCCATAAACAATATTTCACACAGGGGAGCCAACGTGAGTCAGAGAAACATACTCATGTCGGATAGATCCTATTTTAATTTGGAACTAATTAGTTGATAGAATACCTGCAGGACAACTGGGGCAGGCCTGTTAGTAAGCCTTAGGAGGTGTGATGTAACATTCCTATCCCAATCCTGGGAATGGCCCAGTGTTGGCAGATGTGGGACACCTTTGTGTAGCAACTAGAACAACTGACTGCTTCATTGACTGAACAATAGCAAAATGATCCATGTTCAGTTTGAGAATCTAGATAAATAGAATTAGAAAATTGTTAGTTAAGTGTTAAAATGAATTACCATCAAACACAATGGCAAAATACAATGTAATAAAAGAACCAGTCGAGAGGGTCAATAGATTTTGGTGTCAGTTAGTTGCCATCTGAAGATTACTTTCAGCATTCACCGCAATGAGCTGTAAAAGCTCTGTGGTACAGGATTTATAAATATAGGATGAAGTAGGAGATTACTGGATTTCCTTAGAAATATTAAACATTCTGTAATTAAAATTCAAAGTTACTTTGCCCTGTTCATTGGTGGAGACAGAGAGTTGGTTACAACTTGGCTGTGACCCAGATATTCTGATGTGATTTAAATTATTTTAGCGACGTGCTTCAAGTTGTTAGGAACTGAGCCAAAAGTAAAGGAAAGTAAAAAGTCACAAAGCATGCAATGATCCCAAAAAAGATTTGCATTTGATACCCAAAATGGAAAGATGGTGAACACTAGTGATTTGGATGTGATTCCAATGTCACTGAGCAGCTGAAACTCTCTTTCCTGCGTTTGGGATTTCTAAACATTACTGTTCCATTGCATTTCTGAGTGGTCATTCACACACAATCATTCTTAAACTTGATATCATCCAAAACTCTGCTTCCACTGTCTTAACACATGCCAAGTGTGTTTATTTTAGCGAGTCATTTGATAAGGTTCCACATGGTAGGCTCATTCAGAAAGTAAGGAGGCATGGGATTCTGGGAAATCTGGCTGTCTGGAAACAGAATTAGCTACCCAAAAGAAGACAGAGGGTGGTAGTAGATAGAAAGTATTCAGCCTGGAGCTCGGTGACCAGTGGTGTTCCGCAGGCATCTGTTCTGGGACCTCGGCTCTTTGTGATCTTTATAAATGACTTGGATGAGGATGTGGAAGGATGGGTTAGTAAGTTTGACGATGACACGAAGGTTGGTGGAGTTGTGGACAGCGTGGAGGGCTGTTGTAGGTTGCAATGGGACATTGACAGGATGCAGACCTGGGCAAAGAAGTGGCAGATGGAATTCAATCCAGAAAAGTGTGAAGCGATTCATTTTAGAAGGTCAAATTTGAATGCAGAATACAGGGTTAATGGCAGAATTCTTGGCAGTGTGGAGGAACAGAGGGGTCTTGGGGTCCATGGTCATAGATCCCTCAAAGTTGCTACCCAAGTTGATAAGGTTGAAAAGAAGGCGTATGGTGTGTTGGCTTTCATTGGCAGGGGAATTGAGTTTAAGAGCCGTGAGGTTATGCTGCAGCTCTATAAAACTCTGGTTAGACCACACTTGGAATATTGTGTTCAGTTCTGGTCACCTCATTATAGGAAAGATGTGGAAGCTTTAGAGAGGGTGCAGAGGAGATTTACCAGGATGCTGCCTGGACTGGAGGACAGGTCTTTTGAGAAAAGGTTGAGGGAGCTAGGGCTTTTTCCATTGGAGCAAAGAAGGATGAGAGGTAACCTGATAGAAGTATACAAGATGATGAGAGGCATAGATAGAGTGGATAGTCAGAGACTTTTTCCCAGGGTGGAAATGACTATTGTGAGGGGACATAATTTTAAAGTGATTGGAGGAAGGTACAGGGGAGATGTCAGAGGTAGGTTCTTCACACAGAGAGTGGTGGGCGTGTGGAATGCGCTGCCGGCAGTGGTAGTGGAGTCAGATACTTTAGGGACTTTTAAGCAACTCTTGGATAGGCACATGGATGATAGTAAAATGTAGGGTACGCAGGGGAGATTGATCTTAGTAGGATAATAGGTTGGCACAACATTGTGGACTGAAGGGCCTGTACTGTGCTGTACTGTTCTATGTTCTATGTCCCATTTCCCTATTAACCCTATGTTTGTTGAACTATATTGGCTCTGTTTAAACCAAGTCTTGGGTTAAATATTCTCATCCTTGCTTTAATCCCTCCAGGGTTTCAGCGCTCCCATATCTCTGTAATCTTATCCTGATCCGCAACTCAATTTTTATAGATACACTGTAGAAAGCATCCTACCTGGATGCATCACAGCAGGGTTTGGCAATTGCCCTTCCCAAGACTGCAAGAAACCACAGAGAGTTGTGAACACAGCCCAGTCCGTCACACAAACCAGCCTTCCATCCATTGACTTCACCTATACTTTCTGCTGCCTCGGGACAGCAACCAATGTAATGAAAGACTACCCCCACCCCAGTCATATTCTCTTCCCCCCGACTTTCCGTCGGGCAGAAGATATAAAAGTTTGTATACAGGTACGAACAGATTCAAGGACAGCTTCTTCCCCGTCTTTATCAGGCTTTTGAAAGGACCACTCAAATGTTAATTCTGTTCTCTCTCTCTGCATCTTCTCTGCAACTGTATTCTGCACTCTGTTCTGCTCCCCTGTTGCACTCTGTATGGTACAATCTGCCCGTAGAATATGCAAAACAACACTTTTCACTGCACCTCGGTAGATGTGACAACAATCAATCAATCAATCAATAATAAATCAATTAACCAACCTTCTGAGCTCCTCTATTCTTGCCTCTTTAGCACATCTCCAGTTTTAATTGCCGTCCCATGGGTGGTTATGTCTTCTGTTGTCTAGTCCCAAATTTTAGAATTCTCAGCCTTCATCTCTCTATTTTGCTTTTCTCCTTTAAGACACTCATTAAAGCCTGCGTCTCTGAGCAAGTTTGAGCTCATCCGACCTAGTACTGCCCCATGTGGCTCAATCTCGGACTTTGCTTCACAATCGCTCTGGCAAAGCGCCTTGGGAGGTTTCACTGAGCTAAAAGTGCTATGAAAATATAAATTGCTGCTGTGCATGGCTACTTGTGGCAGGAAATAAAAATGGTTGGGGGGGGGGGGGGGTTGGGGGGGGGCGGGATGGAGAGGGAGGTCTCTACACAAGCCACCCTCCAGACACAAATACCACCCAGGACTGACATCAAACGACAAAGTAGTCAAGGCCTGGTCTGAAGCTACAGCTGCATTTCGAATTTGAAAGAAAGTTGAAAAGTTGCGATTTCCCTGGCGGAAGCAGGAAAAGCTCAGTGAATTTTTCTTCCCGATCATGCGAGGCCAAGCGAAAGCATCATTTCTGGCCACCTTAGCGAAGATCAGTGGAACCCGGCCTCAAACATGAGATCTCTGGGGTCAACATGACACAACTCTGTGAAGACAATGGCATCACTAACAGAGCCAAACTGGAGTTTCAGTCCATCACCGTCAAGCACAACTCGAAAATGATTTATTTATGAACTTAAAAGGGAACCTTTTAACTTCAGCACCAAATACCATTTTTTTAATCAGTTGCTAAAGCAAATGGAGAATTTATCAGATGGGATTTTTCTGGCTTTAGTTAACTGATGAATGCAAATCTCTGTTAATTATAAATACTGCAGAACTTTTAAAGATTGAATCTTATCTGACAGTGGGGAGGAAAAATAATGTAATCTTAAGTAGATTGTTATCTGTAATCAAATAGCAGCTAATGCAGAGCAGGGGAAATTTTCCAATATTGTGCTCTGGCAGTGAACCTCTCTGTCTGGAACCAGCAATTCAGGAACATACCACATTAATGTAAGGTGTGACACACACTGAAAGCAAGAGCCCTGTTTACCACTGGATGCAGAAATGGAATAGGATGTGAGCAGGTCTACAGCTACCCCCTGGAGAGGCAAACTCCCACCTCGATCCCACTCCCCGGGACATTTTCCATTCGGCAATATGGAAGGAGAGGGGTGGGGAGAATGAGGAGGGCCGCCTGCTCATTGGTGGCACATAGCCAAATAAAGACACTTTATTTTTCAGGTAACATACAGATTACAGTCCCACCCGAGACTGAAATACAGACAAGAGGTTGAAGAGAGGGGTTACCAGATACCCATCCAGCTCAGGTGGAAACGCCTCCAAACAGCACAGCTATAGCCGAAAGGCCTCAGCTGAGCGATCACCTCCTCCAAGGTCATAGTCTGGCAGCTGTGGACTTTTTGATCCTTGAGATCGTTCTTCAGTGGGCACTGGCAGCTTGAGCAGCAAACACAGAGAAACTCAGCTGGTCTGGCAGTATCAGTGGACAGAGATCCAGAGTCTTTTCTTTACATTCGCTCATAGGATGTAGGCTTCATTGACTAGGCCAGCATTTATTATCCACCATTAGCTGCCCTTGAGAAGGTGGTGGTGAGCTGTCTTTTTGTACCGCTGCAGTCCACCTGCTGTAGGTAGACCAATAATGCCCTTAGGGAGGGAATTCAGACGGAGATGAGGAGACAGTTCTTCACCCAAAGAGTGGTGAGCCTGGGGAATTCGTTACCACAGGAAGTAGTTGATGCCAAAACATTGAATGTATTCAAGAGGTGATTAGGTATAGCACCTGGGGCGAATGGGATCAAAGGTTATGGGGAGAAAGCAGGATTAGGCTATTGAGTTAGATGATCAGCCATGATCGTGATAAATGGCCTCCTCCTGCTCCTATCTAGTATGTTTCTATGTAATTCCAGGATTTTGACCAGCGACGTGAAGTAACAGCCATATCATAGAATCCCTACAGTGTGGAAGCAGGCCATTTGGGCTATCAAGTTACACCAACACTCTGAAGATTATCCCACCCAGATCCACCCCTCCGCTATTTCTGTAACCCTGCATTTCCTATTGCCAATTCATTTAACCTGCACATCTTTGGGCAGGGGGAGGAAACCAGAGCACCCAGAAGAAACGCACATAGACACAGGGAGAATATGCAAAACTCCACACAGACAGTCACCCGAGGCTGGAATTGAATCCCAGTCCCTGGTGCTGTGAGGCAGCGGTGCTAACCACTGAGCCACCATACCACCCCAAGATATATTTCCAAGTCAGGATGGTGAGTGTCTTGGAGGGAAACTTGCAGGTGGTGGTGTTTCCATGTATCTGCTGCTCTTGTCCTGCAGGAAATACGGTGTTTGTGGGTTCAGACTGTGCTGTTTGAGGATTTTTAGCAAATTTCCGTAGTTCTGAATAAGAGTCATACCAGCCTCAAAACGTTAACCCTCTTTCTCTCTCTCCACAGATGCTGCCAGACCTGCTGAATTTCTCCAGCATTCTCTGCATTTGTTTCAGCTTTCCAACATCCACAGTATTGGGCCCTTACATTTTGAGGAGGTCTCTGTTTCTCTGAACTCGATGGGCATTATACCCCACCGTAACTCTGGACTGCTCCTGATGATGTGGTGAATAACCTATTGACCCTCCAGCCTTGGAGTCGTCCTGAATTGGTCCGGGCTCATGGGTACAGCTGCTCAATTCGCTTACCTCAGCAAAAATCGTCATCGGTCTCTTGGAGCCTGTTTGATGCTTCTCAACACTTCCTCGTGAAGTCATGATCAGTGCCGATATGGGAAAATCCAGCGCAAGGTTTCTGTTCACTTCCATCAACATTCTGATAACCAAGCAGGAACCCCCTCCCACCACAATCTCTGTGCACCGATGGCCAGAGTATTCCCAATTAACTTGTTAAAAAGCAACGAGCAAACCCAGTTCCAGTGAGAAGTATGTCACATGACTAATGCAAATGTTTCAACGAATTGTTCATAGATGTTTAGGGTAGAGCCAACTACTTATGCACTGTCACACTTTATGAAGTACAGTTACTGCCATGAGGCAAATGCAGTCGCCAATCTGAGCACAGCAGGACTCCACAAACAACACTGCATTGGATAGCCAGTTAATAAATTCTTTAGCTCAAAACCTTGTCCTCTGTGGGCTGATCCTAGGGATTCATACCAAGATAAGCATTAACTGCTGCTGGAGGACCATTAGCTCTGTCTTACGTAAACCCTGCTGGTCTTTCAGTGTTGTTGATGACTAAGCACTGCAGACTGACAGATGCTAAAGTCCGGGACCTCATGTTGGGCACCTGCTACACAGAATTAATAGAGGAAAGTCCACTATCTAAGACTGTCAGGTATGGTATACTAAAGGTCTGGAAATGTCATAAAGACCCTTGGGCAGTATTCACTGAGAAATGTTTCTAAGGTTTTGGAATAGATTTGTAGCTCGGGTTGTGGTTGGTTGGCTCGCCGAGAAATGTTTAATATAAAATCCAAATGTACGATGTAAACATAACCTGTGACAGCAAATGTAGTGAGGCTCCTCATGTACTATACCAAAGAAAACTGTTCTGTATTGCATTCTAACTGACACAGTTAATGATAGGGTCCTGGGGAGTGTTGTCAAACAGACAGACCTATAGGTTCAGATACATAGTTCCTTAAAAGTGGCATCACAGGTAGACAGGGTGGTGAAGAAGGTGTTTGGCGCACTTGTCTTCATTGAGTACAGGAACTGGGATGTCATCTTGTGGCTGTACAAGATATTGGTGAGGCCACTTTTAGAATACCGTGTACTATTCTGGTTGCCCTGCTACAGAGGGAGTATTATTATATTGGAAAGGGTGCAGAAAAGATGTTACCTGGACTGGAGAGTTTGAGTTATAAGGAGAGGCTGGATAGGTTGAGAATTTCCCTGGATTGTAGGAAGTTGAGGATTGACATTATAGAAGTTTATAAAATCACAAAGGGCATAGATAAGGTAAATAGCAATACACTTTTCTCTAGGGTAGGGGAATTCAAAACTAGGGGGCATGTGTTTAAGGTGAGAGGATAAAGATTTGAAAGGCACCTGCAGGTATCATTTTCACACAGAGCGTAATGCATATATGGAATGAACTGCCAGAGGAAGTGGTAGATGCAGGTACAGTTAAAAGACATCTGGACAAATGCATGAATAGGAAAAGTTTGGAGGGATATGGGCCAAGTACAGGCAAATGGAACTAGTTTAGTTTGGGAAACCTGGTCGGCATGGACAAGTTGGACCGAAAGATCTGTTTCCGTTCTGTATGACTCTTTGACGCTATGTATCATCAAAGTTGATGAACTTTACAAATGTTATGAATGAAGTTGTAGAAATAAAAGTTTATTTGGTAATCCTCCCTAAGTGGTGAATATTCACCAAGACAGCAGGGAGAGTTCCTGTCCCTCTTCAAAAGAGTGCTGAGGATCTATAACACTCATGTGAGAGAACAATAGAGGAAAGAATGTGGGGCAGTGTGGGGAAATGCAGAGAATGGCTGGGTGCAAATTGTCCCTCATATCACAGGCATGATAGTGCTATGGTAGTAGTAAAATTAGATGACTAATTTTCGACTTTCTTCATCTGAATTTAACACCTGGGACCTTCAATGGGCATGGACTTTATAGGGCGGCACGGTTACTAAGTGGTTCAATGGTTAGACTGCTGCATCACAGCACCAGAGGCCCAGGTTCGATTCCACCCTTGGGCTACTGTCTATCTGAAGTGTGCATATCCTCCCCGTGACTATATGAGTTTCGTCCGGGTGCTCCAGTTTCCTCCCACAGTACAAAGATGTGCAGGTTAGGTGGTTAGTATGGGTGCTAAATCACCCATAGTATCCAGGGATGTGCAGGCTAATTGGATTAGGCATGGGAAATGTGGAGTTAAAGGAATAAGGTTGGGGGGGATTATGGGTCTGGATGGGATGCTCTTCAGAGGGTCAGTGCGGACTCAATGGGCTGAATGGCCTGCTTCCACACAATAGGGATTCTATGGTATAGAAAACATTGATTTCAGATAAATATAGTTGTCACCTGTCTGGACTGAACCAAGTTTCGTGAAATCATCAATAAACAAGACCTTGTCTGAACTAAAATTAACATGTCACCAAAATCATCAAAATCAATCACTCAGGTCTCTGTCTCCTGTTTGATTTACACGTTTATGGAAGATTTACATATTGGGGTGGAAGGCACCTGTAGATTATCAAGCTTGAGAAAAATAATGAAGCCAGACTCAAGAATACATAAAGGAACTGCATTTCAGGCAACAGATTTTGGGGCAGAAGAGAGGTGAATGATGGATTCATAACAGTGGGTGTAGAAGGCTTGTTCTCTTCCTCCCTGTTTGTTCTCAGCTTTCAAAAGACAGTACCCATTGAAACGCAAATCAGAAAAAGATTCATTCACTCAAAACTCAAAGATACCTACAAATTTTGCTGCTGCTGAGGATACAAGTCATCAATTAAACAGCCTTTGGTCTTAAATTAAACTGAACACCTCAAAGACTTTTTAATGCACATATTCTCGATCCTTCTCTTTGCACTGACACTGTCCTGTTTTAAGTTTTATACCTTTGGTTATGTGCTAATTCTTGTCAAGTCTTATTGTCTCTTTCTCAGGATAGTAGGTAATAACATTCAACACTTTTCACTCAAGAAAACCATGCAATTTGCTTATTCATTTTGACGACTAAGATATTTTAATTGAAGTGTGGTATAGGTGTGCGCTAAAACATAGTGAAAACTCTGTTGTGGTCACTCGAGAGCGTTATAAAGAGGGAAACCAACTCATCACTCCACATTTGGTCACAACAACGTGTAGAATGGGCAGAATTGTTACCGCCTAGAAGAAAGCCATTCAGCCCAGATTGTCTGTGTTGGCTCATTGAATGAACAGTTAATCTAGTGCCACTCCTGTGCCTTTTCACTGCAACTCTGCCCATTCATCCTCACCAGATTCCCTTTTGAAAGCCTCAATTGAACCTGCCTCCACCACACTCTCAGGCAGTACATTTCAGGTCCTAACCACTGACTGAGTGGAAATGTTTCCCTACATGTCCCCTCTGCTTCTTTTTCCGATTGTCTTAGATCTATGTCCTCTTGTTTTCAATTCTGTGTGCAGTGTAAACAGTTCCTTCCTTTCTGTTCTGTCCAGACAGAGACTAAATAGTGTGATCCATGCAGAAAATTAGAGATGGGCCATTTAGGAGAGAAAACAGGGCAGGTATTCAATGACAAGTGTCCTGGGAAATCTGCAATTCCCTTCTTGTAAAATATCATGAAAGCTGGGTGAATTCAACTTTTCAGGATTGTGATTCATGATTTTTTTTTAAGGGTATCAAGGAATTTTGGAGGCACGTTTTATTTTTATATTCACTTGTGGGACATAGGCATTGCTGGCAGGGCCAATAGTTCTTGTCCGTCCCTAGTTGCCCTTGAGAAGGTGATGGTGAGCTGCCTTCTTAAACTGCTCCAGTCCATGTGCTGTAGGTAGACCCACAAAATGTCATCAGGAAGGGAATTCCAGGATTTTGATCCAAATGTTGGGTAAATTGAGATTGTTTTAGGGAAAACTACTCTCTCACAGGATGTGGACATTGCTGGCTGGGCCAACATTCATTGCCCTTCCCTAATTGCCCTTAAGAAGGTATTGGTGAGCTGCTTCCTTGAATCACTACAGTCTGAGGGCTGTTGGGATACCCACAGGTCTGTTCTGAAGGGCGTTGTAGGATTTTGACCCAGTGATAGCAACGGAACAATAGCCTTTTTCCAAGTGAGGATGGTGTGTAGTTTGAAGGGGAACTTGTACGCTCTGGTGTTCCCATGCATTAGCTACCTTCATCCTACTAGGTGGTAGAGTTGCTGCAGTACGTTTTGTAAATGGTCCACACTTCTGAAACTGGAACTCAGTAGCAGTGGCAGTGAATGCTGAAGGTGGTGGATGGAGCTCCAATCAAATGGGCTGCTTTGACACACCCTCTCCACACCAAGTTGAGTTTCTTGAATGATATTCCACCTGCATGCACCAGACAAATGGAGAATATTCCAGCACATGTCTGTCTCATGCTTTGTCAATGGTGGACAGGCTTTGGGGAGCTAAGAGGTGTGTTACTTGCTGCAGTCTTCCTAGCTGCTGATGTGCTTTGGTGGCTGCAATGGTTGGTCCAGACTGAGTTAAGGTACCGTGATCTAACTGAATGGTGTAACAGGGTGTTATGGACCAGACAGGACTCCCTCAGAACATAATAAGAAGGTAGCCTATTCCCTAACTTCTCCTATTTTAAAGGTAAATGTCAGTTGCTTATGTTCCAGATGCAATTCGATTGGTCAAACAGCTCGAATTTAGCAAAATACAATTTATTCATACACTATAGTTAAAATACAACAAAAGAGAGGGGAACTTGGAGCAACTTAACTCTATTGGAAAACTTAATAGAATAATAGATACAGAAACTATTACTAATTAACTGTTCCATTCCTGAAACATACCCTTGGCAAAAGGCAAATTCAGAAAAACAGATTGTCTCATGTTCAATCCTATCAGCAAGAAAAATACAGCTTCCCAGAAAGAGAGAGAGAGACAGGTATTTTTCTTCCACAATCTCAGTTCTCACTTGCTAACTAACTAAAGCAAAGCCTGCAAAATCCTAGATCTGTGTTGGTCTCCACCCACTCATGCTTCTATTAAAAAAAAACACCCAAAACTTCACAAGTTGTTTTTCGTCTCTTCATAGACTACTCGGCACCTGTCGCTCAATCTCTCTCTCTAAACAGAAGGACAAAATAACTTCCTAAAGCCACAGTATTGTCACCAGGGTCAGAATGGTCTTCGTTTGTCCAGCTAGTGTGGCTCAGTGATCCATAATGTAGCAGAGTTCTTCCACTCTTGTAGCTCTGAGCATTCACATGGAATGGAAATGCTTTTTAATAAAGAAGCCTGTTCCAAAACCCAATTGGGAGACAAACAGGAGGCTGAAAGGACACAGCAGGCCAGGCATCACCTGGAGGAAAGAAGAAGTCAACGTTTTGGGTATTACACTTCTTCAGAATATTAAGGAACATCACAATATTCAGGAACATCACAAGTTTAAGTTCATTCCTGAAGTAGGGTAATACCCGAAACGTTGACTTCTTCTTTCCTCCAGGTGATGCCTGGCCTGCTGTGTCCTTTCAGCCTCCTGTTTATCTACCTTGGATTCCAGCATCTGCAGTTTTTTTGTCTCCAAAACCCAATGCTTGGCAATAGGAAATATTTGGCCCCTCGTCCTGTTATCCTCCTGAAATGCAGTTTGTGATCTTTGACTTAGCAGTTATGCAAAAATTACATTTGCTAGAGTAAACAACAATAGTTCAAAAAAAAGATCAGTATAATGAATTCAACTTGAAGGGCTTTTGTAGTTGTGAACCTAGCTACAAGTACTCCATAATGTCAGGCACACTGCGGTTTATTTGAAAACTAATCACGCTCAAAAATTAATCATCAGCCACAAAGAATCACAATGGGACAATGGTAAGTAAAGGATGTACTTTGACTGGAATATTATTATTCAAATGAAAACAACTTCATTGTGAGACCGATTTTTTAATTAGTGGATACTGTTGCTGATTGTTGAAAAGTGAAACCTTGGTTTTCGTACAGTTTTCAAAATGTGACTGGCAAACTGACAACTGGGTAATTCATCGATCAAGAGCCACTTTAAAAACAAAGACAAAACAAAGCTCCCGCTACAAATCTCAGCAGCATTAACCCCCCCCCCCCCCAAAACACACACACACACACACACACTAAATGGCCTCTAGCCTGAGGAAAGCTCGAAAAATATGCAGCCGATTTGCAACTTTTTTTGTCCGTTTTTCTGTTCCAACTTGTCTCATAATAAAGTTTGATGATTGGGGTGTGTGGAGAATTAAGGTAAAACACAGTCTCAGAGTCCCTGAAGTGTTCAGGTCATCTTGACAATATTAAGGAACATCACAAGTTTAAGTTCATTCCTGAAGGATAAATGTTATTACTACAATCGGCGCTCCCTTGTAGCCAAGAATGAGGATCTTCCATGTGTCTGATATGAGGCCAGTAATGAGGGTAGAACTTGTTTCCGCTGGCAGCAAGGTCAGGATCCAGAGAATGAAAATTTAAAATAAGTGGTGAAAGCACCAGAGGGAGGCGATGCGGATATTTTCATTCGATCTGCAGTGAGTTGTTCTGTAAAGTACTGCATGAAAGCAGATTCAGTTCTAACTTGCTGAAGGGGAATTCGATCCCTACTTCTTGAAGAACACAAAAACACTTCCAGGGTTATGGGGCAAGAGCAAAGAGTGGGATGAATTGTGGATCGTTCGTTCAAATGCACGTCCCACCCCATTCCCACTTCCCGTCCCTGGGTGTCTGATTCTAACCAAATTTCCCTGGTAATGTTTGACTCGGTATCCAATTGGATTTTCCGTCCGTTCCCGCATCAATAGAACCCCAACCCAGTGAAAGATGGAGCCAGATTCATTTCCACAGGCTTTGAAATGAGAATTGGGATTAAATACGATACGGGACCTGAATGAAAGGCTCTTGTTTGCTGCTGTTACAGCATGTGATGTTGCTGCACTCGCTGTCACTCTCTGTGTGGGAGAAGCTGGTTTTAGAAACTGTCCAACACTGTCCCGCTCCTGACCTCTTGTTGCTTCTCTCTCTTGCCCTTGCCTGTCGCCTCCACCCCTCTCTTCTCCGCTGACCCCTCCCCTCCCCTCCTCTCCTCTCCCCTCCTCTTCTCTCCCCTCCTTTCCTCTCCCCTCCTCTCCCCTCTCCTCTCCCTTCCTGTCCTCTCCCCTCCCCTCTCCTCTTGCCTCACCTCCTCCTCTCTCTTCTCCCCTGACCACTCTACTCCCCTCTCCCCTCCCTGCCCCCTCCCCTCGCCTCACCTCTTCCTCTCTCTTCTCCCCTGTCCTCTCTGCTCCCCTCCTCTCCTCTCCCCTCACCTCCTCCTCTTTCCCCTCCCCTCTCCTCCCACTCACTGCTCCATTTGTCACCAATCTTGCCACCACACTCTTAAATCTAGTACCCTCACTGGTCCACTCCCTGGAGCACCAGACAGGGGCAGTGAGGAGGTGGGATCATGTGGGGGTGCAGGGAGTTGGGTGGTGAGATGGATGGAGAGTAGGGGAAATGAGTGGAGGAAGTGACTGGGAAAGGGAGTTGGAGGGGGGTCAGTAGGGGGCTGGGGGGGAGAATGTGAGTGGGTGTTGGGGGGTCAGCGGGGGAGCCATTAGAGGGGAGAATCAGTGGAAGTTCAGTGAAAGGTTGTCAGTGGAGGGAGGTCAGTGGAGGGAGGTCAGTGGGGAGGGTCAGTGAGGGGGCTGTCAGTGAGTTTGGGTTTGAGGGCAGTGTGGGGAGGTGAAGGGTCTCAGTCAGGGGGCCAGTGGGGGGGGTGGGGGTATTGGGAGGTGAGGGGGCAGTGAATGGGGGTAGGGGACAATGAAGGACATGTGAGGGAGCAATGAGGGAGGGATAGGGGCAGTAAGGGAGATGTGAGGATGCAGTGAGTGGGGCTGTTGAGGGGGCAGTGAGGGAGGGGGTGGGAGGCAGTGAGGGAGGAGTAGGGAGCAATGAGGGATGGGTGAGGGGGTGGTGAGGAAGAAGTAGGGGGCAGTGAAGGAGGGGTGCGGGGGTAGTGAGTGAGGACAGTGGCTGGCGGTGGAGGTCCTAGGTGGAGACTGCAGTGTGGGTCGACAATGATGGAACCAGCTGATCCACCTTCCTGTTCCCAGTGCAATGGCCAGAGGCAGAGTGAAACGGAAAACATTTGTGATGAGACTAATTTTACTCAAGCTTGTTGTCCTCACACATGGTTTAGTCAGACAAGCACTTCCCACACATATGTGTAAATTGATATTGTAGTCACAGCACGAAGAACACATCTCCTCATCTCCGTTCAAATTACCATGAAGAAAACATCCTCACCTAAGTGCAAATTAATTCTCATTCTGTTCTTATCCTTTACACAAGAAGCCTTCGCTTTCAATAAAAGACTTCATTGCAAAAGAGCTCAGAAGTTATTGCATTAGGTTTTTGTTTAAGAGCAACATAATATGCATCTCCTGTTCCCAAGTCTACTTCCCAAACTTTAATATTTTTCTACCTCCTGCCTTATAATCTCTCGTAAACCAGAGCTCATCCAAATCTCTGGAACTCTTTGTCTAATTCAAGACCAAATCACATTTCGTCATCGGTGGTCCCTCACAGACAAGGATGACTCTCTCTCACTCTCACTCTCAGGGTGAGTCCACAGGTGGCTGTACAGACCGATATGGCTACCGCAGGCTCTGTTACGTTTTGGGCAGAAGGGGTGGGTGGGTGGGTTTCTTTCGCTTGGCTTCTGCTCTTTCCTGAGGGCAAATCTTGAGGTGCCAGACACCTTCCTGGATGCTCCTCCTTGAATGGTCTGGGGCCAGTGATTCCCAGGTGTCTGTGGGAATGACGCGCTTCCCCAGTGGGGCCTTGAGGGTATCACTGAAGTGCTTCCTCTGTCCATTTGGGGCTTACCTGCTGTTTCGGAGCTGGGAGTAGAGCACCTGCTTGGGGAGACTCCTGCTGGTCATGTGGATGCCCAGCCCATCATAGCCGATCAAGGGTGGTCAGTGTCTCAGTGGTGGGGATGTTGGCCTGGTCAAGGACACTGGTGTTGGTTCATCTTTCTTCCCAGCAGATTCGCAGGATCTTGCCCAGGCAGCGTTGGTGTTACTACTCCAGCACCTTGACGTGTCTGCTGTAGACAGTCCACATCTCAGAGCCATACAGGTGGATGGGGACCACCACAGCTCTGTACACCATGATACTGAGGAACTCACTGACCTGCATAGACTTCTGAGCTGGCAAATTCTCATCCTGTTTCCAAATCTCTTCATAGCCTCACCCCTCACTCCCTTAATAATCACCTCCAACCCTCCAAGATAGCTGCGCATCTCCAATTGCCCGAGGCACACCCCTATATTTCTGACTCAGCCACATCGGAGCCCTGCCTTCAATCACTAGGCCCCAAAGCTCCAGATTTGGAGTCATAGAGTCATACAGCATGGAAACAGATCCTTCGGCCCAAATCGTCTATGCCGACCAGGTTTCCTAAACTGAACTGGTCCCATTTTCCTGCATTTCGCCCATATCCCTCCAAACCTTTTAAATGTTGTAACTGTACCCACTTCTACCACTTGCTCTGGCAGCTTGTTCTGTATATGCACTACCCACTGTGTGAAAATGTTGCCCTTCAGGTCCCTTTTAAATCTTTCTCCTCTCACCTTAAACTTATGCCCTATAGGTTTGGACTCCCCTATCCTGGAGAAAAGACCTTGGCTGTTGACTTTATCTCTGCCCCTTATGATTTTATAAACCTCTATAAAGGTCACCCCTCAGCCTCCCACACTCCAGGGAAAGAAGTTCCTACCTATTCAGCCTCTCCTTATAACCCAAACCTTCCAGTCTTGGTAAGATCTTTGTAAATCTTTTTTGCATTTTAGTAACATTTAATAACAGTTTAGTAACATCCTTCCTATAGCAGGGCGACCAGAATTGTACGCAGTACTCTGAAAGTAACTTTACCAATGTCTTGTTCCCTGAACCTTTCTGCATCTCTACTTTTCTCCTTTTCTTCATGACACTGATTAAAAATCTACTCTTTCCACCAAGATTTGGTGCCTCTGTTCTGACATCTCTTTATGTTGTCCAGTGTCGCACTGTGAGTGAAGCAGCCTGGGATGTTTTACTGGGCTGTATCAATAAAGTTGCTTTGTCACCACAACAAAATACTGATGGCACACTCAACCCCAGGCGCAGGGATATTTTCTCTCCCCATGGCTTCCTCGGCGTTGGCTTTCAAGCAACATCTCACGGGCAGTGATTGCTGGACGCACCTCGCTCAGCCCAGTGATCAGCCTGACTGAAACAGAGAATCTGCAGCCATGCAGGAAATGCAGAGTCTGCAGTACGAGGCTAAACACACCGAGGTACTGGGTAAGCACTCTACTTTCCCAGTCACTGAGAAAGGGCAACAACAAAGTCATCAACGTCACTCCCAGGAAGAAAACAGTCATCTTATCCAGTTCGAACATCATGCACTTGAAGTCATTTTTACAAATGTTCCTTATGGGCCACATTGCTTTTGTTGCCATCTTCCTGGTAAGGTCATATGTAGAGAGTAAAACCCTCAACCTCATCAATGTTGTTAAACCCCTCACATAGACAAGTATACTGTATCCTAGGATTCATGAATAGGGTCATAAAGTACAAGAGCAGGGACATCTTACTGACCTTGACATCTCTTTAAAGGTCAAGACAATAATTCACCCTCAGCTGGAATATTGCTTACAGGTCTGGAAGGATCTGGACACACTGGAGAGAGTGTAAAATAGGTTTAGGCGAATCGTTCCAAGTTTGGGAAACTTCAGACCGAGAATGAAGTGGGTCTCCTGAGTTGAACATCAATGTCCGGGTTAAAATAATTCTTGGACGTTAAGCTTACATGGTGTGTGATGGTACAGTGCCTTTAAAAGAGATGTGCCCTGACCTGTTTCTCTTGCAGAGAGGTGAGGACACAATGGTGCCAAAATGTCTCCTTCAGGCAGGCAGTTAGTAAACAACTTTTGAGTTCTCGCTAGGTGTTTTTATTTAAAATGAGGCAAAAGAATCATGAGTGGGCAGGGTCGGGCTCATCCATGCCCAAGAAAGCTTTTTGTTTCGCCAACAGTTAGTGAAAAAAGTTTCTCCCAGTTGCTGAGCTAAAGTTTGAGTTCCTGGCTGCCAGAGGGAAGTCTCAGACAGAGAGGCTTCCTTTTCAACATAAAAAGGGGCAGTTTGTTTCTTTCTTCTGGACTGGAAAGAGTCAGAAAATCGTAGCTGTTTTGCCTAGTGATGGAGCAAATGAATCACATCTTGAACACAACACCTTATACTTATCATTAGATAAAATATCAAAGTTAGGGTCTAGGCTATCTCCTTACAATACTTTGGGCGGGGTTTGGGGGTCTAGGCCGGTCCATAACAAGTGCAAAAACAGCAAAGCTGAGAGTCACACAGTTTGTTCCAGTGAATAAGATCACAAACACATCTCCTGAGAACATCCTGCAGGGTGTGTAGTGCTTAGCATCCACTCTGATCCTACACTGCTGACCTGGACAAACTCTTGGTACTGAAAATAGTTTTACAACTGAAAACATTACATTTCATGAAGGCATTGACGTATCCCTGACTCCAGGCCAATCTTTAGGTAAAAAACATACTCTCCTGTGGCCGGACTGGATGGATGCTGTCTGCAACTATTTGATTATGGCAACGGCCTGCTCCATTTCTTAATCAGATTCCAAGATGGTGGTTCTCCTGTGCTGTTGTTGTAATGTCCTAAATGTCAATAAGTATCAATCCTGCTGGAAGTGGCACTATGATTGTAACACAGCTAGAATACTATATAAACTGCTTGAAGTTCTGTATTGTTAGAGAAGCCTGTTGATGTGACAAGGATAAAATTGTCACTCCGCTGGTGCAAATAAAAACACCTTGTGTAGTGACTTGAAGATCTGGTGTTGAGTGTTTATTTCAAATACTCCATGATGGAGGAGTTGGGACAGGGCTCCTTGGACAGGAGAAGGTTAAGAACAAATTTGATGGAAGCTTTTAAAATCATGTGAGAGCAGGACAGTGTAGACAGAGAGAAAACGGTCCTGCCTGTAAAAGACTCAAGAACAAAAGGCACAGATTTAAAGTGATTTGCAAATGAAGTAAGGACGAGGGGAGATGAAATGATTTCGCACAGCAAGGATCTAGAATGCACTGTCTGGATGTGTAGTGGAAGTAGGTTCAATCAAGGCATGAGAGAGCACGAGATGATTATTTAAATAGGAATAATGTGCAAAATAATGGGAAAAAGGTAGAATTAGAATTAGCTTTATGGTCATATGTATTCACATAAGTTTACAAGTCACCACTTATGCTCTGAGGAAGGGTCACTGGACCTGAAATATTAACTCTGATTTTTTCTTCACAGATGCGGCCAGACATGCTAAGCTTTTCCAGCTACTTCTGTTTTTGTTCCTGATTTACAGTATCCACAGTTCTTTTGGTTTTTACTTATGGCGCCATCTTAGGAACCAAGGTACCTAGGTATAGTTTCTTCAACACAAGTTCTTAGAGAAAACAGTTAGAAAAATAAAGAAATACAAAGTCCAGCAATAAAATACAAAAACAGAGAAGTAAGCGCTCAGAATAACAGTCCTTCCAACACAGACCGCGCCAGAGAATGGCATGAAATCATGATGCTCACTCTGAGATCAGGTATGGACAAGATGGGCCGAATGGCAGCCACCTGCGCTGTAACATAACAATTCTGTGGTTCAGCGAGTGACAGACACTGAAGATGGAAGTGAGCAGGAAGGCAATATTTAGTGAGAGGATGTGACAGGCTGCATGCAAACAGTACACAAGACAGTACAGCAACACACCTGCCAATCTAGAAGGCTTCTGTCCCCTGACGTTAACTCTGCTTTTTCCACTGGTTTCATCCTTCACACTGGTCACAGATGAAGACGTCTGTGTGAAGACTTACTATTTAAAGATCATACATGAACATAAAAGATAAGAGCAGGACTAGACCAGGTGGCCTATTGAACCTTTCCTTTTAATTCACTCATGGAAGATGGGGATCTCTGGCTGGGCCATTATTTATTACCTATCCCTCAGAGGGCAATTAAAAGTCAAACACATTGCTGCAAGTCTGGAATCGCACGTAGGCCAGACCAGGTAAGGATGGCAAATTCCTTCCCTAAAGGGCGTGAGTAAACTGGATGGTTTTCTCCCCCAACAATCACTTCACGGTCATCATGAAACTCATAATTCAATTCAAATTCTACCGTGGCAGGATTTGAACCCAGATCCCCAGAACATTAGCTGAGTTTCTGGATTAATAGTCTAGCAATAATACCACTAGGCCATTGCCTCCCATCTGATCTGCCATTCAGTGCAATCCTGGGTGATCTTTGGTTTCAACCCCACTTTCCTGCCAGCTCCCCATATTCCCAAACCCCTATCTACCCAAACGTTAGACATATTCATTATTCACATGCTGTTTTACCAACCAGCCCTTGGTTCCAGTCTATCCAGTCCAGCTCTGTTTTGACTAGAAACAGAGAATGCTGGAGAAAGATTCAGATTTCCAACATCCGCAGTTTAATTCAGCTCTGTTCTTGCCCCACTCAAGTTCACTCTCCGCCAGTTAATTTTTCTTACTCTGAATAGAAAAGTTGTTTTCCAATCTCATCCTAAACCTTGTGATACAAGTATCCCTGCCCCCTAAATGTTCCTCCCACTGACACTAGACCTATACATCCCACCTGATTCTCTCAGTTCTGGCAGCATCTCCCTTCACATTGGTCAAGACACACTCTGCTGTAGGAAATTTACCTGAATACAGCCTGGGAATTCTTGTCTCTTGCTGCTCCTTACTCGACCATTAACCCAGTCCACATAAGAGCCTCTGTTATAACTACTCTGTAATGTTTACACCTCTCTGCAATTTCCTTACGGATTTGTTCCATTATATTTTTCCCACGAGCTGGCGTTCTGCATATTAACAGAGGAATGTCAATGCACCCTTTTTATTCCTGAGCTCTAGCCAAATTATTTCCGTCTGTGACCCTTTGAAACATCCCCTTCTCCAGTCCTGCAATGCTGTCCTTTATCAAAAACACCACACCTCCACTTTTTTCTCTGTTTCTCATCTTTTCTGTAGCCAGGAATATTCAGCACCCAGATCTGCCCTTCCTTGTGCCAGGTGTGCATGAAAAGAGCTGCCAGAAGAAGTTGTGGAGGTGAGTACAATTTACAATTTTTGAAAGGCATCTGGATGGGTACATGAATAGGAAGGATTTAGAGAGATATGGACCAAAAGCTGCCAAAGGGGACTAGATTAATTTAGGATATCTGGTTGGCATGGACGAGTTAGACCAAAAGGTCTGTTTCTGTGCTGTATATCTTTATAAATCTATGACTCTATTATTGCCAGAATATCATAGTCCCACATGGTAACCTATGCCTGGAACTCTTCAGTTTTGTTAATCATGCTCCATGCACTCACATAAATGCAGTGTAACCCTGATATAGACTTCATTAATTTCTCTCTTAGTCTGACTTTGCCTATTTACTCTATTCTAGAGCTATTTGCCAATCCCAGAATTTGTAACCCTTGGTAATACCTTCTAATATTCTCTCCTGGTTCCCACACTCTTGCTATGTTAACTTAAACACCACCCCCCCCCCCCTCCCAAACAGAATTGACAAAGTGCCTCACAAGGAACCCAGTCCCAGCTCTGTTCAGATGCAACCCATCTGCCTTGTGTAGGTGCAATCTCCCCTGAGCCAGTCCCAGCATCCTGAAAATCTGAAGCCCTCCCTCATGCACCATCTTTCCAGCCATATGGTCACCTGCCTTATCTCCTATTTCTGTTCTCACTTGTACATGGCACTGGGAAAAACCTGAGGATTATTACTTTAAAGATCCTGCTATTAACTTTCAACCAGCTCCCTAAATTCTGGTGTAGGGCCATACCCTCCTTCCTACCTGTGATAACCCCTACAGGTCACATGGAGAATCACTAATTAATCTCCCTGTGGAGTTTGATAAGTATAAGTTCTCTCAGTAACAGGCAATGGCCTGCCCAGCTGGAACTCATCACCTGAACCCTCTACCCAACAGACCAAGGAACTGCTGGTCAGTTGGCTCAGAGGGTTACAACATAGGTCTAGGGTTCAAACCACATGCCCACCAAACTTGCCAGCTTCAAACCGAGACTTAAATGAATTGCTTTTAGGGCCCTACTGTGGCTCAGTGGTAGTGTCCCTAGCCCTGAACTGGGAGGCCCCAGCTGCTCCAGAAGTGTGTGATAACATCTCTGAACAGATTGATTAGAAAAATACATCAAATACATAAAAAAAAAGCAGTCTCGGAATATTTAATTGGCTACACGGGTGATTACTGGTGGTAGTTAATAGGGGGAAGAAAAAGGATCATGGTGATTTGGTATTGGGAAAGTCACTCAGTTGTGTGTAATCGCATTTCAGAATATAAAAAAAAACTGACCCAGTTTTTGGAATGGTGATTATATTTCCAAGGGGAGGGGAACTTGAAGGTGGTGGTGTTCCCATATATCTGCTGTCTTTGTTCTTCTAGATGGAAGTGGTCATGGGTTTGAAAGGTGCTGTCTGAGGATCTTTGGTGAGTTTCTGCAGGGCATCTCATAGATAGTAGACACTGCTGCTACTGAGCGCCGTGATGGAGGGATTGGATGCTTGTGGATGTGGTGGCAATCAAGTGGGCTGCTTTGTCCTGGGCAGTGTGAAGCTTCTTGAGTGTTTTTGGAGCTGCACCCATCCAGGCAAGTGTATTCCATCACACTCCTGACTTGTGCCTTGTAGATGGTGGACAGGATTTGAGGAGTCAGGAGGTGAGTTACTCCCCGCAGTATTCCTAGTTGTTGACCTGCTCTTGTAGCCACTGTGTTTATGCAGCACGTCCAGTTGAGTTTCTGGTCAATGGTAACACCAAGGACGTCAGATTCATTGATGGTAACACCACTGAATGTCAAGAGGCAGCGCTTAGATTGTTTTTCCTATAATTACTTGCCACTTCCCTAGTCTATTGTCTCTTGCGAAAGATGTAGGTTTCTTTTTAATGTTAAAGGTGTTGCATAAATGCAAATTGGTGTTTCTGTGGAGACATTTCTGACAGCTGTTTTTTGGCTGGACAGACATACAACTCTGCCATTTTTCTTTTTGCTTAAAAATAACTTATTAATTAGAATGTACTGGCCAGTTTGAAAGTTAATTAGTGTGTATGAAAATAAAGTCAAAGAAAGCTGTTTGGTTCCGGCAGCCCTGTATCTTGGGCCTTATGCAGCCATGGTGCTAGGACAATGCAACACTTTGAAATTGCTAGAAAGATTTTGCCAAGGGATAGATCAGAACATGTGTATGAGGTAATGCAATTGCAGTAACAAACAATTACTTCATTTTCAAAATGCTTTTATAAAACACATGGGGAAGATATCAAAACAATATTGTAATCTTCCACTAGGTCTTGGAGCAATTATAGATTCTTACATTGTCTGCAGTGGTCATTACAACCATCTGGGTGTGTGTGTGTGACACACAACATATGAATAAGGAAAAATGAAAAACAAAGTTGCAAAGGTTTCATTCGACTGTGCATTAACTGACATAGATTCAGCCCAGGAGAGAGTTATGAAAGAAAATTAACAAATGGAAGCTTCTAATCCTCCTGGGATTTATCCTCAATTTATTCTGCACCCAAGATGTTCAATCTGGTGGAAAAATACCATCAAAAATGCTGGGCTACATGTAGGGACAGGTATGGTGTAAGAGTTGTCTCAAATGGAATGCTTTCTATTCCATAGAGTCACAGGAGTATTACAGCACAGGAGGAGGCCATTCAGCCAGTGCACCCGTACTGGCCCGTTAAATGAGCATCACTACCTCATGCCAATCTTGCGCTACCCCCAATCCCCCCTTACCCTTGTGTATTATTTTTATCAGAATAATCCTCCTGAATTTGAGCAGCTTTTGGATTTTGCTGTAAGGAAGGGGAGGGTCCAATTTTTGGGTAATATTTCCACATGCAGTAAACTTGTCTGGCCCTTGGTGTATTCGTGTATTTAAAGTCAATTGTTGGCTGTTAGATGCAGGATATTAAACCACAGCATTTTTGTGCCTGTGTTGTTTAGAATTATCCAATGCAGCAAATAGATTGAGTGTTTGATTTTGTGCTTTGCACAGATCCTACATTCAAGGCCGATTTTGTGTTGATTTGGGCCAAGGAAGCAAGTCAGTTTTAGCCTGGCTCATAAATTCTGTTTACCCAAAGTGCATTCCTGAAGGTGAACACCTGGTGCATCTTCAAAGTCAGCTGATCACTTGGAATTAAAGAGCTCCTGAAGATGTTTCCAAATAAGCTTTTGTCTAAATGGATTATTGTGCACTGCTGTCATTTTAATGAACAAATTATAATTGTCAAGCTCTATAGCATTAATTTAGTGATAACGGCATCCACTGATCAGCTTTTATGCTGTTCAAGGACCCTTTATAGAATACTTCAATTCAAAGATTCATAATATTTTGAGATATAGAGGGCAGATGAATGCAAGACTGAATGCAAAATGTTCACAAAAATCTTGTTTTGAATGTATTCTTCTGCATTAAACTAAGCTCCTTCTGTAATTTCTCAGTTAAATATCATTTATTTTATTGTGTGCTCACATGTGATATTAAAAAGATATTGCACCACTGGGGAAGGTTCACAAAACATTGACAAAGATTGATATTAGAATTGAGAGGTTAAATCATCAGAAAGGACTGACAGACTGGAGCTTTTTCTTCTAGACAAGGAAAGGTAGACAAGTGATCTGCAAGAGCCGTGTGAGATAATAGAATTTGTTTGGGTAGAAGTGGGGAAAATGTGGATGCAGACCTAAACAGAGCCTGTAAGTATTAAATAGAGGCATAGACATCTACAGCATTAAAATAGGCCCTTCAGCCCACCGGTCAAAAATGACAACTAACTATTCTAATCCCATTTCCCAGCACTTTGCTCATAACCTAATAGTCACTGATAACACCAATAGGGAATTGAAGAAACAGCTTTTTAGTAAATAGTGGCTAGAATTTACAATTCACTACTATTTGGGAGCAATTCAGGTGCATAGCATAGATACATTCACTGCATAGTTAGGTAAACATATGAGAGAAGGAATAGGAGATGATTCTTGTAAGGTTTTTGTGAAGCTAGCTTACACCAGTTGGACTAAAAAGCCAGTATCACCTTTGAAGCCTCAACACGAGTTAAATTACACAGTAGGGGGTTTGAACATCTGCTCAATCAGTGGAGTCTGCTGAATGTTGCAACTGCACAAATTATACTAGGCTCAGGTCACCTGAGAAACACAAATTGCCAATATATTGCGTATAAGATTATGAGGGGCATGGACAGAGTGAATGGAAAGCAACTGTTCCACTTAATCAAAGGGTCAATAACAAGGGGGTATCATTTAAAAGAGAAAAGTAGCAGTTTTAGAGGGGATTGGAGGAAAAGCTTTCCCACTATTCTGCAGCAAGTGTGTCCAGCTGCAGTTCCTCTCAGACTGCGTGGATCAGTTAGGGTGGCAGTTGGGGTCCCTGAGGATCATACAGGGGACAGAGAGTGTGATAGTCAGTAGCTTCAGGGAGGTGGTCACACAGCAGGTACAGTCAGGTAGATGGTGACCTCCAGGAGAGACAGGCAGGTAGCAGCAGCCAGGTCTTTGACACCACTGCTGGCTCTGCTGTAAAGCAGGATATGGCAAAGTCCAAGAGACCTATTGTGACAGAGGAGTCTACAGTCAGGGGCACAGACAGACATTTCTGTGTCGCGAGTGAGAGCCCAGGATGCTGTGTTGTCTCCTGGTGCCAGGGTCAAGGACATCTTGGAGCATTTGCGACAAATTCTCAAAGGGAAGGGTGAGCAGCCAGGGGTCGTTGTACACATTGGTACCAACTACATAAAAAAAAGGAATGAGGCGTTAGGCAGGAAAAGCAAGACCTCACAAGTCGTAATCTCTGGATTAATCCCTGTGCCAAGTGCTAGTGAGAGTAGAAATAAAAGGATAGGGCAGATGAATGCATGGCTGAGGAGCTGGTGCAGGGGGCAAGGATTCAGATTTTTAGATCATTGGAATCTCTTCTGGGGCAGAAATGACTGTACAAGAGGGATGGGTTGCACCTGAACTGGAGGAGGACGAATATCCTGGTGAGAAGATTTATTAGACCTACTCAAGAGGGTTTAAACTGGCAGGGGATGGGATCCTAAGCAGCAGTGAGACAAAAGAGACCTCGTCTTGGGAAATAAGGCAAGACAAGTGACTGAGTTATTAGTGACAGAGCACTTTGGGACCAGTGACCATAATCCTATGGAAAAGGGTAGGCCTAGTCCACAAGTTCAAGTTCTAAACTGTGGCAAGGCCAATATTGATGATATTAGATAGGAACTTTCAAAAGTTGACTGGGGGGAGACTCTATGCAGGTAAAGGGACATGTGGCAAGTGGGAGGCTTTCAAAAGCAAGATAAGCAAGAGTTCAGGGCCAGCATGTTCCTGTTAGTAAGAAGGGCAAGGCTGGCAGGAATAGGGAACACCAGATGACTAGAGATATTGAGACTCTGGTCAAGAAAGCGAAAGAGGCATATATCAGGTATAGGCAGTTGGGATCAAGTGAATCCCTTGAGTATAGGGGGTGTGGAGGACAAAATAGAGAGTTATGTGTACATGAAAAGAGCTGCCAGAGTAAGTAGAAGAGGTGGATATAATTACAAAATTTAAACGACATTTGGACAAGTACATGGACTTAGAGGGATATAGTCCAAATGCAGGCAAATGGGATTAATTCAGTTTAAGAAACTGGGCCGAAGGGTTGCCCTGCCTTATTTCGCAAGAGAAGGTCAAGTTTTGCTCCTTCTCTAATAGGTACATTTACATATTGATGTAGAAAAATTTTCTTGAACCCATTTAACAAATTCCTTACCATCCAAGCCTTTAACACTATGGCAGTCCTAGTCAATGTTTGGAAAATTAAAATTTCCTCCTATTACAACCCTATTACTCTTGAATATATCTGAAATTTCTCTACATATTTGCTCCTCAATTTCCATCTGGGATAGTCAGCATGGCTTTATGCGAAGGAAATCGTGTCTCACAAACTTGATTGAGGTTTTTGAGGAAATAACCAAAAAGATTGATGCAGGTTGAGCAGTAGATGTTGTTTACATGGACTTTAGTAAAGCCTTTGACAAGGTTCCACATGGTAGACTAATTAGTAAAGTTATAAAAATAGGATTCAGGATGAGCTTGCCAATAGTGTTCAGTTTGGAGTATTGAGTTCAGTTTTGGTGACCTTGCCATAGGAACGATGTTATTAAACTGCAAAGAGTGCTGAAGCAAGTTACAAAGATGTTGCCAGGACTGAAGGGACTGAGTTATAGGGAGAGATTGGAGAAGCTAGGACTTTTTTCTTTAGAGTGTAGGAGACTGAGGGGTTGGGGGGGAGGATCTTATAGACATGTATAAGATCATGAGAGGCATAGATAGGATGAATGCACTCAGTCTTTTTCCCAGGGTTGGGGAACCGAGGACTAGAGGGCATTAGTTTAAGGTAAGGAGGGGAGATAATACATGGAAACTTGAGGGGCAACTTTTTTACACAGAGGGTGGTATGCATATGGAATAATGCCAGCGGAAGAGGTTCAGGTGGGTACATTAACATCATTTAAAAGGCATATGGATGAAAACATGGATAGGAAAGGTTTAGAAGGATATGGGCAATTGCAGGGAAGCGGGGTTAGCATGGATGGACATTTTGGTCAGCATGGACCAGTTTGGGGTGAAGGGACTGTCTTTGTGCTGTAGGACTCTATGACTCTAATTGGATACAAGATTGGTTTGACTGGAGGAGACAAAGGATGCTGATGGATGGCTGTTTTTTGGACTGGAGGCCTGTGACCAGCAGTGCTCCACAGGGATTTGTAGTGGGACCACCTTTGTTTTGTCATTTATCTAAATGATTTAGATGAGAATAAAGAAGGCATGGTTAGTAAGTTTGCAGATTATACCAAAATTGGTGGTCTACTGGACAGAGAAGAAGGTTATCCAAGATTACAAAGAGATCTTGATCAATTGGGTCAATGGGCTGAGGAAGGAGAGGCGGGATTGGCTGGGGGTATTTTCCCTGAAGCAGCAGAGGCTGAGGGATGACATTATAGAAGCTTATAAAATACTGAGGGGCATGGATAGGGTGAAAAGCTAAAGTCTTTTCCCCAGGGTAGGGTAGTCCAAAACTAGAGGGCATAGGTTTAAGGTGAGAGGGGAAATATTTAAAAAGAACTTGAGTGGTAACCTTTTAAAATAGAGGGTCATACATATATGGACAGAGCTGCCAGAGGAAGTGGGAGAGGCAGATATAATTACAAAATAACACTTGGATGGGCATTTGAATACTAAGTATTTATAGGGATATGGGCCAAATGTTGGCAAATGGGGCTAGATTAATTTAGGATATCTGGTTAGCATGGACGAATTGGACCAAAGGGTCTGTTTCCATTCTGTATATCTCTGTGACTCTGACAGGCAGCTAGAGTTTAATTTGGATAAATGTGATGTATTGCACTTTGGTAAAGCAAACAAGGGACAGGACTAATACAAGTAATGGTAGGACGCTGCATAGTGTTATAGAACAGAGAGACCAAGGGGTTCAGGTACATAATTCTTTGAAATTTATATCACAGGTAGATAGGACAGTTAAGGTGTTTAGCATGCTTGCCTTCATTGCTCAGACCATAGAGTGCAGGAGATAGTAGGAACTGCAGATGCTGGAGAATCCGAGACAACAAGGTGCAGGGCTGGATGAACACAGCAGGCCAAGCAGCATCATAGGAGCAGAGAGGCTGACGTTTCGGGCCTAGACCCTTCATCAGAAAAGCCCTTTTCTGATGAAGGGTCTAGGCCCGAAACGTCAGCCTCTCTGCTCCTATGATGCTGCTTGGCCTGCTGTGTTCATCCAGCCCTGCACCTTGTTGTCATAGAGTGCAGGATTTGGGAGGTCATGTTGATGTTGTGTGGGACATTGAGGCCTCTTCTGGAGTAGTGTGTGCAGTTCTGGTCACCCTGTTAAGGGAGGATATTATTAACTGGAGAGGATTCAGAAAAGATTGACCAGGATGTCGAAGGGAATGGAAGGTCTGAGGTATAAAAATAGGCTGGATAGGCCATGACTTTTTTCACTGGAGCAATAGGAGGTTAAGGAATGACCTTATAGAGGCTACTAAAATCATGAGGGGCGTAGACAAGGTGAATAGAAGGGTGTTTTCCCTAGTTTTCAAAACTAGGGATCATTAAGATGAGGAGAGAAAGTTTTAAAAAGGACAATGAGAGGCAACATTTTTACACAGACAGTGGTTCGTGTGTGGAATGAACTGCCAGAGGAAGTGGTGGATGCAGAAGTGGTTACAATATTTAAAAGGTCTTTGAGCAGGTACATGAAGAGGAAACGGTTGGAGCTATATGAGTGAAACACAGGTAAGTGGCACTAGTTCAGTTTGATAACATGGTTGGCATTGGCTAGTTGGACCAAAGCATCTATTTGTATGCTGTATGACTATGACACGCAGAGGGTGGTGGCGGTCTGGAATGCATTGCCTGGGAGGGTAGTTGAGGCAGGAAACCTTACAAACTTTAAAAGTACAAGAATGAACAATTCAAGGCTATGGGCCTGGTGTCAGGAAAACGGGATTTGTGATGGTAGAAGTGTGTTTTTGGCAGTACAGGCTTGATGGGCTAAAGGGCCTCTTCTGTATGATTCTATGAATCTGTACTTGACCAGAACCCCCCAACACAAAGTCTAGTCACATACTGCCAGACTCTACCTCACCAAAACATTTCCCTCATGTTTCCACGAGAGCACCAACTGGCCACCAGCTTGTTTTTATGCCCTATGGGCATGTAGTCACCAAGAATTGTGCTACGATTTGGAAGCTTATATAACATTGAAATCCTTCACTGCCATCTTCCAAATACTTAGTTATTTTGCACCTGCTCATTGTGTGAGACAGCTCATTAAATTTGTGCTGTCTGATCTGTTACGGGATTGTCACCTGCAACTAATGTTATCCATACTTTCATGGGCTACATGTACCAGCAGAGAGATTGGGGGTGTTGGCACCACAGGTGGTTGGCACCATTTAAAGACAACCTTCACCTCTCAAGGAAGTTATCTTTAGAGAAGTGGCAGGCTGAAGAGGTAGGAAAGCAAAAACATGAAGCCTTCAAATACAGGTGAAAAGGCTCTTAGTACAGCACTGTGTACAGTGTGTTAACTCAATGTAATTACAATTATGTTGATTTTCCTTGAGCATTTTCCCTGTTTGCTTGATGGTCTTCACAAAGATGAAAAAAAAAATGAACTGTTTTATTAAGGACTGCCCCATTTTACTGAGGTAGTTTCAGGCCAATATGTATCCAACACCCTGCTCTGAAAACTCTGCTCACATTTTGACAAATTCCATCACAGTAGCTGAGGCACAATGCACAATGATTTTAAAACAATCAACCAACAACATTCTAAACTAAACAACTCACAAAATTCTAATAAAATAGTCAGTTCCCCTTATCATTAATATTGACAGATCCTTTATAATTTGCAGGGATTCAGATCTGTGTCTTTCTCAAAAACCTCTTCCCTCAGTCATGTCCTATGTACCAAGTTTCATTGAAACATAGAAAACAAGAGCAGGAATAGGCCCTTCAGCCCTTTGAGCCTGCTTCACTATTCAATATGATCATGGCTGATCATCCAACTCAGTCCCCTTGTCCCTGCTTTCACCCTTTGAGCCCTTTAGCCCCATATCTAACTCCTTCTTGAAAACATTCAATGTTTTAACCTCCACTGCTCTATGTAGCAGAGAATTCCATAGGCTTACCATTCCCTGGGTGAAGAAATTTCTCCTCACCTCAGTCCTAAATGATCTAGGCAGTATCCTTAAATTGTGACCCCTGATTCTGGATTCTCCAGTCATTTGATACATTCTTCCTGTGTTTACCTTGTCTAGTACTGTTAGAATTTTATAGGTTTCTATGAGATCCCCCTTCTTTCTTCTATAGTGAATATAATCCTAACTGATCCAGTCTCTCTTCATACATCTCTCCTGCCATCCCAGGAAAAGGTCTGGTAAATATTTAATGCACCCCATCCACAGGCAGAGCATCCTTCCTCAGATAATGAGACCAAAACTGCACACAATACCTCACTAAGTCCCTGTACAATTGCAGCAAACATCTTGTTCCTGTACCTGAATCCTCTCACTATGAAGGCCAACAAACTGTTTGTCTTCTTTACTGCCTGCTGCACCTGCATGCTTGCTTATAGTGACTGTTATACAAGGACACCTATGTCTCATTGTACCTCCCCATTTCCCAAACTACTGGCATTCAGATATGAAACTGCCTGCCTGCTTTTGTGGATAACGTCACATTTACCCACATTATACTGCATTTGTCATGCACTTACCCACTCACTCAACCTGTCCAAATCACACGGAAGCATCTTTGAATTCTCCTCACAGTTTGCTCTCCCACCCAGTTTTGCATCATTTGCAAACTTGGAGATATTACATTTAGTTCTAAATCATTAATATATATTGTGAAAAGCTCGGGTCCAAGCACTGATTCCTGTGGTACCTCACACATTACTGGTCGTCACTTAGAAAAAGACCTGTTATTGCATTGGAACCCATCCATTAATCTTTGAGATATAACGTTTACAAACAGACTAGTAAAGAAGGGAGAAAACTTTACCTCTGTGCATCTTAAATGGTAGACGCAATCAACTGAAATTCAGAAGAAAGACTAGAAGTAACGTATATAAAATTGGATAATGGAAATACACAGCAGGTTTAGCAGCATCTATGGAGAGAGACAATATTAGTTATAACCAGCCACTTTCCCTTTATCTAATTCTAAAATCTCTCATTGTCTTTTACATCCACTGCAATTTTACTTTCATAATCCACTTTGGTCACTCCTCTAAACTGCGCTGTAGCCCTTCGTTGGTCTTTATTCTGTGGAATCTGTACTGTTCTTTGCATTTTTATAAGCCGTTTGTTTTAATTTTATACTGTCCCTTACCTCCTTGGATGTCCATGGCTATTTTGTTTGTGAGGTGGAGCTTTTTCTTCTCATGGGCACAAACTGCTTCTTTAAACACCCTCTACTGTTCCCCAGTTATTTTACCTTTTAGCAAAGCTCAGTAAGTTAGTAAACTGAACTCCTTATTGGATTTTGTAAGCGTCTAATATTTAGATTTTGGATTCTCTCAAAAGTGGAAACTTCTTCTCATCTACCCGGTCAAACACAGTCACGTTCTTAAGGATCTCTCCTAGGTCACCTGCAGCCTCCTTTTGAGAGAATAGTGACTGTTAGCTTAGTCTTTCCTAGATACAAATCTCTTTTCTGCCTAGCCTTCATCAACCTGCCAACTTTAAAATTTGAACAAAGGTCAGCAGTTAACTGTGAATCAGCATTAACTAGTGCATCCTCCATGGAGACACCTCTACCAATCAAAAAAAAACATAATTAATACTTGATGCTTTGAGTTGGATCCAATGCAAAATTTGACTATCAACACCTCCATTCACTTTGCTGGTGGATTGTGGCCTGGATTTTCTTTGACTCACATTGATTTTGGAGCCCTTTAAAAATGGTCAGGTCCCAAGTTGAGGATTCCCACACTATTCCCAGGGTTTCTGATCTTTTGGCAATGTTTTTAAAAGGGTGCAGGCTGGTTCGGGTCATAAGCCCTGGCCCCCCTGACCTGGTCAGCTCAATCATGGACATTGGCTCGACTATGATCCTCTGTGGTCTTTTTTTGGAGTCAGGCCAATATTTAAAAGAGTTATGGTTCATGGCCCTCAGAGGTGTCATGAGGTGTCTGCAGGAATGAACCTTTTGAAAGCTGAGTTCCAAAGATGTTTTCATGTCCACTCCACCCCATACTCCCATTACCCCTCATGCCCTTTATTCCAAACTATGGCATTATTCTGCCCGGTGACTGATGTGTGTATAGAATCAATGAACTTACAGTGACAACAGGTGTTAAGCAAAAAATAAACCATACATTTTGCTTTTAAAAAGTAATTGAACTAAAGGCAATGAGTGTGTCGATATGCCAGAGCCTTTAAAGCACCAATAGCAGAAACTGTAAGCACTTGAAACCCCTTAACCTTGTGTTAATAAATCTTATGCAACTGGCAACAGATGTCAGATAGCCAGCGGAGTAAATCAAACAATGTTTCCCCTGGAGCTCAGGTGTTGCAACTGTTACTAATTTCTGGGCTCTCACTCAAGTCTCATCATTTATTTTTATTAATAAACTGGGACAAAATTTTCTCTCCCCCTGTGGGTTCCTCCAAATTCTTTTCCAGTTTGGTTGGCCCAATGCCAAACAGCGCTCACACCCCTTGACAATGACGATCCAGTCTTTATGGGCAGTTTCTGGGAACTAAAGATTGATATATCACCTACACCTGAAGTGATGCACCCTAGGATTTTAAAGGAAGTAACAAACAGAGATGGTGAACGTACTGTTGGCAATCTTCCAGAAATTCTTGGATTAGGGAAAAATCCCAGAGGATTAGAAAACTGCCAGTCTAATACTGTTACTCAAAGTAAGGGAGGAGACAGAAAAACAGGTAGCTGGAGGCCTGTTAGCTTAGAATTTGTCATTGGTACAATATTGTAAAGGATGTGTTGGAAAGCATTTAGAAATATGTAACAAAGGTAAAGTACAAAACACAAGGCTGCTTATGAAGAGTCCACAGTGTTGGGAGTTTGATATTAGCTAGACAATTGGCTAACCAACAGAAGACAGACAACTGGAATAGAGGAAGAATTTTCAGGATGGCAACCTGCAACTGGTGAAGTGCCACAGGGAGTGGTTCTGGGGCAACAATTACTTGCAATATATGTTAATGATGACAGGAGTATATGTACTATTGCCAAGTTTTCAGATGACACAAAAGTAGCTAGGAAAGCAAGTTGTGAGGATGACAAACAGTTTACAGAGGGATATAGATAGGTCAAGTGACTGTGCATTAGTATGGCAGATGGAATAAAATATGGTAAAATGTGAGGTGATGCACTTTGGCAGGAAGAATAGGATAGCTGAAGATTATTTGAATAGGGAATGACTATAGGAAGTTGCAGCTCCTTATGCTCAAAAAGCTAACATCCAAGTTCTGCAGGCAATAGGGAAAGCAAATGGACGGGCAGCCTATATTTCAAAAGATATAGATGCAAAAATAGCCAGGTTTTGTAAAACTAGAGAAGTCATTAGTCAGACCTTAGCTGGAATACTGTTAAAATTTTGGGCCCCTTATTTAATGAAAGATATATTGGCATTGGAGGCAATCCATAGCAGGTTCACTTGGTTGATCCTGGTAGGAAGGACTACCTTATGAACAGAAGTTGAAAAGGTTGAGTTTGTACCCATTGGAATTTAGAAGAATGGGAAGCGACCTTATTGAAACACAAGATTATTAGAGGGCTTGACAGGGTAGATGCGGGGAGGTTGTTTCCCTTGTAGGAGAGTCTACAGTTAGAGGGCACAATCTCAGAGTAAGGGATCAACCATTTAAGACAGAGATAGGGAGGAATTTCTTCTGTCAGAGGGTAGTGAATCTGTGCAATTCTTTACTCTTGGAGGGGTATCAAGGCTGGATCATTAAGTACATTCAAGGCTGAGATAAACAGATTTGTGATCACTAAGGGAATCAAGGGTTGTGGGAAAGAGGTAGTAAAGTAGATTTAGGGATAATCAGATGAGCCATGATCTCATCGAATGGCAGAGCAGATTTGATGGGCCAAATGGCCTACATTTGAACTTGTACCTTATGGTCTTAAAGGATGAGTAGAGTACTCTGACTCAGAAGTGAGTGTCACCAGTAAGTGAAGTCGACACTGCAAAACTTAAAAATAAGATTAAGTAGAAAGGTCACCAATCTTGTATAAATATCAAGGTGAAATGCATGTAACACAGTGACAGCAAAGATGGGATTCAATCAGGAGAAAGATGACCACAGAGACAGTGCTTTTTTCCATCTTCCATCATTCTTTGTATGAAAAACTAGAATGACAGTATCAAAGACTGTGAACTATCTGAAGCTATATTGAGAAACCCTGACCAATAATAAAAAGGCACAGCAATCAAACTAATGAGAAGAGCAAGATTTGCTCTCCATTCATGAACAGTGGGTTTAATGTCAGACAATTTCACAATGGGCACTTTGATATTGCAATGCTGCCATCTAGGGACTACAATAAAACTTGGTGCAGTTCATTATTCACTTGCCACTTGATGTTGCATATGAAGCCAGGCATTTTTTACTATACTGCATAGTTTCCTTATCTGAAAACTCAATTGTTTGCAGGAATTGCTGAAGTAACAGACCGACTGTTTTGAGTTCAAGCTCTTAAAATTAAAACCATTTTCCCAGCCTCTTTGCAACATCATTCTAATACAATGATGGATTATCGGATAATAAAACTGTTTTAGAGGACAAGTTGGATGTGTTTTTCTATTTCATTTATTGAATCTCAAGAACACCTCATGAGTACTCCCCATGACAGTTTGCCATGCTTATACACAGCTCCTAAACTGTTAGCAAATGTTAAGCATCTTTAACTGATTTGTTAAATGTAGCAAACAGGAACATAAATTTCCAAATAAATCTCAGCACTAACACAAGCTACTTACGCCAATTGATCAAAAGCACACTCTAATGTGAGTTTGGACAAAGTTCAGGAAATGGGCACATTTGAACGTCACCAACATCAAAATGAATCGATGTAGTTATTTTCGTTTTGTTTCATTTAGTAAAATTAAAGTCAATGCTGCCTTTAAATCTGATCCTTCTTTCACATTAATGCTGTCAGAAAGTACTGAGGAAAAGAATTGGAGTGATTGGGTAGGCGAGAATATCAAATCGGTTTCAAAAGAATTTTTATTATCAGATGACTATCATTTGATGATTGATGCTATTTTAATGTCAAGAGGGTCAAAACAGAATCTAGACAATTCTATGGAGGTTGCTAATGGCTAAGAAGCTCAAAAAAGATCAGAAAAACAGTGGAACACATGCAGCACCTTGGCTGAGATAAACATCTATCAATGAAAAACTGAAATCTGCAAAGACAAAGACATTCCAGTTATAAAAGCAGCATTATTTACTGACATAAATAATTCTCTCACACAAACTGTATTCAAAATAATCAGCAGCTTTGCAGATATTACGTTCTAACATGCTGCAAAAGCACAGCGCAATTCTCAATGATTCAATCCACTTCTGCTCTCAGTCGCTAAATGTTTCCCACACTTCTTGGCTTCCTACTTTAGCCTTTTTAGGAGTTGTTAGAATCATGCTCTAGGAACAGGAGGAGGAGGGGGCCATTCAACTCCTCAAATCTGTTCCCTTCTTCAATGATATTATGACGGATCCATATATCCTTTAATATAGTAACAAAAATCTCTTAGCACATCTCATTCTTTAAAAGTAAATTCGACCAAGGATTACTTGTTGAATAAATTTCCAAACTTCTACTATCCTTTTTACTAACCTCTCAACTGCAAGGACCAGCTCTAATCTTTAGACAATCCTATCATTCTGGTGTTAATGCACAGTTTATAACTGGAACAAAGAGAGAAGCAACATATGCATAAAACCTCACATGGTTGAATTGCAAGCTCTCTTCTGTATTCCCTGTTGAGTTCCTGGCCCTTGAACAAAATAATTACTGGAAATAACTTGGTCTAGTAGAGGACATATTTCAATATAGTCTCATGGAAGACTTGCAGCTATGGTCTTGAAATGACTTCAAACACATCATATTTACATCTGACCACCATAATGCAACAGATCCCAAACCATTCTTCATCACCATTCAATCAGTTTTAACTCTCATTGATTCCATCAAATTATTGATTCTGTTATCAAATATGAAAGTCTGGCCTTACAGTTGGATTCCAAGGATTTGCACTGTTCAAGGCAGTCATTTCATCACATTGACAAATTCAATAAGTAGGTAGATCTGGCTGATAATTTTCTATCCCAGCAATGATTTCTACTCTTGCTTCGAGAGCTTCCTTTTGGCTTGACAACATAACTTCCATCAGTTTTAGACTATAATCCTCACGAGTGCCGATTAGGTTATCATATTAATAGGATACAGGTAAATGTGTAAAGTAATTACTTAAACTAGATTACAAAATTTAGGGATATGTTCAGACAATATATTTGAAATACTATTAGCTATGATTTGTTTGCCTGTTTAATGTTTTATAAATGTTTGTGTACATCATATTGATTCTATGATAAATACGTCTGTTTCTCCGTATGGCACTGTTTCAGTACAAATTAAAATGGTCTGTTTTTATTCTTAAGTCAGGCAGCTCCTTTTGTAACACTGCTTTTATGACTTCCCCATCTCATCTTCCTCAATATCTTAGCTATTATATCAAAAAACAGTTACACAACTTTAGGCTGATCTATACAAAAGACTTATTGTGACAGTGTTTCTCATGACCGCAGAATGTCCCGAAGTATTTTACAGAGAATGAAGCGTTTGGAAAGTGCAGTCACTGTTGTATAGGAAACACGGGAGCCAATGTGTGCACAAGAAACTTCTACAATCAGCAATATGATGATAACCATTTAATATGTTTCTTTTTCTATTCATTTGTGGGATGTGGGCGTCGCTGGCTGGCCAGCATTTCTTGCCCATCCCTAGTTGCACTTGAGAAGGTGGTGGTGAGCTGTCTTCTTGAACTGCTGCAGTCCTCCTGCTGCGGGTTGACCCACCATGCTATTAGGGAGGGAATTCCAGGAGTTTGATCCAGTGACAGTGAAGGGACAGCGATATATTTCCAAGTCAGGATGGTGAGTGACTTGGAGGGGAACTCGGTGGTGGTGGTGTTCCCATATATCTGATGCCCTTGTCCTTCTAGATGGAAGTGGTTGTGAGTTTGGAAAGTGCTTTCTGAGGATCTTTGGTGAACTTCTGCAGTGGCATCTTGTAGATAGTACACACTGCTGCTACTGAGCGTTGGTGGTAGAGGGAGTGCTTGTGACAGAAACAGAAATTGCTGGAAAAGCTCAGCAGGTCTGAAGAAAAAAATCAGAGCTAACATTTCGGGTCCGGTGACCCTTCCTCAGAACCAGTTGATAGGAAGGGTCACCTGACCCGAAATGTTAGCTCTGACTTCTCATCACAATTGCTGCCAGACCTGCTAAGCCTTTCCAGCAACTTGCTTTTTTCCTGATTTACAGCATTTGCAGTTCTTTTGATTTTTATTTAATATTTTTGCAATGCTGACTGGGGACAGTTCCTTTGAAATAGTGCTGTGGAAAATTCCACATCCATCTAAGGTGTTTGGCTTGGCAGGCAAAGGGGAAGGAGGCTGGAAGCAGCAAAGGGACAACTAAATGGATAATCGCTACCTTACCAACAAAAATTCCCCAAGCATTGTATTCATTACGAAGCCAGGGGGTGAAAAGTTTAAGGGAACAGGGGTGTCATGAAATGAAATTTTGGAGGTTTTCTGCAGTAGGAAAGCAGGAATGTACAAGGACATTCAATGCTTGATCGGGTCTACTTGGTGGTATGTGATAGAGGGTTAAACTAATTTTAAGGGAAATATGCTAAAGTCTATAGATCTTGCAACTTGAGAATCAGGAGGGAGTCATTTAGGGTTACTCCCTGCTTTTTCCAAAATAGCACACACTGATTCTTAGCATTGACCTAAATAATCAGCATGGGCAGACATGACCTTTATTTGTTGTTTCAAAGGGCATTTCTGAGAAAACAATATTTCCTCAATTCAACACACTGCAGGTTCTGCAGCAAAAAAAATGTATTTTTTTAGATGAAGCCTTTCATGACTGCAGGATGTCCCAAAATAACTAAGTCTACCCTCCACGAGCCTGAGGTCTTACAAAACTCTCATTATTTAGGTCTTAACCTTCAGCAAGTCCCATTCCCCGATCATCCCTATGCTTGCTGGCAAAAATCAGTGAAACAAAAGTAAAAACAAAAATCACTGATTTTACAATATGCATCCTCGTTTTCAAATCTTCCTTTGGCTGCACCCTTTCCTATCTCTGTAAACCTGACCACACCCACAATCCTCCAAAATACTTCTGTTAATCTAATGCTGGCCTCTTGGAACTTCTTCAAATTTTAATCTCTATACAATTTATGGCTGTACCTTCAGCTACGGAGGCCCTAAAATCTGGGACATCTTTGTGAAATCACACATAGAAGATGGCCTAGTATTATTGTTAGAGACCCTGATAATGTTCTGGTGACCTGGGTTCAAATCCCACACATAACAATAAATGCCTGGAATTAGGGGTCTAATGGTGACCCTGAAACCATTGTCGATGGTCAGAAAATGTCATCAATGTCCTTAAGGGAAAGAAACTGCTGTCCTTACCTGGTCTGGCCTACATGTGACTCCAGACCCACAGCAATGTTGGTGACACTTAACCGCAATTAGGGATGAGTAATGAATGCTGGTCTGGCCCGTGATGCGCACATCCCATGAATTAATAAAGAGAGTCCCCAACCAACGTGTTTCCCTCCTTTGAGGCACTCAACACCTGCCAAGCTTTTGACCGCCTGCCTATACCTCTTTGTGTTATTCAACTTATTATTTTGTTCATGATGCTTGAGTCATGCCCCTAAGGTCATTCTGTTACATTAAAGCTGCTACAGAAATACAAGGTTATGTCTTTCTTTCAGATGGTGCATCACAAAAGTCAATTCAGTCGATATTTATCAGCTTGGGTGTTCAAAGCTAGCTCTGAAACAGGTATGTCATAAAGTTACAGATACTAAAGTACATATAGATTACAATGCAAACAGTTTGTACAGCTTTATTTATTAGGGAACACCTGCACCATGGAAACTGAAAAACTACCATCAAAAAAAAACTAAAATAGAAGAATCATCTCTAACTGATTCTATGCAAACTGTCAAGACATTATTGTTGCTTACAATGCACAAATGAATTCAAGATGTACACTTTTTTTTTAACAACATGGATCGTGGTAAGAAAGGCACTATTCAGCTGCTTAGTTTTTAAACAGTTATATAGAGCACAATCCATGTTTTCCAGTATTTACATTCTGTACCTTATATATTCCATGCCTTCAGCACTAACATTATGCTCCTTGCATAATGACAAACAATGATGAGAATAACATCATTCATACGCTGGAACATAAATTTCACCCCGTCTTTAAATATACAGCAAACATTTAAAATCTTAAAATCTAACACCAAATATTGAGAATCCCAAAACCAGAAACGCAATAAATTTAGGAAATGTACTTTATAGTGGTTAATGATAAATGCCCCAACCTCTCCACTGTTGTCAGCCAGCGTGTAGGGATTACAGCTCCTCATAGGCATCAGCAGTTCCATTTTCTTAAAATTCATTCACAGGATTTGGGCAACACTGGCTAGACCAGCATTTATTGCCCATCCCTAATTGCCCAGAGGGCAGTTAAGAGTCAACCACATTGCTGATGGTTGGAATCACATGTAGACCACACTAAGTAAGGACAGCAGTTTCCCTTCCTAAAGGGCATTAGTGAACAAGATAGGTTTTTCCAACAATCAACAATGGATTCATGGTCATCATTGGACTCTTAATTCCAGATTTCTTGTTAAATTGAATTCAAATTCCACTAACTGCTGTAGCAGACAGATGATATAAAAATGAGTACAAAATTCAACATGTGGCTCTTGAGGAACACACAGGAGGGCCTTCACGTAATGAAAATCCTAAGAACAATTTTGGGAGAATTAAAAATATTGTTTTGTTACATTACAAACTTTGAAAGATGGCTGCCAACTCAATTTAATCTACGTCACTCACTTGGACCTCAATTTTTCAATCTTTTGTCCATATCAGTTTCTTGTAGCAGCATGATGGAGTGGCAAGGGTAACCAGCCAATCGTCCTGCTTCCTTCCTGCCAACCTAGAGAAACAACATGGCTGACAGTTCTCCAGCTTGGAGTTGAAAACAGCCACCAAGGACTTTGAAACAGGGACAGGAAATGGTTGTGTAGCCAGTACTTTCAATCCCCTGCTCTCCCAGTTAGCAAGTTTGATGCGGTCTCATTCAAGGCTAGTTTAACAAAAGTGTATTTCAATCTCTGCAGAATGATTCATAGAATCATCATTCCAATGATAGGTTTGGGAGCTTCTATCCCTTTTAGCTATTGCTCCTACTCTGTGGTGCAGTAATGAGTGC
>NC_063341.1:68826996-68830870 GCF_021869965.1 Rhincodon typus | reverse complement strand
GAAAAAATTCCTTCTGTCTTAAATGAAAGACTCCTGGCTCTGAGATTGTTCCCTCTGGTGCTTGATTCTTCCACAAGGGAAAACAAACCCCCAAATTTCCCTCTAAGAATCTTGTATGTTTCAAGAAGTTCCTCTTTCATAGTACTAAGCTTCAACGAATATAAGCCCGACCTACTCAACCTCTCCTCAGAATAAAATGCCTCCTATAACCTGGATCAACCTAGCAAATCTCTGGACTGCCTTCAATGCCAGTGTATCTTTCCTTAGATTTAGGGGACTGGAACTGTTCATAGAATTCCAAATATGGTCTGACCAGTGCCTTATATTTTTAGCAGTACCTTCCTATGTGTATGCTCCATTCCTTTTGAAATAAAGGGCAACATTCCCTTTGCCTTCTTGATAACCTGCTGAGCCCAGATGTCAATTACACCAACTGTTCCCCCTTAGAAGTATATATGATTCTGAAAAGAATGGTGTTTGGTTTGGTGCAGATATATCTTTTTCCATTTTTCTGCTGTTCTTGAGCTTTTGGGTGGTGGAGGTCACGGGGTTGGAAGGTGTTGTGGAAAGGTGGAATTCAAGTCAAGTCATTCTTTCTGCACAGAGCACATGACAGCCAATTAGCTTAGAGCATGGCGTCACACACAACGATGAGGAGATGACTGGACACTCTGTTTTTGTGAAGTTGATTGAGTGATGGAGGCCACTAAAGATAACTCTATGCTGTCCTTCGAAACAGTGAGAGGGCAGGTGGGGTATAACGTAAAGGATAGCAGCCGCCAACAGTACAGCACTCCTCCAGCACTGTGTCAATTAGATTCTGTGTTTAATTCTCTGGCATGGGACTTGAGCACATCTTTCTGATGCATAGGTCAAAGTGCTACTGACCAACACACAATGACAGAAAATGTGGTGGGATCCAATTATGCACCTGCTATAATTTCTATGTAAAGTCTTGGATATTATGTCAACATAGAACATAGAACAGTACAACACAGTACAGGCCCTTCAGCCCACGATGTTGAGCCGAACTTTTACACTAATCTTAAGGTCTATCTAACCTCCACCCCTGCCTTATACTATCATCGTCAAGTGCAAATCGTCCACCTAAAAAAATCATCGATAAACACTCAAAGTGCTATGTCTGTGAGAAGAAACATGTTTTAATGAATTAAAATGGTCAAGCTAGGCTTTTGATGTGAATTTAGCTGGATTTCTGAAAATATATAGAGTGCCTTATCACAGTTACAAAATTTCAGGAAAATGTTGAACACAAGGAATATAAAATGGCTTACATTTGTAGGTTTGTATGTTGGAACGCTGATATGTTTTTCTTATTTGCTGTCTGTACAATGATGGAAAGGCAATGTTTATTGCTCAACCTTGGTTACCAGAAGAAGGAGACAATGGTATTATCATATTGTTGCAGTTCTTCTGATGCTGGTATTCCCACAATCTTTTTAGGTGTAGCATTCCAGGACATTGAGCCAGCAACGATGAGGACCATAACCTGGAAGTAATGATGTTTCATTGCTGCTGTTATCCCATTCAGCAGTAGGGGTTACAAGATTTGTTACTTGATTTGTTACTCCAGGGCCTCTGTCAATTGTACATATTATACCAAAGTGCCTCAAGTTTGAGGGGAAATTGTAGAGGCTCAAGCAAGATGGCTACTGAGTCCTGGATAGCGTCAAGCTTCTTCTGTGTTGTCACAGTTGCTATGTACAATGTGTGGTGGACATGGAAACATAGAAGATAGGAGCAGGATACCTTTTGATCCCTTTAGCCCTAAGAACTATATCTAACTCCCTCCATATATTCTGTATAGCCTAGGAATCTGTATCTAATTCCTTTCAATGTTCCATTGCACTCCTGACTTGGAGCCTCATAAAATATCAAGAGACTTCATGAGTCACTAAATCGGTCACTCATTATTGGTACCCAATCTTTGTCACACCTTTGCGGCCATTCTAATTCTGTTACTGGCTTAGGTAAATCTTTGGTTGTTGGTGACTCCCAAGATATTGGTGATGTGATACTCATCGAATGTCAAGGGGAATTGAGTTTAAGAGCCATGAGGTTATGCTGCAGCTCTGTAAAGCTAAGGTTAGACCACAATTGGAATATTGTGTTCAGTTCTGGTCACCTCATTATAGGAAGGATGTGTAAGCTTTAGAGAGGATGCAGAGGAGATTTACCAGGATGCTGCCTGGACTGGAGGGCAGGTCTTATGAGGAAAGGTTGAGGGAGCTAGGACTTTTTTCATTGGAGTGAAGAAGGATGAGACCTGACTTGATAGAGGTGCACAAGATGATGAGAGGCATAGATGGAGTGGATAGTCAGAGACATTTTCCCAGGGCAGAAATGGCTATTATGAGAGGGCATAATTTTAAGATGATTGGAGGAAGGTATAGGGGAGATGTCAGAGGTAGGTTCTTCACACAGAGAGTTGTGGGCATGTGGAATGCACTGCCAGCAGTGGTAGTGGAGTCAGATACTTTAGAGACTTTTAAGCGACTCTTGGATGGGCACATGGAGGATAATAAAATGTAGGATATGCAGGGTAGTTTGATCTTAGGATAATATGTCGTCACAACATCGTGGGCTGAAGGGCCTGTACTGTGCTGTACTGCTCTATGTTCTATGCTCTATGTGATGTGATTGAGCTTGTACTGACTGGAGATGGCCACTGTCTGGCAACTTGTGATCACAGCCTGTCACCCAAGACTGGATGTTGTCTAAGGCCTCTGTAGGCCGCTTTAATATTGGAGCAGCTATCATTTAAACTAGAATCATCTGTGAACATTTAGGACATACTGATAGAGGAAAGGATGCTGATGAAGCAGCTAGTGTTGGCTATGTCAATGGTTTTAAAATTGTTTTGGCTGAAAGGCCCATTTCCAAATGGTTTGGTAACCACGGACTCTACCATCGAAATGATAATTCTATAGGGTAATAAGAATAAGATAGGGTTGCATGTAAAGAGTATGTTAATAATGCTTTAAAAAAAGCAGGTAATTACTTACAGTAGGAATTTGAGGAGTACTTCACTGAAGTAGGTAGCAATAAGACAGACCAGACAAAATGAAATAAGGATAAGTACAACTCCACTAACAACCTCAGAGATAGTAAGAACTACAGACACTGGAGTCAGAGATAACACAGTGTGGAGCTGGAGGAACACAGCAGGCCAGGCAGCATCAGAGGAGCAGGAAAATGGACGATGTGGGTTTCGAAGTTTCTGAAGAAGTGTCCCGAACCGAAGTGTCAACTTTACTTCTCCTCTGAAGCTGTCTGGTCTGCTGTGTTCCTCCAGCTCTACACTGTGTTATCTCCACTAACAACCTACCAAATGCCATTTGAATGGCTTTTAATGTGTCTAAAGGTTACATGTTAATGGAATGCATAGCCAATTAGTTCACAGATCATAATAAATACACAGCTATTGGACAAATCAGTAATAAAAATATCAGTTCCACCACATTTGGATATTTTACAGGTTCAAAGCAGTTTGTCTTTTTGATATTTTAAAGAAAACATCTTCGCATAAACATTGAATTGAATCATTTATTGTCACATGTACTCATTGTAAAAATACAGCGAAAAGTGTGTGCTTTCGCCATACATACGTGGCGCCATTCCAATTAACTTAGAATAACGTAAGAAAAAAAGTTAACTTAAGAGAGTCCAACTTTCCTTTCTACTGCCGCAGGGCTTTCCAGTCCATGCCATGCCTCCGCCAGTGTCCCACTCTCAGCTGCCTCACCGGCCGGCACTCACCGCCTTTGCCTCACCGGCCTGCTCTCACCGCCTTTGCCTCAGCGGCTTGCTCTCACCGCCTTTGCCTCACCGGCCTGCTCTCACCACCTTTACC
>NC_063341.1:68805870-68826986 GCF_021869965.1 Rhincodon typus | reverse complement strand
TTTGCCTCACCGACCTGCTCTCACCGCCTTTGCCTCACCGACCTGCTCTCACCGCCTTTACCACACTCACATGCTCTCACCGCCTTTGCATCACCGGCCTGCTCTCACATCCGTTACCTCACCGCCCTGCTCTCGCCACCATTACCTCACTGTCCCGCTCACATCCGTTACCTCACCGGCCTGCTCTCACTGCCTTTACCACAACGGCCTGCTCTCAGCGCCGTTACCACACCGGCCTGCTCTCACCGCCGTTACCTCACCGTCCCGCTCTCACCGTCTTTACCTCACCGGCCTGCTCTCACCGTCTTTACCTCACCGACCTGCTCTCACCGTCTGTACCTCGCCGGCCTACTCTCACCGCCGTTACCTCACTGTCCCGCTCTCACCATCTTTACCTCACCGATCTGCTCTCACCGTCTTTACCTCGCCGGCCTGCTCTCACCGCCTTTACCTTGCTGGCCTGCTCTCACCTCCGTTACCTCACTGGCCTGCTCTCACCTCCATTAGCTCACTGGCCTGCTCTCGCTGTCTTTGCCTCACCGGCCCATTCTCACCGGTCCACTCATGATCCGCCGTCGCTGCGGGACACAACCCGTGCGTTTATCTCCCACCACATGGTTCCCAGGCACGACCTGGCTCTTCCCCGACTCCTTAGTTACGTAGCTAAAAGGTTTGGGGTAGAGATAGATTTACCACAGAGGAAGATAGAAGAAGGGAGAGATAAAAAGGAAAGGACCAAGAAAGAAAGAGATTGAGAACTGGTGAGCAGAATGGAGCTCCGAATGGAGCAACTTACCCTGCTGCCATCCTCTCCGAAGATAGCTGTTTCCTTTGTACTTAGTTGCATGTGACACTCTTTGCAATAGTTTACAGGCCTATTCGAGCCCAGCCTAGTTTCTCAATGTTACAGGATTTGTTCTAGAGAGGTGAAAGATTTCAGGCAGACAAACTAGCAGCTTTTCCGTGATTCCAAGGATAAAGCTAACAAGAGATTAATATAAACAGAAAAGATGCTGGAAGTACTCAGCAGTATTACAATTACACTTATTCACTGCATGAGCCCAGATCAAACACACTTGAATATCACAGCAGCTCCCACTGAGAGTAAATGGGAGACTCACCATGAAAAACTCACAGTAGCCCAGGTTCCCATTGCCACGGCAAAGGAGAATATTTGGGAGTTTTTAGAGTGGGTACCTTTTAAGGGCCTCATGCTAACTGTTGTTAACTTATACAAGGCAGGAACCTTCCCAAATCACAACCACTAAAAACTACAAGGGCAGCAGTTACATGGGAGCACCACCAGCTGCAAGGTCTCCTCCAAGACTCACACCATCCTGACTTGGAAACATATCACCATTCCTTCAGTGTCACCGGGTCAAAACCCTGGAACTGCCTCCCTAATGGCATTGTGGGATTACCTACACGAAATGGACTACAGCATTTCAACAAGGCAACTCACGGCCAACTTCTCGAGGGCAGCCAGAGACAGCAATAAATGCTGACCCACATCCTCTGAGTGATTAAATGAAGCTCGTCTTTTTTAATCCTTCTTACCTCATTGTGGTTTTCAATCTCTTTCTCTCTCTCTCTTTCTCTCTCTCTCTCTCTCTCTCTCTGTTACCCACTAGAGAGATATACTTCAGGCCCCCCAAAAAGACAGAACACTCTTGTGGTAGTGGACCTGTTAAAGGACACTTCCTTGAGTGGTGCTGATTGAGGACTGCATTGATTAGCCTCCACGAACTCCGATGATTTATGTGTACAATCTCAATGAAGTGTTTCTTTTTCATTGCTCATAGATCTTAAATTTGCTGGAAATCTTAGCTTCCACATGCAAGTACTGGTTTGAAATTTAAGACAGCTTAGCTCACCTCTCCTCTCTATATGATTGCACATGCTACAAAATCATATTGTACTTGCAAAAATTAGATAACTAATGACTCATAAGAAAAAGAGTAAGAAATGCCTTTCTCTACTGCACACAGTGCACAGATGGGGAAGGCTATTCTCTCCAAATTAGAGCATTTACCTCATTGTTCCCATCAAATCAAACTGTCACTCTAAAATGCCAGATCTTTCACCTCCACAACTATGTCTGTCCCTTTTGTGGATCTACACCGTTATTCTTGCCCACTGTCATTGTTACATTTAAAATAGTGCTGTAGATTTACCTTTCTGATACTTTTATTATTGTGAGGCTGTTTTAAGATGATTCAAATGGTCAAATAGTCCCAGCATCCTTTCCTTCAGTGTTTTTAGCATCTATGAGGGAAGTGAAACTTCAATTTTGACTTAATGTACGAACAACAGAAAGTTTTATTTTTAATTCCTTCACAGGATGTGGATGTCGCTGGATAAGCCAGCATTATTTGTCCATCCCTAATTGCTTTTGAGAAAGTGGTGGTGAACTGCATTCTTGAACTGCACAGTGCTTTAAGGAGAAGGTAGAACAACAAAGGCCAGCTAGGTACTTCACCATCTCAGGCTAAAACACAGGAAGGGAAGTGGGGTCCTATCTCAGTTGGGACATCTCCCATCTCCTCAAGATAGTACCCTGTCACCTCCTCCACCCTCTGACAATGCGAGCTCTTTCCCCTTTCCTAGGGTCCTCAAGCTTTTCCCTGACCAAGCTCCCAGGCTCAGCTCCACGTCCAGCATCCATGAATCCTCTCTTCGGGATGCCTGTAGCCTCAGTCATGGCTACTGTTGCTGCTGGGACAACTCAGCGGCCAGACAATCAGAACGGCTGGCACCCCTCAAGGTTGGGACTCCCTTTCCCAAGAGGTTCCACTCATGGGTGGGTTATAGCCATGGCCATTACATTATTGCTGCAGGGCAGGCTTTTCTAAAGATGTTCAGCTCAATGCTAACATATTTACTGCCCACTCCCCATAAAATTCACCCCATTTGCTCTGATTTGCTCTCTACAAGTGCTGCCTCTCAGCTGCTGAGCATTTCTTGCATTTTCTGTTTTTATGTCAAAACTAATGGCAGCTTTGGGGCTGGTTAGCTCAGTTGCAGAGGTAGCCTGTGTGTGGATAAGAATAGTGCCAACAGCACAATTCCTGATTTGACTGAAGTGGAATTGGACATTGCCTTCATTCCCAGTCCAGTTCGAAAATCATGGCACAGAAAGCTGTGATTTAGTGACACTCAGACCCTCCAAAATACGATCTAGAAGATAGAAGAAATCAGAGTTAACATTTCGGGTTGAGTGAACCTTCCTCAGAACTGATCAAAATCGCAGGCTCTCAACCCGAAACATTAACTTTGATTTGTCTCCACAGATGCTGCCAGACCTGCTGAGCTTTTCCAGCAATTTCTGTTTTTGTCTTTGATTCACAGCATCAGCAGTTCTTTTGGCTTTTATCAAGAAGATAAACAGTGGCATTCATCAATTACACTTGCTATGGTATAAAGAAATCCACTAGTACATGGTTAAACAACAGAGTTATTGTGGTCAGCTCAATAACCCAAGCTTCTTTCACAGAAGAAAATTCTAACAACTACCTTATACAAAGCTACAGTCCTTAGATAAAAGGATAACCATAAAGCTCCCACAATAAACTTGATATTACACCTACAAAAGTACCATTACATTTCAAAGAGCATGAGCACCCAATAAGATGAAGGAATTGAAGTGACCAGAGTGAATACAGATGAGATTAATGACAGTTAATTCAAATGATATTTGTGAACTACACACATCGGACAGGCACACACTTTGTACGATGTTATATTCTGTATAACTTTGAACGTATCGTCATTAAGTGCAGAATTCAATTGGGCCAGTGTTTTGAAACTGGACCTTATTAAGCACATGAAGACACCATCTCATTGTGTCAAAAGTCCTGAAAACCGCTGACAAGTTAAATGTTGAGGTTCTCACCAAATGAATAATGCAACTCCTAATTGGATGGTTAATATCATTAAGAAAAAAGAGTGGAGCTTAAAGGCCAGCAAATATCTGATGGACAACTTCAGTTCCATATCATTCTATGGAATAAACAATAGCGATCCAAACAGACAAAGGTAAAAGGTAGTCCAGGGAGATGAGAACATTTAAGTTTAGTGATTCTGGTATATCACTATTTTGACAACAGCTTGCACTTATACAACATCTTTAACCCAGCAAAGCATCCTGAAGGGACATTGCAGGTAGATTGGAGTCAAGGAGTGGTTGGGAGTTTTGAGGCAATGGACAGGAAATCTTGGGGGATTTCCAGAATACTACTGCATTGAGTCAGGTTAGGACCAACCCCATTAGCTCAGTTGCAAAGGGATAAGATTAGTGCCAACAGCGTACGGTTCAATTCTTGTTCTGGCTGAGATAGAATTAGCCATTGCCTTCATATTCAGCGCAGTTCTAAAATCATTTAGGTACATGATTTAGGTATACTCAGATCCTCAAAGATGCTATATGGAAGATGAACACTTGTTATTATATAAAAAAAAGCACTAATATATAATTCACTTGCAGAATTAGTTTTGTTGAGTTATTAACCCCAGCTGCCTGCTCATAGTCTGAATTACAATGTTCGGATCATTGGAAAATGAACTGGCTTTTTGGCAATGCTGAATCTTGTGAAAAGTGAAATTGTGATTAACCAATTTATTGAAATTCTTTGCAAGTGTAACATGTGCCATGGATTATTTAATTAAAGGGAAGTGATAGTGTAGTGGTAATGTCACTAGTCTAATAATCCAGAACACCAGGTTAATGTTCTGGGCACAAGAGCTCAAGGTCTCAAGGGCTCCCGCTCAGAATGATGAAGTTTGAATATAATAAAAGATCTGGAATACAACATTAGTCCAATGATGACTGTGTAACCTTTGTCAATTGTCGTAAAAACTCATCTGGTTCACTAATATCCTGTTACTGAAGATACTGTACCTAAGATGGTGTTGTAAGTGGCAATTTATAGACTTTTCACTGTACTCATTTAGGTGCATGTGACAATGAAGCAATTCAATTCAATTGGGAAGGAAATCTGCTGTTCTTACTTAGTCCGGTCCACATATGACTCCAGACCCGCATCAATGTGGTTGAATCTTAACTGCTCTCTACACAATTAGGGATGGGCAATAAATGCTGGCCTTGCCAGTCATGCCCACATCCTGGAGATGAATTGAAAATAGAGGGAAGCTTATTGATGTACTGTATTTGGATTTCCAGAAAGCATTTGACAAGGTCCTACATAAAGCTATATTGTGCAAAGTAGGTGCTCATGGCATATAGGGGTGACATATTGGTATAGATAGAAGATTTGCCACTTAACAGGAAACAAAGTGTTAGAATAAGTGGGCCTTTTGCAGGTTGGCAAGTTGGAACAAATGATGTTCCATTCGGATCTGTGCTGGGACATCAACTGTTCATAAATTATACAAATAACTAATATGAAGGAACAGAAGTTATGGTTATGAAAGTTGTTGATGACACAAAGATATTTAGGAAAGTAAGTTGTGAGGACAACATAACAATGCCACAAAATGATGTGGATAGGTTAACTGAGTGGATAAAGATGTGGCAAATTGTGTAGAATCTGGGTAAATGTGAAATTGTCTTTTTGATGTGAAGCAAAAAACAAAGTATGGTCTAAATGGTGAGAAATTGCAGAGCTCTGAAATGCAGAGGGATCTGAGTGTCCTCCTGCATGAATAGCAGAAGGTTAATGTACAGGTACAACTAGTAGTGAAGAGAGCTAATAGAATTTTATTATTTCTCATAACGGGAATTGAATGCAATAGTAGGGAGGTTATGCTTCAGTTATATACACAAATTTTAAAATCATTCATGGAGTGAAAGTGTTGCTGGCTGAGGCAGCATTTATTGTCCATTACTAATTGCCTTTGTGAAGGTGGTGCTGAGCTGCCTTCTTGAACTGTTGCTGCTCATTTAGTGTAGGTAAACCCACAATGCCTTTCAGGGGAGGTGGTTCCAGGATTTTGACACTGAAGGAATGTCGATATATTTCCAAGTCAGGATGGTGAGTGACTTGGAGGGGAGCTTGCAGGTGTTGGTGTTCCCATGTATGTGCTGTCTTTGTCTTTCTAAATAGAGTTGGTCATGGATTTGGAAAAAACTATCTATGCAGCCTTGGTGAATTTCTGCAGAGCATCTTGTAGGTGGCACATACTGCTACTCCTGTGCATCAGTGGATGCGGTACTAAACAAGTGGGCTGCTTTGCCCTGGATGCTGTCATATTTCCTGCGTATTGTTGGAGCTGCGTTCATCCAGACAAGTAGGGAGTATTGCATCACACTGTCCCTGGTGGGATGTGTTTGTAATTTGTTGATGAGGTGGTTTAAAATGGTACAAAAACAGAAGTCGCTGGAAAAACGCAGCAGGTCTGGCAGCATCTGTGAAGAAAAAAATCAGAGTTAACGTATTGGGTCCGGTGACCCTTCCTCAGAACATGCCTCATTTACAGCATCCACAGTTCTTTCAGTTTTTATTTGGTTTAAAATGGTGGTGGTTTCTAAAATACAAAGAGTTGTGTTCTACCCCAGTGGATGTGGACTCTACAGGACAGGACAAGGATCCAGAAGGGAAACCTGGAAACTGGTGTTAAACTATAGCTAAACTATAGATTTACAATAGAATCCTTGTAAACATCTCAAAATCTTTTTCTGCCTTATTCAACATATGGATATTGGTCTGTTAAACATGATGGGGACAGGGCATGCATCTGTTTCCAGCATATTATTCTGTAGCAAGAAAAAGGTGGACCTGACAAAATTATGAAGTACTATTTAATATCTCTGCCACATTCTAAAAAGGCCAAAGAAATTCTGTGAAAAAATAAACGATAGGGTTTTAGGGATATTGACTGCAGTTTGTCTGAAGTGAAGTTGTGACCCCCACATCTATCAATGTGCATTGATTTCACTACATACAGCACACAAAGGAAGTCTTCTGCTGGGATTACATAAGTTCACTGAAAAGGATGTCAGCTCTTTCAGCCACCACTTAGTCATTTTCTTTTCTTTGACCTCCCATGGGGAAATGTTTTACATATGAACCCGCTGGCTGGTGACTTTTCTATCTCCATTCAGTTTTGTATTTGGGAAGGTAGGAAGTAAGACAGAATTCAAGGGCAATACATAAAACCGAAGGAGAAGTGAAATTGGCCAAACTCCTTTAATTGGCTGGCCCAGTTATTTCGTTGCTATACTTGCACATGGTATCAGGGTAAATTGCAAAAGGCAAGTAAGCAGGTACAACACATAATTGGGAAAGCTAACAGATCATTATCGTTATTGCAAGAACAATTGAATACAAAAATAGTGAATTGATGGTTCAGTTATACAGGGCACTGGAGAGACCATATCTCATGTACAGTATTGGGCATCTTAATTAAGGAAGGATACAAACATTACAGAAGCAGTTCAGAGAAATTTTACCAGACTAATACATTATGAAGAATGATAGGAAAGGTTAAGCTATCTACATTGGAGGTGACACATTTTAAACTTATCAGATCCTGGATTCTGCTTATCCATTCATGGGATGTGCATATCACTGGCTAGACCAGCATTTATTGCCTCACTAATTGTCCAGAGGGCAGTTAAGAGTCAATCACATTGCAATCACATTGTTTCACGTGTAGGTCAGGCCAGGTAAGGATGGCAGTTTCCTTCTCTAAAAGATATTACTGATCCAGATGGGTTTTTCTGACAATCGATGACTCTTAATTATTATTATTAATTATTATTATTAATCATTAGACTCTTAATTCCATTTTACTATTAGAGTCATAGAGTTGTACAACATGGACGCAGATCCTTCAGTCCAACTCATCCATGTTGGCCAGAGAGCTTAAATTAATCTAATCCCATTTGACCCATATCACTCTAAACTCTTCTAATTCCTGGACCATCCAGATGATTTTTGAATGTTGTAATTATTACCCACCTCCACCACTTCCTCTGGCAGCTCATTCCATATATGCACCAACTTCTGCATGAAAACGTTGCCCCTTGGATACCTTTTAAATATTTCCCGACTTACCTTAAACTTATGTCCTCTAGTTTTGGTCTCCCCCATCCAGGGAAAAAGGCTTTATCTGTTCACCCTATCCATGCCCATCATGATTTTGTAAACATCTAGAAGGTCACCCCTCAGCCTCCGATTCTCCAGGGAAAATAGCCCCATTTTATTCAACCTCTCCCTACAACTTCAACCCTCCAATCCTGGCAACATCATTGTAAATCTTTTCTGTACCCTTTAAAGTTTCACAACATCATTCCTACAGCAGGGCGACCAGAATTGAATGCAGTTTTCAAAAAGTGGCCTCACCAATTATCGAATTAATAAAAATAGTTAGAGTGGATGTGGAGAGGATGTTTCCTCTTGTGGGAGAATCTAGAACTTGGGATTGCTTTTAAAAATAATAGATCACCCTTTAAAAGAGAGATGAGATAAAATGTCTTTTTCTCGAGAATCCTGAGCCTTTTGAAATCTTTCTGAAAAGGTGGCGGAGGCAGGTAGAGGTAGATAGATTCTCGATTACCAAGGAGGTAGCTAAGCTCCCTGAGGTAACATTGAGTGCCATAAAGTTGAAGAAGTGGTTAAACTAAAGCCCTAGCAGTCCTTTCAGATAAGTTAAAAACATTCCATTACTTTGAAGAGCAGGGGAGGTATCGTGGTCAATAATTATCCCACAATAAATATCACAGAGTAATAGATTCAGAGAATCCTACAGTGTGGGAAGAGGCCACTTGGCCCATTGAGACTGCACCAACCCTCCCACCCAGGCTCAGCACCCTCCACCTTTACTCTGGCTACCCACCTAACCTGCAAATCTTCGGATTGTGGGAGGAAACCATAGCACCCAGCAGAAGCCCAGCCAAACAGAGGGAGAACATGGAAACTCCACACAGGCTGTCACCCAGGAATCAAACTCAGGTCTCTGGCACTGAGAGGCAGCAGTGCTAACCAGTGAGGCACCGTGCTGCCTGTAAGATTATTATATTTGTACTTAAGGAAATTCGCTGTAGGCAAATTGACTGCTGTGTTTTGTACATTACAGGAGTAACTATGCTTCAAATATATTTCAAATGGCTGTAAAGCATTTGAGGATGGCCTTGAATTAGAATTAGATTTAGAATTAGGTTTTATTGTAATGTGTACTCAAGTACAGGGATACAGGAAAACAGTGAAAAGTGTACAAATCGCCATTCTCCAGACACATCTTCGATACAGAAAACCAGAATTTTAAAAGACTAATCTCAATACAAAAACCAGAATTTAAGAAAAACAAAAGCAGAAATGCAGGAAGCACCTAAATCATAGAATCTCAACAGTATGGAAGCAGGCCATTCCATCCATCCAGTCCACACTGACCCTCTGAAGAGCATCCCACCTAGACCCACCCCCTACCCAATCCCTGTAACCCTGCATTTCCCATGGTAATCCACCTAGCCTGTACACCCTTGGACACTCTGGGCAATTTAGCATCGCCAATCCACCTAACCTCCTCATCTTTGAGCACTGCAAGAAAACTGGAGCACAGAGATACTGGGAGAATGTGCAAACTCCAAACAGACAGTCACCTGAGGCTGGAATCAAACCTGGGTCCCTGGCGCTGTGAGGCAGCAGTGCTAACCACTGAGTCACCATCCCACCCCTTATCTGCTTCGGTAAGTGGGCCTTCCTAAATATAAACGTGAGTCTTTCATCTCACCCATGCTTTGACTAAGATTTTGCCTTAATATCGCCTTATGTGGCTCAGTATCAAATGTTGTTTAATGATGCTCGAGCAAAGTTCTCGGGAAGTGTTACGATGTTAATGGTACTATATGGTGTTGCAAAGTTAGGTAGATTACTTATGAATTGGGAGGCAGGAAGTTAGAATTTGGTGTTTGTGAAATGCTCAGGGGGAAAGCTTTACATGGAACCTTTAAAAGATCAGGTGTTTTTTCTGTGCTTAGAGATTTAAAATAGATGTCTGAGAGCAACTGCTTGGAAGTTTGCAAGTACACAGAGAGCACTCAAATTGAAACATTTGTATAAAAATGCTGTAGTTAGCAGGCCAAGCAGCAGTTTTTATTTTTACCAAGACAACAGGTTTTTGGATTTAACCAATCAATTTGAACCAGGTACTTATATAACCTACTAAATTTAATTCTGATGGTCTTGATAACATAGGACCAATCATAATGTAAGAAATATCGATATGTCATAAAGTGTATAAAAAGAAAGGGGCAGTTGGACAAAGACCCCAGAGCTAACTGCCATCCGCCAGAGCTAACGGGCCCCAGCTCAAGAGAGAATCGCCGGCTCTCACAGCCCTCTCTATGTCTTAGAGAAAGCACCATCTAAATAACAACGGTACCAAAAGCAAAGCAAGTTAATATTCTTGACAGAGGAATCGATGGAGAAAACACAGAACATTCTGGAAGACACATAACCTGGCTGTAATTTCTAGAGATTAATTTTTTTATACATAAGCGGGACTTGTATTTATTGGAACAGCAAACCATTAGCATCTTGCTTTATTCGGGAATAGTTATTAGTTAGAAGGGATTTATTCGGTTTGTTAATAGTTTAGTTAATGTGTTCACTGTTAGAGTTAGATAAATAAATTGGTACATGTTGATCTTAAAGTGAGTGTCAGGGATTTATTTTGTTTAACCACCAGAAGTTGCTGAAAAGCAGGTTACACTACTTTTCACACTCCTTTTACAGATTATGGGGCAAGGCGCTTCTCTTTGGGTGTTTTGGTTTTAGTTCTCAGAGGGAGGTCAACTTCCACTTTATAACAATAAATGCAAGTTTTTGCTGTTGAAAACAGGACAAAGTGCCAAACCAAAGACAGGGATAAGTAGATTTGAAATGTTGTAATCAGCAATCATTACATATATGACTGAAAAATACCGCCAAGAGGAACAAGGGGCAGTTTCATCACTCATTCAGTTTTTCCTCTGCTCCCGTTCATGTATATGGAGAAAAATATGGATGGCATTCAACAAGAGAAATAAATATATAACAAGCCTGATCATGATCTGGGAAGAGTCTCACAATAGTGAAATGTTATTTCTCCAATCAAAATTACTGTGCTTAGGTATTTCTGAGCTTGTGTGCAATATCTGTCATTGGTGAAAATAGCCTCCAATCACAGGAAGTAAAATGTGTAATTTGTGCAGTTCCTTTTATCAGTTCATTATTAATTGCATTTGCAAGAGCTTCTATAGCCTCTAATGCTATTGCTTGATAAGCAGAGTGTTTTCTAAATGGAAATGGAAAAACAAAGCTATGACAGTTAACACAAGTAACATCTGTGTACCATCACGTAAGCTTACACTAATTTTCTGAAGATTGTTCCATTCATTACAGCTTATTGTTACTCTCTTCCTGGCATAGTCCTTATTTCCATGCATTTAGGAAATGAAGCAAAGAGTGGGGAAATGAGAGTCTAATCAATACCACTTTTCATTTCGCCTCTAATGGGCTCTCTCTCCTTTTCTTTCCTTATGCACCGATTGAGAAAAGGTACTGACGCTATAGTCATAAAATGTAATTCTCCTGCAGAAACACAGACAATAACGCTTTCTGTACTGAGGCTTATTGCATATTTTAATGGCATTTGGCTAAATTGAGTATGGATTTAACATCAAAGGCTTCATGAATTTTTCAAATAAGAAATTAAAGTCAATATTTCAAGTGAAAGATATTTCAATTTAGTTGCATACATAACAATAAAGACTTCTACAAGGCAAAACTACCAGGGTATGTAGCAGTATTAGTTTGTTCTTGATGTTATTAGTTAATAAGAAAATCAAACATGAGGTTGTGATATGGCAGTGATACTGAATAAATTAGACTAACTGATAAGGTTCCTGTGCACTTTATCTCCCAGACTCCAGTGCCTTGCACACTTGCCAGTGGCAGACTGAATGTTTCCACTTCACCTCCAGCTGATTAGCATAAAGCTTTTGAGTTCCCACAGCATAAAATCTACTTATATTTTATCCTTAAGAAATGGTAAGCTTGCTCCGTGCCACAAAGACCTGTGTACCTCTTCAGAAATGACTTGAGTGGATTTTGTTCACATGCGTTATCAAAGGCGTTGGATAATTGAGAGTTGATGGAATCCTTGTGGCAGGTGATTTACTCTTCAGTGCTGCTTTCTTTAAGCTAGATGAGATATTGCTCTATTGCAGTGACCTCTGTAAAGAAACAGAATCAGTGATAGTTTACATTCTTTAAAAGGTAATTGATGCCTGACTGCACTAAGCCCCTCTTTTGGGTAACACTTCAGAAGCTTTAATAGAGCACACTAAAAGCAGATACATCTTACCACCTTATAGCAATAATTATCAGACCCTGGCACAACTGCATACCTTGACAAATGCATAGATTTCACACTAAGCTTTGCTGATGGTCAATGGAACAATTAATTTACACTGAGTTTTGCATCTAACTGACAATGGACCATGATCAATATCAGTGCAATGGACCAGACTGTGCTGGAGCAGGACATTGCTCAGTGTTCAGTGTTAGCTTAAATGCTTTCTTACACTATAGTGAACTGGAAGTGGACATGGTGAGACAATGGAACACTGGGATCTCTCTGAGCATTGATACCAACAGTATATCTCCTTAGTAAAAGACTGTTAAGGATTGAGAAAGAAACAGAGGAATGTTGAAGGAGGGTGAATTAAAGTTTTAAAAAGTTTCAGCTTTTAAGCCTCACCCCTTTGAAATTTCTAACAACTACATGCAACAATTAGATTGCTTGAACTGTTCCATTCTTGGGCCAGAGCAGTGTATTGGCAAAGTGTTAACAATTAACGTGTTGTTAAAAAATATTCTTACTGTCTTAAATGACCGGATTTCACTTTCTATGGTGAGCTGATTGGGCAATTACAATACAAAGCCATCAGGTCCTTAGAAATAGCAGGATGCTAAGGATGAAATGCCATTCTTGCCAACGTAAAACATTTAGCAAATGTTGGACATTCACATCACTATCCTGGCTTGGGAATATATTGCTGTTCCCTCAGTGGCACTAGTCAAAGTCCTTGGACATCCTTTCTCACTCACTGTAGTACCCCACATGTACCCAGACCACATGGATTTCAGCTGTACAAAAAGAAAGCTCGCCACCACTTACTGAAGGGTAATTAGGAATAGGCAATAAATGTTGGCCTTACAAACAACACCCACAATTCTGGAATGAACAAAAGCAGGATTACACTGAAAGCAAAGCTGTAACCCTATAAATTAACAGAGACAATTTTGACTGAGCAAATAATGTGAAACTGGTCATAGCATTTTGGCGTCCTGTTTTACATAATTCTAGAGTTAGTATGATTAAGAATTGTGAGTACTATAAAATAAGTTACCCCACCTACCCCCCAAGCCCAACTTGCCATTGCCTGATTTACATAGTCACCTAAATTTACTCCAGCATCCTGATCGATCTGATCAAATGCTCCTAATGTGCAACGAACACAGGTCAGAACCTCAATATATTGTGGACATTTTCAACCATAGATTCGAAATGGTATTTTTAAAAGAACACTGACACAGCCAAAACTGACTGCAGATGTAAATTAGTTGGCTGCCCAGAGAGAAAGACCAATGGATTGTCACACCTAGAGTGTCAAAGAAACTTCAAAGAGTCTGTACTGTGATCTCTTGTATATAAAGAGGGGCTGATGATTCCGTACTCAACAGCAAGCCATACCCCATGGATGCATCATGTGAACTATTCCATTCCTGGGCCAGAGAGGTTTATTGGTAAAGCATTGATAACTAGCATGTTGTTAAAAAGCTGCTTACTCTCTTAAATAATCAGAATTAACTTTCTGTGGTGAGTGGAATAGGCGATTACTGCGCAGAACCATCAGGCCCATAACTGCAGATCCGTTTTGTGTGACTTCCCTTTGAATAATATGCAAGGGCAGGATTAAAAAGCAAGTTTCAACTCTACTGGGGTGTGCTAGTGAGACTGAATGTTGTGACATGTACCATTCTGGGTTCAAGAATTAGCACTCTATGAAGGCCACAAGCGAATAATTACCCCAGTTACCTCCATGTTGCAGGTCAAGACCTTCTCTCACTCTGAGCACACCAAACGAGTTCAAAGGAAATAGGACAATAAAGGACACTCTATTATCCTGAATATTGAAAAATCACAGCTGAAAAGCAGCAGAACCACAGAATCTCAAATAATCTGCAAAACTAAAGATTGTGAAACAATCAATGTTAACGCTACTAGTAACCTCCATTGCAATGACCACAACGTTCAACCATTGTTCTTCATGAACAAGTCAGAGTCTGATCCTGCTTTTTAACCTTTATCATTTTGGACTTACTTCCTATCTCTAATCTGTGAGCATGTGTGTTGCGTTAGTATTTCTTCTTCCATGTAGCAACTAATAATCTCATTCTTTTTGTTAATTCAAGACAGCCTGGTAAAATTGGCTCCTTTTGAAAACATAAGTTCATTTGGGTCTGATTAAAGTATATCCACAAGGGAAAGACCCTTTCTTAAGTCAATGTTGTTGCAACCAACCAAGGGAGTGAATAAATGGAGAGCCATGTTCATCCTTTGCCATCCCATGGTATCCCATCTGAGAGTATCCTGTCTGGAACTGTAATGAACTGGGGAGTGTTGCCAGGTTTGTCTGGTGTTTAATTGACAAGTGTTTAATTTCACTTCAATTTAAGCAGTGGCACAGAAAATTAAACAACACAATAGAAAAAAAAATCACAAACTTCTGTTTAAGTTTATTCATGTATGTGACGTGGATTACGTTCACTTGGCCAGCATTTATTGCCTATCCCTAATTGCCCTGGAGAAGCTAGTGATGGGCTGCCTTCTTGAACTATGACACTCTGAGGGAGAAGTAAGTACACCATCAGTGCTGTCACAAGATCCCATTTGCAGTATTGAGGATCAGAAAAGGAAGCTTTGGATTTTGGATATTGGAACAGCTTCTGGCGTAGGTGGGACCTGTACAGGCTGGATAGATTGCATGAGTCTGATGCCCCTGCTGGGAGGTTGTGCTTTTGGGGAGGTTTTAAACTGATTTGGCAGGGGTTGGGCCAGGGAGTAGATACAAAGTCAGAAGCAAGGCCAATCAGATATAGAGGGAATACTTGGATTGTCCAGCAAGCAGAGAAGGCGTGGGCATGATTAGGCATATGGGAGGTCCATAAGGCTAAAATGTATCTATTTTACTGCAAACAGCTTGACTAAAAAGGCAGACAAATGTAGAGCATTGATCAGCAAGTGGCATTATGATAGTGTTGCAATCACTGAGACATGGTTGAAGGAAAGAAAGGACTGGTAGGTCAACATTCAGGGCATTGAAATTTCAGGCAGGATGGGGTTGAAATTAAGACAGGTGGAGTATTGCATTGATAAAGGAAACCATCACTTCAGAAATGAGGAAGTCCTAGAAGGCTCTCCAAATGACATTCCCTGGGTAGAGCTTACAAGTTAAAAAAGAGGTGATTATTTTGTTATGATTATACTACAGGCTTCTGAACGCTCAGATATGTAGGCAAATCACTGAAAGGTGTGAGAGGAATAGGGTTATAGTTGTAGGGGACTCTAACTTTGCTGACATTAACTAGATAGCCTTAACATGAAAGGATTAGACAGGGTAGAATTTTTAAAGTGCATCCAGGAGATCTTTTTGTGCCAGTACATTAATAGTCCTACACAAGATGGAGCAGACCTAAGCTGAAGGAATGAAGTTGGTCAAGTGAAATTTCAGTGGGTGAACATTTTAGGGATAGTGATCATAACTCTGTACTTTCAAAGTCGTTATGGAAAGAGGTAAGGATAGACCAGAAGTCATGTGTCTATACTGGGGTAAGGTCAATTTCACAGCAGCATTGTGGCTCAGTGGTTAGCACTGCTGCATTACAGTGCCAGGGAAACGGGATCGATTCCACCCTTGAGCGACTGTCTGTGTGGAGTTTGCACATTCTCCCCGAGTCTGAGTGGGTTCCCTCCGGGTGCTCCAGTTTCCTCCCACAGTCCAAAGATGTGCAGGCTAGGTGGATTGGCTATGCTAAATTGCCCATAGCGTTCAGGGATGTGGAGCTTAGGTGGGTTATAGGGGAATGGGTCGGTGTGGATTTGTTGGGCCAAAGGGCCTTCTTCCACACTGTAGGGATTCTATGATAATATCATTAGACAGGATCTAGCAACATAGACTGGGAGCAGCTACTTACAGGTAAGTCTATATTTGGAAAGTTGGAATTCTTTAAAAGTAGTATAGTTAAAATTCAGCTCCAGTGTGTCCCTCTAAGATTGAAGGGCAAGGGCAGCAAGTCATGGATATTGAGGGATAACAAGAATTTTGTAAAGAAAAGGAAGGAAACATATGTTAGCTGCAGCGCAACAAAAACAGGGGAGGCTCTTCAAAAATATAGAGAGTGTTGAGGGGAGCTTAAAAAAGAAATTGGGGGACAAATATCTTTGACAAATGGGAACAAGAAAATCCCTAAGGCATTTTATGAGTAATATTTAGAGTAAGAGGATAACCAGGGAAAGAGTGGAACATATTAGAGACCAAAGGGACAACTTGTACATGGAGCCAGTGGATATGGTTGAGGTCTTACATGAATATTTCTCATCTGTATTCACAGAGGAAAAAGATATTGTAGCCAGGCATTTTATTTGAGATGTTGAAGTTCCAGAACATGTTAAGATTAATAAGGAGGAGGTATTAGATGCCTTAGCGGGCATAAAGCTTCATCAGTTCCCAGGGCCTGACGAGATGTATCCCAGGCTGCTATGGGAGGCAAGGAGGGGGATTGCTGAAACCCTGGCAGAGGTATTTAATACTTCACTGGACCCAGATGAAGTGCCAGATGTCTGGAGGACAGCAAATTTGGTCCTTTGTTCAAGAAGGGATAGTCAAGGTAACTACAAACCAGTTAGTCTGACATCAGCAGTTGGAAAAAGTTCTGAGGAAAACAATTAATCAACGCTTGGATAGGCAGGGATTGATCAGGGATAGTCAGCACAGATTTGTTAGGTGGAGACTAAGTTAACTGAGTTTTATTTTGAAGGGGTAATTAAATATATTGATGAGAGTAGTGCAGTCGATGCAGTTTAGATGGATTTCGGAAAGGCCTTTCCCAACGTCCCACATGGAATGCTGGTCCAAAAGCTAAGAGGCCATGGAATCCAAGGCAGGTTGGTAAACTGGGTCCAAAACTGGTTTAGGAGAAGGCAAAAGGTGGCGATGGAGGGTTGTTTTTTGAGATTGGAAGCCTGTGACCAGCAATGTACGACAGGAGTCAGTGCTGGGACACTTGGTGTTTGTTATGTACATTGACAACTTGAATATGGATGGAGAAGATACAATTAATAAGTTTGAAATGACATGAAAATAAGTGGCGTTATTGATAGTGAGGAGGATGGTACACTCTGATATTGATCAGCTGTTTAACTGGTCTAAGCAATGGTAGATGGAATTTAATCCTGATAAGTGTGAGGTGATGCATTTTTGGAAGGCTAATAAGGGATGGATATACACAATGAATGGTATTCCCCAGGGAAGTACTGAGGAACAAAGGGACCTTGGTATACAAGTCCATAGATTCCTTAAAGTGTCAGCACAGATAGACAGGGTGGTGAAGATGACGCACAGGATTCTTGCCTTCATTAGCCAAGGTGTAAAATATAGGAGCAAGAAAATCTTGTTACAATTTTATAGAGCATTGGTTCGACCATAGATGGAATGCTGTGTACCATTCTGGTCGCCGCAGTATCAGAAGGACGTGATTACACTGGAGAGGGTGAAAAGGAGATTCACCAGGATGTTGCCTGGGATGGAAGGTCTCAGTTATGAGGAGAGACTGGATAGGCTGGGTTTGCTCATTTAGTAGCGGTGGACGCTGAGAGGGGATCTGATTGCGGTATACAAACTTATGACAGCTATGGAGAGGGTAGATTGTGAGAAGGTGATAACACAGTGTGGAGCTGGAGGAGCACAGCAGGCCAGGCAGCATCAGAGGAGCAGGAAAGTTAACGTTTTAGGTCGGGACCCTTCTTCAGAAAATGGATCGTGAGAATCTTTTTTCCCATGGCATACGTGTCTAAGACCAGAAGGCATGGATTTAAGGTGAGGATTAAGTATTTTACAGAGGATCTGAGGAAATTCTTTTTCACCAGAGGGTGATGGAAATATGGAATGTGCTGCCTGAGAGGGTGATGGAGACAGGTACTCTCGCAGAATTTAAGAAGCATCTGGACGAATACTTAAATTGACAGAGCATAGTCAACTATGGACCAAGTGTAGGTAAATGGGATTAGTATAGTTTGATACTTGTTGGTCAGCATAGACATGATGGGTCGAAGGGCCTGTTTCTAAGCTATATGACTTGATGACTGTAAATCTTTGCCACATTTACTGTTATTTTAGAACTGGCCATTGTCATCTTCGCTGAGCTGCATTTTCACGATCCAAAGACTGCTAAGGGACACACTCATTTTCAAGGTTGCACTCACCTTCAGACTAAGCAGCAGAAAGCTGTTTGTTACTGTCTAAAGGTGAAAGAAACAATTCAGGAGTTACAATTGAGGACAGGCAGACTTGTAAATTTATGGCGCCTTTCAAAACCACAGGAAGTCCCAAAGTGCTATATGACCAAAGTACTTTTGAAGGGAAGGCACAGCAAGCTCCCACATGTGATAATATTCAGAAATGTTATTTTTCTTAAGTGATGTTGGTTGAGGGAATAAAGGCACCAAGGAGACATCCTTGCTCTTCTTCAATCATGCTGTGGGTTATTTTACTTTCACTTGAGAATGCCAACAGAATTTCATTTTAACATTTCATCGTATGAACTGAATTGGAGCATCACCTTCGTCTTTGTACTCAATTCAGTCTTTGTAGTGAAGTGGGACTTGACTCGCAATCTTCTGACTCAAATGCGAGGGCACTATCAATGAGCCATGACTGACACTGAGAGAATAATTGGTGAGTAAATAAGGCTATCAATGGTTACAGACAAGTAAGTAATGACATTTGGCAACTTTAATGGATTAAACATCTTGCACAGCCTTCACATTATGTTGACCAATTGACTCTTGCAGCTATGACATGAAATATTTCACAACAATATTTGAAGTTCTTGACAAAATCCGATTTCATTCACAAAATATTTGCATAAAATGTTTTACCTGCGTATCAAAATTTGAAGTGTCAGTTTGTCTCGAATGGTAGAAGTCTGTGAGCCAAGCACCACTGCACGACTTCTGCCTATAAATAGTTGAAGAGTCTAGTATAGGACAGAGAGAGGACTGTTTACTTAGAGGTTCCACCTTTCAAGTTTTTTATTCTCTCATGGAACATGAGCACTGATGAAAAGGTCAGCATGTGTTGCGCACCCCTAATTGGCCTTGAACTGTGTGTCTTTTAGGCCATTTCAAAGGCAGCTGCATTGTTGTGTATCTGGGAAATACATGTAGGTGAGACCAGTTAATGATGGCAGGATTCTTTCTCTAACAAATTTGAATGAATGAGCTGGGATTTTTACAATAAAATCAGTGCTGGCTTCATTACTGAGAAGTTTTAGACGTCAGGCTTATTAACTGAATTCAAGTCCCAGCAGCTACAATGATATGATTTGAACCCCTGCCTCCCCCATCATTAGTCTGGGCCTCTGGTTAAGTAACCAAATAACAATATCACTGCGTTAACATCACTCACTGGATGATGGACAACTATTCTCTCAGTGTCTTCTCGCTAATTCCAACCTGTACGCAGTTCTGTAATCTCTTGCACATCTACTGTGTTTGTCCATATGACAGTCACACACAATGTAACCTGCTACACATAAAAAGATCCAACTCTTCACAAAGTGTGTATCTAACACCATCGTTTCACATTAATGCTATCACTCTAGCGAACTCAGCACAAAATCTAGGCTGACACACCTGTACAGTACTGAGAGAGTGCTACACTGTCAGATGTGTGTACTTGGGATAAGTCAGTAAAGTCATCTATATATAAAAGATTTCACAGCACTGTTCAAAGAAGAACAGTGAAGTGTCCCAGTCAATGCTTATCCCTAAAGCACCATTGCTGAAAAACAGATGATTTCTCATTTATTTTAAGGGTCCTTATGGGACTCTGTTCTACAGGATGTGACCACTGTACCTTCCTACACCCCAAAAGTCAATGATTGAAAAGTGGTCTGTGAGATCTAAAAATCCTGAAAGGTGTTATGTAAGTGCAAATTTGCAACAAACACTTGAATTTCTATAGCACCTCAAAAGAGATTTTTTTTCAGATGCTGAATCTTCAGTGCAGAAGCCTTTTCTTACGGCTCAGACAGATGCTGCAGCAGAACAGGAATTTTGAAAAAAAGACTGCAACTCCAAATAGCGTTTATCTTTCATTCTGAAACTAGCCAGACAAGGCAAGAGAAAATCTTCAAGCTCTGAGTCATGTCGAGACAAATTCGGTACACTCGGCTTTGCAGTGAGCTGCTTCATTCCAGGTCACCTGTAACACCTGTCTCAGCAGCAGGGCACCTCGAAGGGATGGGCCTAGAGGCACTTCAGTCCCAGGACTCTACACGGCTCATCCTTCATCCACGCTGTTAGTAATGTCCCGGCACAACTGCAGTTACACCTGAACACTCTATTGCTGCCAAACACCTGGTTTGGCATTGCAGTGTCCAGATGAAAAATAAGCATAATCTGCTTTTCCTAGGACACAGCAAATGAGGAGGGGGCTGGGTGGATGGTGAAAGATTGTATATGTTTATGCAGAGTGGGGATATTAAGGTACAAATGAGAGGTTCTGCATAGCAAATTAGAATAATTGTAGTTTCATTTATATTTCAAGGCCATTGCCAAGTTAATTATCTGTATTAAATGTACGTGCAGATAACAAAATAAATATTTTTCTTTCTTATGTGATGCTCAAGCTTTTGTGTTAAGGGTGATGGATGCTGATAGCCTAGCAAATTAGCATTACTCAAATCCATGAGAAAGCCAGAGGAAAATGTGAGGCAGCTGTTTTCCCCAGTAACTCTCAACCTCGCTCACATCGAGACCCTCAGAGCCATCTTTGTTCACCTCATAAATTGTGCTCCTGTCTACCACAACGGGGAAGGTTTCACTCA
>NC_063341.1:68779611-68805370 GCF_021869965.1 Rhincodon typus | reverse complement strand
GCTGTCTTAAGCCACAAACAAACATTCACCCAAGATGTGTACTCAGAAACGATGTTGAAAAGCAATCGAGCTTGGCAGCAAGTAGAAAGTGAACAAACTTGTATCTTGTGGGAAGGCCTTAGGGCCTGCGTGTTTTCATGAACAATCCGGATCTATAAATCCTGATTCCAAATGTAGGATTCCAGGTGATAAAAAATGCAAGTTGACTCACTGGATTGCCACTTACAGCAGTTCCTAATTAGAGTCATAGAGATATACAGCACAGAAACAGAACCTCGGTCCAACACATCCATGCCAGCCAGATATCTTAAATTAATCTAGCCCCATTTGCCAGCATTTGGTCCATGTCTCTCTAAATCCTTCATATTCATGTACCCATCCAGATACATGTTAAATGTTGCAATTGTACCAGCCTCCACCACCTTCTCTGGCAGCTCATTTCATACATGCACCACCTGCTTGAAAATTTTGCCCCTCAGGTCCCCTTTAAATCTTTCTCCTCTCACCTTAAACCTATATCCCCTAGTTTTGGACTCCCCTACCCTGGGGAAAAGACTTTGGCTATTCATTCCATCCATGTTCCTTATGATTTTATAAACCATTATAAGGTCAGCCTCCGACACTCCAGGGAAAATAGCTCCAGCCTATTCAGCCTCTCCATATAGGTCAAATCCTCCAACCCTGGCAACATCCTTTCCTGAACCGTTTCAAGTTTCACAACATCTTTCATTGTAAAGAGATAGAGTGTATTTCCCAAAACAGCCACAGTCCTCCACATTAGAAAATGAGGAGTGTGACTTATTCATTGTATTGTGTGGGGCAGAGAGTTTGCCAAGACGATATAACTGGAATCCTTTTATTGCAAGTTACTCTGTTTGCTTTCTGGGGATGGATTACCATAGTACTCAGTATTAACCAAAGCTCGTTGGTGATATGATTGCCCATGAGCTAGAAGGTTTTGAATTTATAGTCCAGAAACTTGAGAACATAATCTGAATTATCCAGTAATGCAGCACTAAGGGAGTGCTGCATGGTCAGAAGTGTCACTTTTCAGAGGAGACTCCATCTGCCCACTTGCATCCACTTAGATGTGAAATATCTAACAGCATTCTTTCACACAAAAACAGAACACTCTTGTTCAGTTTTCTAGCCAATATTAACTCCTCAATGAACATAAAATAGATTAATTGATTACTATTTCATTGATGTTTATGGAAGTTTGCTATGTGTGAATTGATCATAAAGTAATCAGGAAGTGACTATTTGGCCCATTGATCCTGGTCAATAAGTTCAAGCTTGGAGCTTTAACTTCATGGATGACAAGGTGGCTCAGTGATTACCACTGTTGCCTCCCAGTGCCAGGGACCTGGGTTTGATTCCAGCATTGGGCAATAGTCTGCGTGGAGTTTGCACATACTCCTCATGTCTGTGTGGGATTTTACTGGGTGCTCTGGTTAGGTGGATTAGCCGTGCTAAATTTTCCCTAGTGTCCAGGGATGTGCAAGCTAGGTGGATTAGTCATAGGAAATGCAGGGTTGCAGGGATAGAACTGGGGGGTGGGTCTGGGTAGGATGCTCTTCAGAGGGTTGATATGGACACAATGGGTTCAATAGCCTGCTTACACACTGTAAAGATTCTTGCCTTTCCCTTGTAACCGTTGACTCCCTTTTAGTTCAAAACTCTGTCCAAATCAGCCTTGGAAATATTCAATGACCTGGCCTCAGCTGCCCACTTGGGAAGGCAATTCTAAAAAATAATGAAAGAAATAATGCAAAAAGAAGAAGAAATTGCTCCTCAATTACACGTCAGATAGGAGAACCCTTATTTGTAAATGGTGATCCCCAAGTTCGAGATTCCCTCACAAGGAGAAAAATACATCTCAGCAGCTACTACATCAAGCCCCCTCAGAATCTTATATGTATGAATAACATCACTTCACTTTCTTCGAAATGCCATGCAAGGGGAGGCAACAACCTAGTGGTATTATCGCTGGACTGTTAATCCAGAATCCCTGATAATATCTGGGGGACCCGGGTTTGAATCCTGACCATGGCAGATAATGGAATTTGATTTCAATAAATATCTGGAATTAAGAGTCTAATGATAGAACATAGACATAAAACATAGAAGATTACAGTGCAGTACAGGCCCTTCAGCCCTCGATGTTGCGCCAACCTGTGAAACCAATCTGAAGCCCATCTAACCTACACTATTCTATTATCCATGATGACTGTGAATCCATTGTTGGGGAAAAAACCCATCTGGTTCACTAATGTCCTTTAGGGAAGGAAACAGCCATTCTTACCTGGTCTGGCCTACATGTGACTCCAGACCCACAGCAATTTGGTTGACTCTTAACTGCCATCTGAGCAATCAGAGACGGGCAATAAGTGCTGCCTAGCCAGCAATGCCCTCATCCCATGAATGAATAAAAAAAACAAAAGATAATCCATTCATTCCAGAAGTCAGCCTAATGAACCTTCTCTGAATTGTTTCTAATGCATCGATATCACTCCTTAAGTAAGGTGAACTGTACACAATACTTTAGGTAAGGTCTCACCAATATCCTGCATAGTTGTAGCAAAATTTCCCTACTTTTATATGCCATCTCCCTTGCAATAAAGGGCAATATTCATTTGAGTTCCCAATTACTTGGTGTAGCTGTTTACAAACGTTTTCTGATTCATGTGGGACAGCCACATTGCTCTGTCCTATAGCATTCTGCACTCTATTTCAATAATATTCTGCTTTTCCACCTATCTTGCCAAAGTGGACAACCTTTAATTATCAAATACTATACTCCATGTGCCAAACTTTTGCCCAGTCACTTAACCTATCTATACAAAAAGCAATCTCTTTTCATCCTCCCCACAATGTCAGGAGGTGATCACCTAGTGATATTATCGATGGACTGTTAATCCAGAGACACAGGTAACATTCTGGCGACCTGGGTTCAAATCCCACCACGGCAGATGGTGAAATTCGAATTCAATAAAGCTTCTGGGAATAAGAATTTAATGATGATCAATTGTCAGGAAAAACCCATCTGCGTCACTAATATCCTTTTGGGAAGAAAACTGCCATCCTTACCTGATCTGGCCTTACATGTGACTCCAGACCCACAGCAATATGATTGACTCTCAACTGCCCTCTGAGCAATTAGGGATGGGCAATGAACACTGCCTAGCCAGCAATGCCTTCATCCCATTAATGAATAAGGGAAAAAAAAACTGGCTTTCCTACAATCTTTGTATCATTAGCAAAGTTGGTTACCACACATTTGGTCACTTCATCCAATCAATTTGGTTGTACATATATGAGACCTCAACACTGACCCCAGTGGCACTCCACCATTTGTGACCATAATTTGCAATTTACCAACCTGAACATGACCCATTAAACCCTGCTCTCTGTTAGTTGGCCAATCCTCTATCTGCTTGAATACATCACACCCAGTACAATGAGCTCTTATCCTTATAAGAGTTAAATTCTGCAGATTCTAAAAACCTGAAATAAAAACAGAAAGTGCTGGAAAAACTCAACAGATCTGGCAGCATCCGTGGAGAGAAAGTAGAGTTAATGTTTCGAGTCCAGTACAACTTTACTTCAGAACCAAGTTCCAAAGACGTCATACTGGACTCAAAATGTTACCTCTCCACAGATGCTGCCAGACCTGCTGAGTTTTTCCAGCATTTTCCATTTTCATTTGAGCTCTTATATTTAATGTGCACCTTATTGAATGTCTTATGGAAATGCAAATACACCATATTTACTGCTTCCCCTTTATTGAGCCTGCCTATAAAATTGAAAGAGCTCTAATAAATTTGTCAAACACAATCTCCCTTTCATCCTGCAATAACTCCTTATTAATGAATTCTGGTAACTTCACAGAATCAGAGAATTGTCATGGTGCAAGTGAGATTTATGACTAAGCACCTTTCTCCTGCATTTTCCCCATAACAATGAGTGTTGTTTCTGTTCAAATAATCATCTAGTAGTCCTTTTGAATTCCTTGATTGAATCTGCCTCTATTACACTTCTAGGCAATGTGTATTAGACCTAATCACTTAGTGCATAAGGAAGTTTCTTTGTCTCAAATTGTGTTTGTTTCTTTCGCAGCTCACTTTAAATTTGCGCCTGTTTGTCCCTAACCCTTTTGCAAGTGGGAACAATTTCTCCCTATCTGGTATGTCAAGACCCTTAATAATTTTGAAAATTTCTGTCACTCTCTTCTTAGCCTTCTCCTCTCCAAGGAAAACAGTCCTAAATTCTCCAGTTTGGCTTCATAGTTGAAGCTTTTCATCCCTGGAACCATCCTCATGAACCTCTTCTCCAAAATGTTCACATTTTTCCTGAATTGAGACACCCAGCTAATGAACTAGTATTTTATACTGGAGATAGTAGGAACTGCAGATGCTGGAGAATCTGAGATAACAAGGTGTAGAGCTGGATGAACACAGAAATCCTGATGAAGGGTCTAGGCCCGAAACGTCAGCCTTCCTGCTCCTATGATGCTGCTTGGCCTGCTGTGTTCATCCAGCTCTACACCTTTTTATCTCTAGTATTTTATACTGATTCGGCAACACCTCCTTGCTCTTGTACTCTATCCCCTTATTAATGAAGCCCAGGATACTATATGTTTTGTTAACTGCTGTTTCCAACTGTCCCACATCCTTTAAAGGACTGTGCCAATTTCTCAACTGGCTGCCACATTTTCTGCATTATAAGAGCTACAACACTTCAGAGTACTTGATTGCTTGTTCACACTTTGCGCTAAAGAAATTCAAATCTATTTCACTTTATTATTAGTCTTAAAATGTACCAGACCACAAGGAGAAATCCCTTTCTTGACTCCAAGGTAAAAAGTGGTCTATCATTATGACTCTTACCTTGATCAACAAAACGGGGGGACAACTTGGGATGATTTACTGCGCTAATGCGTTATATAAATGTGGGTTGTTACTGTTGACTGCTCGCACATTTTGCCTTGTGTCTGTATGCAGTAACAATGGCTCTCTTTTCTTAATGTGTAGGCTGGGTTTTATTTTTGAGAAAACTTTCTTCATAACACCAACTCTTGCAGTCAGAGAAAATACACCTACGTTTGTTCTAATACAACTTTGTTGCATTAAGGTGCTTTTATATAATGTGTCTGCAGCTTCAGCAGTTCTCAGATTAAGCCTGTTTGACTGGAACTGAAGCGTGGAACTGCTGTTGGAAATCAATTGTCTGTGAAATTTTTATTCCAAAGCCATCGTGTGACAAGCAGTAAATAAATATTAGCTCTAATAAAGCGGCACAGCCAGTCACAATAAATGCATTGCAAAGTTAAAAGTGCAGAGATAGGAAATGAATGTTTTTCCTTTTCTTTAAAGAAAAAGCATTATTAAGGAAAAGGCTGAGCATATTAATCGGGCAGACGGTGGCCCGCAAAATGTCTCCATCTGCTGGGCAAAAGTATACACTACAAGGGGCTCACTAGCTGGGGAGCTGATGGCTGTGTTTAGAGTGTTTCACAATTTCAGATGGGCATTGAAAGCAGGACAATTTAAGAAATTGTGCTATGTGTGGGATGCAGCTGAAGATAAAATGACAGAGTTAATGGAGCCCCTTTAACAACCGCTTCATTACAACAGAGCCAAAAGATAATCCAGTTAGAGAGAGCCAACAATGAGAGAGCTGTTTAAAAAATTAAAATGCTATTTCGTATAAAACCTCTTTTTTTGCTCTCTGCCAGCACGACTACTTAACTGTGACTCCATGTCTGTGGATCATCAATCAGCCATTCGCATCGAATATACAAACTGCTGTCTCTATAACAAAAAGAACATTAAAAATTAAATATAATGCTGAAGCTAAATTGGTTCAGCTTTGTTCTATGTGAAATAAAACAATGCTTTAGGTTCCCATCCGATGGTTAAATACAGTTACTATGTACACCTTGCCTCGTTTCATATTGGCAATGAGCATGTAAAATGCAAAATGTTCCATTCCTAAATATTCCCCACCTTGAAACATTTCTGCTCAAGAAATTTATAATTGTGGTAATCCCTTAAATCCGTTCCAACTTTTACACTTAACTGTTCTTTTTAATAATCCCATTTCTACACACCCAGACCCCACACCCCCATGTTACATACCCAGACCCCACATCCCCATGCTACATACCCAGACCCCACATCCCCATGTTACACACCCAGACCTCACATCCCCATGTTACACACCCAGACCCCACATCCCCATGCTACATACCCAGACCCCACATCCCCATGCTACACACCCAGACCCCACATCCCCATGCTACATACCCAGACCCCACATCCCCATGCACACAAATACAGGGGACAAAGTCTGAACCCATTAGCTCCAACAGAAGCCTTCAACTTTTCTGAAGTAAATTACAGAGACTTCAGAGCAAGAAGATGCCAGCTAGCCTGTTGTCTCAGGGTGTGTGCCAAAGGTAATTCAAAGCTATCAGCACTAATCCAGCACGCCTGCTGTTCTTCAATGTTATTAATATATTTTTTATATAGAGTTTATGAAAATTAATCATCACCTCCAGTGTGCCAGCTCTGCTTTCGGCTGACTAAAGAAAAGAATATTTGAGGACCAGGATCTGAAACCTGAGACTAAGGTCAAGGTAAGTAGTGGTCCCAATGCCCCTATATCTTTGGACATTAAGAGAATCTACAATGAGCACTGGAAAGGTTTTACCTTCAGATTTGCTAACGAGACAGATGATCCATCAACAGTACCATCTCTCAAGCCATCTCGCATAGCATGGAGTTGCTAATCCCTGAAAACCAGAGTTCAGCTGGGACATGTTGTTCATTTGCCTGACACCAGGCTCCTGAAGTAGCCACTGTACTTGGAGTTGAGTTGCAGCAGAAGTCTCCAAGGAAGAACTGTTTTGAGCATATCCTGAAGCACTCAGGCATGCGGAGGAGATAGCCTAGTGATATTATTGCTGGACTGTTAGTCCTGAGTCCCAGACAATGTCTGGGAACCCAAGTTCAAATCCTGCTACAGCATATGGTGGAATTTGAATTCAATTTTAAAGGAAATCTGGAATTAAGAGCCTAACGATAACCATTGTTGATTGTCAGAAAAACTCATCTGGTTCACTTATATTCTTTAGGGAAGGAAATTGCCATCCCTACCTGCTCTGGCCTACATGAGACTCCAGACCCACAGCAATGTAGTTGACTCTTAACTGCCCTTGGGAAATTAGGGATAGGCAATAAATGCTGGCCTTGTCAGCGATGCCCTCATCCCGTGAATGAATAAAAGGAAACTTTCTGACTCATGGGAAACCCTGGCTTCTGACAGACCAAAATGGACAAGGATCATTCAGAAAGGCACCAAACACATTGAGAGATTCCATTGGGAAAGTGCACAGGTGAAGCCAAGGTGTTGTGGGGAACACATAAACCTCCAAACAATCCAACTGCCCAATGTTTCCTCTCCTGCATGTGGCCAAGTCTTCGGATCACCCACTGGATTTATCCGCTATTCCAGAATTAGAGTGAAAGCAAGTCATCGTCAATTGCTAAGACCATAACCTTATGTTACACACTTCAGGTATTTATCAAAGAATCTGGAACTCTTGGCCCTCCAAGGAGGCAGGAATCAATTGAAAATTACAGAACTGAAATTATTAGGTATTTGCAAGATAAGGATATTGAAGGTTATGAACCCTTTAAAGATAAAGTTAAGTTATAGTACAACCATTGTTGCGGTGGATAGTACAACTGGCTTGAGGGATTGAATGGCCTTCTCCTATTCCCATGTTCCTATTTTCAATTACCTTAGTGTTGACAGGGAGGTGTGCTCAAACATTGGGAAGTATTGTACTGAACCTATGAAAAATCCATGTACTATTGTGATTTCCCAGGGAACATAAGATCAGTGAATTTGCCCTATCATTCTTTTGGGCTTAGATAGCACAACATAGGTTATATTCTCCAAGCATTTCTTGCCAACATTCGCACTGGATCCACTGCTTTTTGCCATTTATATAAGTGATTTGGATATGAATATAGAAGGTATAAGTTTTCAGATGACACCAAAATTGGAGGTGTAGTGGAAAGTGAAGAAGGATATCTCAGATTACAATGGGACCTTGATCAGATGGGCCAATGGGTCGAGGAGTGACAGATGGAGTTTAATTTCGATAAATGTGAGGTGTGGCATTTTGGTAAGGCAAATCAGGGCAGGGCTTATAAAGTTAATGGTAGAGCCCTGGAAAGTGTTGCTGAACAAAAAGGCCCAGGGGTCCGGGTGCATAGTTCCTTGAGATTGGAGTCACAGGTAGACAGGGTGGGGAAGAAGGCTTTTGGCATGCTTGACTTCATTGGTCAGTGCATGGTGTATGTCATGTTGCAGCTGTAAAGGGACATTACTGGGGCCACTTTTAGAATACTGTGCTGAATGAGGTTGTCGACTTGCGCGCCAAGCTGGCTTGCTTCCGTTCAGATGTTTCATCACCATGCTAGGTGACATCATCAGTAGAACCTCCAATGAAGCGTTGTTAGTCTACTCTGCTTCAAATTTATACTGTCTGGTCTGCTACAGTGAGTAGTGTCACTTCCAGTTTTGATCTGTATGGGTTTCTATGTGGGGTCATATTCTATTTGTTTGTTGATTGCATATCATATATTCTCATATATATTCTGATGGCTGTGGAAGTTGAGCATTTGATCAGTGTGGGTTGCTTTACAGTATACTGAGGTTTGGAACTCCCCATTGGTCATACACTCAACTTTAACATCCAGAATGGAAGTTGTTTCTTGTTTTCTTCTTCCCTTGTGAATTTAATCCTTGTGAATTTAATCCTTGTGAATACGCTGTTGATGAAGTGGTGGGTCTCTTCTAATTTGTTGCGTTTAATAATGACAAATGTGTCGTCTATGGACTGGATCCATGGTTTAGGTTAAATGCAGGGGAGGGTGGTATGTTCTGGTCTTTGCATGACTGCTTCTGCATTGAGTCCTGAGATGGGTGACCCCATTGGTGTACTGTTGATCTGTTTGCATGCTTAACCATTAAAGATGAAGTGTGTGATGAGGCACAGATCTAGTAGTTCAAGTATGTTGTCCTTGCTGATGGAGCTGTAGGCCTGTGTTGCTGCTTCCTCGAGTAATGTGGCCACTGTTTTTTTGGCTGGTAGGATGTCGATTGATGTGAATAAAGCTGTAACATCAAAGGATACCATATCTTGTCGTCGTTGATTTTTATGTTCATGAGGGTATTGAGGAATTCTTGGGTTGAGTGGATGGAATGGGGTGACCCATCAACTAGGTGTTTCAACCTCTGTTGTAGGTCCTTGCCCAGTCTGTGTGAAGGTGTGCCTGGTAGGGAGACAATGGGTCTGAGGAGGATGTCTGTTTTGCGTACTTTAGGAAGCCCATAGAAGCGGGTGGTATTTGTGCTTTCTGGTTTCATTCTCATGTAGTCCGTCTTGGTTATCTGTCCTGCATCCTTTAATCTCTTCAGTTTGTCTTTAATGGTCAAGTATACAAACAGATCAATGGTCATGAACATCCAGAGGTCATGAAAAGTGTCATAAAAATACAAGTCTTTGTTTCCAGTGATATATTCTTGTTATTGCTAAGGGGAGAGTTTATGTATACATAAGGGAGAAAGAAAAAGATGATAATAGATACAGAGCAGTAAGTGCTAATCAATGTTATGTACAGCACAAACCCTGAACTTGTTGTGCTAAATGATCACTTTTTATGCTATAGATTTTAGAGAAGATTTGAAAGTTAAAGTGTAAGAAAAGTAACATTTCCGTTGTTTTTGTAAATATTCCTGGTTGCTTGCAAGGTAAGACAGCATGTGTCAAATTTATTAAATTCACAAGCGAAGAAGAAAACAGCAAACAACTTCCGTTTCTGGATGTTTAAGTTGAGCCTATGACCAACAGGGAGTTCCAAACCCCAATATACAGAAAAGCAACCCATACTGATCAAATCCTCAACTTCCACAGCAACCACCCCAACATCCACAAACAAAGCTGCATTGGGACGCTATTTAAATGGGCCAAGACACATTGCAACACTCTGGAACTATGCAGGAAAGAGGAAGAGCACCTATACAAAATCCTTGCTGTGAACGGATTTCCCCGCAACTTCATCCACAGATGCCTGCTAAACAGACAACAGGAGGACACAGTACACCCTAATACACTGGCCACACTGCCCTACATCAAGAACACGTCAGAACTGACAACAAGACTCCTAAGATCACTAGGAATCATGGTGGCCCACAAGCCCACACCCACTCAACGACAAACACTTACAAGGATTAAAGACCCCATTCCCACAACATGCAGAACCAACGTGGTTTACAAAATACCATGCAACGACTGCCACAAATATTACATCGGACAGACAGGAAGGAAACTAGCAATCAGAATACATAAACATCAACTGGCAGCAAAATGGCATGACGAACACTCCTTAATAGCAGTACACTTAGACAATGAAGGCCATCAGTTTAACTGGAACAAGGTAACCATAGTAGCGCAAGCCAAACATAGACTCGCACAGGAATTCCCAGAGGCATGGTTCTCCACCCGTAATGCATTCAACAAACATATAGAATTGGATCCCATATACAAACCCATACAGATCAAAACCGGAAATGACACTACTCACCATAACGGACCGGACAGTATAAATTCCAAGTGGAGTAGAATAACATCGCTTCAGCGGTGGCTCCACTGATGATATCACCTAGCATGGTGACAAAACGTCTGAAAGAAAACAAGCCAGCTCGGTGAGCAAGTCAACAACCTCATCCACAACCCGAGCTACAGATCTTAACCAAAACTTTAAACTGTACTGAATTCTGGTCTCCCTGCTATAGGAAAGATCTTGTTAAACTTGAAAAGGTTCAGAAAAGACTCACAAGGATGTTGCCAGGGTTGGAGGGTTTGAGGTATCGGGAGAGGCTGAATAGGCTGAGCTTTTTCCCCAGACCATCAGAGGCTGAGGGGTGACCTTATAGAGGTTTATAAAATCATGAGGGGCATGGATCGGCTGAATAACCAAGGTCTTTTTCCCAGGGAAGGGCAGTCCAAAACTAAAGACCATAGGTTTAGAGTGAGGGGGAAAGGTTTAAAAGGAACCTGAGGGATAACTTTTTCACACAGAGGGTGGTACATGTGTGGAGTGAGATGCCAAAGGAAGTAGTGGAGGCGGGTACAATTACAACATTTAAAAGGTATCTGGATGAGCAAATGAATAGGAAAGGCTTATATGGATATGTCCCAAATGCTAGCAAATGGGGCTAGATCAGTTTAGGATATGTGGTCAGCGTGGACGAGTTGGACTGAAAGGCCTGTTTCCATACTGTACAACTCTCTGACTCGATGACTCTATTTGAATTTAAGCAAGTAAATTATATTCTTTTTATCAATATCTTCCACAGTGATGCCACCTGGTTGACCACCATGGCCATAATTTTAATTTTTGATCATGTTAAATCGTCATAATTTTAAGCTTTGCTCTCAGACTTTCCTAATTCTATTATAATGTTCTTATTCCACAGAACCTTCTGAATAAAATGAGTCCACTATTACCTTAATCTTCACACATATCCTGCTCCCTAGGTTTCCTGTGTTGTAAGTCTTTCACATTTCAATGTCCCCATGCAAGATGAGCTTCTCCTCAGCTTTTAGTTTGACTTTTCCATTATTTTCTTGCTTTTGTGACAACTTATGCTGTACTTTAGGGAACTGTTGGTGCAATGGTAATATCATTGACCATGGCACACGATATTAAACTCCACCAAAGCAGCCAATGGAATTTAAATTCAATTATTTCATCTTTCAAAATTCTGGCATTGAAAAGTTACTCTCAACAATGATAAACTTGAAGCTATTGTTGATTGTTGTAAATCCCATCGGGTTCACTAATGCCTTTTAGGGAGAGAAATCTGCCATCCTTACTGGGTCTGGTCACCATGTAACTTCATACCCGCAACAGTGTGGTTAACTCTTAACTGCCCTCTGCAGTGGCTGAACAAGCCATGCAATTTAAGGGCAATTAGGGATGGACAACAAATGCTGTCCTTGCCACTGGTGCCCACATCTCATTCAAGAATTAAAGAAAATCTCATGCGCCTTTCTTTTTATGTTTATTCTTTCATAGGCTGTGGATGTCACTGGAAAGGCCTACATTTGTTACCCATCAGATAAAACCAACGATATTGTAGTGGTTCTGAAGTCACATTGTAGTATTCACGAATTAGCATAGGCCCTGGCCACTGTTAAAGGCTCTGTTTGCTGTTTTTGGAGTACATCCTCCCTTTACGGGTGAAAGACAGTGTGTTTGTGTACCTGTGTGAGAGGTAGAGTGCCCATGAGTATGAGTGTGAGAGAATGTAAGTGAGCGTGTCTGTGCCTGAGTACGTGTGTGAGAATATGTGTGTGAGCATTTTCTTTTATTCATTTACAAGACATGGACATCACTGGCCAGGCCAGTATTTGTTGCACATCCCTAATTACCCCAGAGATCAGTTAAGAGTCAACCACATTGCCATGGGTTTGAAGTCACAGGTAGGCCAGACCAGATAAGGATGGCAGTTTCCCTTCCAAAAGGACAGTAGTGAACCAGATGGGTATTTTCCAACAATTGGCAACATGGTCATCATTAGACTCTTAATGCCAGAATTCTTTCATTTGTTGCATTCAAATGCCACCATCTGCCATGGCAGGATTTGAACCCAGATTCCAAGAACATTACCTAAGTCTCTGGATTAACAGTTTACTGATAATACCATTAGGCCATTACTTCCCCATTATGATGCTGAGGGTGAGCTGGACACAACACACACACACACACACACACAAATACAGTCACATGCGCACACCCTCCCCCTCCTTCCCAGCCATCACACAGCTCCAATTTAGGGCAGCACAGTGGCTCAGTGGTTAGCACTGCTGCCTCACAGCTCCGAGGAGCCATGTTCAAGTCCATCCTCGGGGAACTGTCTGTGTGGAGTTTGCATGTTCTCACTCTGTCTACGTGGGTTTCCTCTGGGTGCTCCGGTTTCCTCCCACAGTCCAAAGATGTGCAGGTTAGGTGGATTGACCAAGCTAAATTGCCCATGGTGTCCAGGGATGTGCAGACTAGGTGAGTTAGCCATGGGAAATATAGGGATAGGATAGGTGTGGGTCTAAGTGGGATACTCTTTGAAGTGTCAATGTGGACTCAATGGGCTGAATTGCCTGCTTCAGCACCATATGGATTCTATGATTCTACACTTCCCTGTCCAAAAACCTATATACACATGAGCGAGGAGAAACTAGAAGGAACAGCAATCTGCTTTCAAATCCCACAATTATCTGAATTCTACTCAGGCCTGCTCAGAGTGTGCACCATGATAGGTAAAGGCAATATTAGTGTTTGTTAAACCCAAACGTCAACCCGTCTCCAGTTCCTCATTGATGAGCATTTTAAGACCAGCCTATCCTTCTCCAGTTCCGTGAAAAAATTTTAAAAAGAACTCTTTTGCTTAGCAATTTTTAAAATGGTAATTTTTATTAAATACTCTTTTTTATAAATAATCAATGTACTGCCTTGTTGATTTTATTTGCTCAACAAGTTCACCTGCTGCTAAGCTCAGAGCATTTAAATGCAGGCACTCAGTGTGACTTAGCAGTGTGACTTTGACCAGGTTACTGCTTAGTTGGGTGAGTAAGGGAGTTAACTGAAGAGGAGAAAGAGGTGCTCCTTTTTTTTTTCTAACATTTTCACCATGTAGGATATGTTTCTATTACAGGGGAAGAAACTAAATGCTTGGTGAGTGTCTGATAGGTCCTAGTAAGTTTAAAAACATATTTAGGAAAGAAAAGAATTGAATAAATAATTAAGTAATTAAATAATACACAATAAGAATGGCAGGACACTTGATGCCTCACAGCTGCAGCATGATCCTGGTTGGTGGTGTCACCAGTGCAAACATGTCTACAGTAAATGTTGGAACAAAAACAAAGTTGCTGGAAAAGCTCAGCAGGTCTGGCAGCATTTGTGAAGGAGAAAACAGAGTTAACGTTTCGGGTCCGGTGACCCTTCCTCAGAGCTGATGGTGGCTGGGAAAACATCAGTTTATATGCAGAAAATAGGGAGGTGGGTGGGGTAGGGAGTAAACGATAGGATAGAGCCCAAAGAGAGAGAAAGACAGTTGGACAGACAAAGGAGTTGCTAACGATCAGGCTGGGAGGTTGTTAATGGGAGGGTGAGTAGTTGGTAATGCCCATTATCAACTATTCACCCTCCCAGCCTGATCGTTAGCAACTCCTTTGTCTGGCAAACTGTCTTTCTCTCTCTTTGGGCTCTATCCTATCGTTTACTCCCTACCCCACCCACCTCCTTATTTTCTACATATAAACTGATGTTTTCCCAGCCACCATCAGTTCTGAGGAAGGGTCACCGGATCCGAAACGTTAACTCTGTTTTCTCCTTCACATATGCTGCCAGACCTGCTGAGCTTTTCCAGCAACTTTGTTTTTGTTCCTGATTTACAGCATCTGCAGTTCTTTTGGTTTTTATCTACAATAAATGTTTATGGCTTGAGAAACTTTGGCTCAGAGTTTATGAGTTGGAGGCTGAGCTGCAGACATTTACACATCAGGGAGGGGGAAAGTTAGTTGGATATTTTGTACAAGGTGACATTATTTCAGGTCTTCCAAGTTGGTCAATGAGCAGGGGCAGGGGTGTGCAGCAGCAGCTGAAGCAGGTAGGGGGAGACAAAGGGCAGGAGTGCAGGAGTGTCAGCCTCTGCAATTGTCCAACAGAGTTAAGGTTCTTTCTACTTGTTTGACTGAACATGCGGGCTGCAGAATCGATGAACAAATTGACGATGGTACTGTCATTCAGTACAGAATGTAGGTAAAGTAAAAAGGAATTCAGTAGTGGAAAGGGTCAATAGACTAAGATGATGGATATTGTTCTTTGCAGCTAGAACAAAATTTCAAAAGGACGTGATATTTTATGGAAAAGCTCAAGGTAATCAGGCAGAGTCAATATGGTTTTGTGAAAGGAAGTCATATGTAACCAACTTCATAGAATCATTGAATTTATTGGAACGTTTTGAAGAAGTGAAAGATTAGGGTGAGGGGACTTCAGTGATAGAGTGACAGGCAGGACAAATGAAATGAGAAAATGATGATGGTGCAAGAAAAAAGGAAATGGGAAATGAGTAAATAAAGTTTGGGACTAGTGAAGACATAAATGGTGTCAGAGACAAAATTTAGACGTTTATTGTTCTCTATGATGTTATGACATCAGCTGATGATAATACTGGTTAAGTCAGATCCTAGAGTGAAATCTGGCTTGAAAGATCATAAGTTTAATATTTGCAGTTTGTTATCATGGTGGCTATTAACAGATCATATTCACCTGAAGCTGCCAATGTTCTTTAACAAAAGAAGCTAAATTTATTACACAAAATAAAAAAAACAAAGTTCTCTATGTATATTTTATATATATGACAGTTTTGAAAGATCCTAGCAACAAACAAAATTTTGACTTGATTCCTAAAACATAGGTACTGAGCCCCAATGAAGTGTCACTCCTGTCTTAACTCTTCAATTTCTTTGGTCAAAAATCACACGACATCAGGTTATAGTCCAATAGGTTTATTTGAAAACACAAGCTTTTGGAGCATTGCTTCTACATCAGGTGTAGTGAAAGAGGCATCAAAGACACAGGATTTATAAGTAAAAGTCAAAAGATCATACCAACTGATGCGAATGTATTGAATAAACCTAAAATGGTTGGCTGACTCCCTCCTGTTAAACCTTAAATCAGTTAGAAAGGAGGTGCAGGTTTCGATTGATTAGAATACAAATCTCAGAATTTCTTTCAAGTCACTGCCAGAGATAACTAAAGGTTTCAACAGTGTATACAAGAGGTGACGTCTCAGGTCAGACAATACATTTTAGATGTGAGGCCTTGTTTGTCCTTGTCTGTGTTTTAACCTGGAGTCAGACTGGTTTTATTTCCAAAGCAGGAATTAATAAAATGCCCCATTGATTGGCTATGTGTACAAATTGTGTGCTTTTTGAACAAAATAGAATGTATCTGCTAATACAAATCTGCAAATACAAATTCACCCCATAGATTTATATGTGTGTGTGTCTGTGTGTGCGTGTGTCTGTGTATGTGTGTGCGTGTGTCTGTATGTGCATTTGTCTGTGTGTGTGTGTGTGTGTGTGTGTGTGTGTGTGTGTGGCATGTGTGCGTGTGTTTGAGAGAGTGTGAGTGAGTGTGAGGCAGTATGTGTGCATGTGAGAGTGTGAGTATGAGTGTGTGTGTATGAGAGAGAGAGTGTGTGTGAGAGAGGGTCTGAGTGAGTGTGAGTGTGTGTGTTTGTGTGAGAAAGTGTGTGTGTATGTGTGTGCATGTGTGTGAGTGTGTGTGAGAGTATATGGTGTGGTGGGGGTCACCTGCAGTGCGACATGAACCGAAGATCCCAGTTGAGGCCGTCCTCATAGATACCGAACTTGGCTTTCAGCCTCTGCTCGGTGACTCTGCATTGTTGTGTATCCCGAGTTCTGCCTTGGAAGACAGTTACCTGAAGATCCGAGGCTGAATGTCCTTGACCAATGAAATGTGCCCGCACTGGGAGGGAAAATCCCTGCCTGGCAATTATTGTACAGTGTCCATTCATCCGTTGTCATATCGTCTGACAGTGTTCTCCTCCCAGTGGGGGTGCACGTCAGTGGTCAAGGGCATTTGGCCTCAAATCTTCAAATAAACTTTGGAATACACAACAATGCAGAGTCACCGAGCAGAGGCTGATAGCCATGTTCAGTACCCATGAGGATGGCCTCAATCATGATCTTAGGTTCATGTCGTACTACAGGTGACCCCACCACACTGCGCACTCAAACACACACACGCACACTCACACAGACTCCCTCTCTCACACACACACGCACACACACTCTCTCTCTCTCTCCACCCCGGAGCACCCGCATCCTGGGGAAAAGAACTTGTTTATTTACCCTATCCATGCCCATCATAATTTTATAAACCTCAATAAAGGTACCCCTCAGCCTCCAACGCTCCAGGGAAAATAGCCCCAGACTATTCAGCCTCTCCCTACAGTTCAAACCCTCCAACCCTGGCAACATCCTTGGAAATCTTTTCTGAACCCTTTCAAGTTTCACAACATCCTTCCTATAGCAGGTGTTTTAATGTGTGAGGTTCATGTGTTTTCTGATCATCAGAATGATTTGTCCTAATCTAAATAATTCCAGCAAGAAGTTTTGCTGAATTAAAAAAAAATTGTTTATTATTCCACACTTGCCTGGGAGGTTTAAACCACACGACTTTACGATGGTTTTCACACACAATCTCAAGCACACAAAGATTAATTACAGATGAAGGGAAAAATTATATGATTACATTTAGAACTTGGAGAAGACCTATAGTCTCCTAAAATAATTGAAGCCTTAGCTTTAGGGAGTACTGTCATATACTCAGAAGCTTCTGAGTAAGCTGGGAGGGTTCTTGGTTTTGATTGGCCAGGACATCAGTTGAACTGGAAGTTGGAATAGAATCCCTATAGTGTGGAAACAGGCTATTCGGCCACACCAACTCTATGAAGAGCATACCACCCAAACCCACCCCCAAACCCTAACCTGCAACCCTTTGGACTGTGGGAGGAAACCAGAGCATCAAGAAAAAATTCACGCAGACACAGGGAGAAGGTGCAAACTTCACACAGCCAGTTGCCCGAGGTTGGAATCAACCCCAAGTCCCTGGCGCTGTGAGGTGGCAGTGCTAACAAGTGAGCCACTGTCCTAAACAGTTTGGAGGGGGTGGGTGTGGGAGAATCTGAGCTACTTATGACTTTGTCGGCCTAGTTGTCTTACAGTTGGTTCAGTGCCTTTTCCAATGGTCTACCTATCTCAGAACAGTGTCTACTCTTGATTCAGTGTAGGTATCAATAGCAGAATAAAGATCAGCTCTGACTGGAAGCAGAGATATGAAAGCACAATACAGACAAGGGTGGGGAAAAGGGAAAGTTAGAATATCACAATGGAAGACAGAGTTCATGGCCTGACATTTTAGAACACAGAGTTGAGTCCAGAAGACTCTAAATTACCAAATCATAAATTGAAGTGCTGTTCTTCCATCTTGAGTCAACCTAACCCTGTTGCTTCCTTTAGTGTTATCAGATACAGAGGAGAGTCGGAATTCACAAATTAATTTAGGCCATCTTTTTGCACCCTTCCTGTGATCAGCTGTTTTTCTCAGAAGTGGCTTTAAAATTTGTAACACCCTCCTGCTTGTATGAGGCATGGCAATGGCAGTAACAGGTTAGATAGCAAGTTGTGAGAGGTGACAAAAAATCTGCAAAGAGATATCGGTCATCAATGTGTTAAACAATTGGCAGATGGTGTATGATGTGAGAAAATGTGACGTTGTCCACTTTAAATAGTGTAACAACTCAAGAAGCCCAACTGGAAAGGAACATCATTTATTGTTGAACACTAAAATAGAATGGCATCCATAGGCTAGTCCCAGCCCATAGCCAACAGTTCTGTAGACACATCCTCGAGTCTGCTTCTTTTTTTGAACACTGGAACTCTAGACACCTTTTTGTTTATTTAACCTATTCTTCCAATCAACCTGTTCAGAGATGGTGTTACACATATCTGGAGCAGGTGGGACTAGAATCTGAGCCTCTTGGTCCAGAGGTAGGGTCACCACCACTGTACCACAAGAGGGTCCCTGGATCTGTTTTATTTTGTTTATTTTAACCTATTGTTCTAATCAACCTGTTCAGAGATTTTATTACATATCCCTGGAGGATGTGGAACTTGAACCCAGTCCTCCTGGTCCAGGGTTAGGGACACTACCACTGCACAACAAGAAGGCCTTTTCAAAACTTTTTTTTTGGTAAGGGGTACAAGAGACTAATTAGCAAGCGGGATGTTGCTATAAGATGAAGAGGTGAGAGTAGGACAAATAAAGAAACAAATAATAGGTCTAGCTGAAGTGTAAATTGGATTACTAAATTTATTGCTAACATCTATTCCCTAGTAAAAAGGGGAGCATACTTTTTCTAATCTATATGTTCAGAGATGTTATTATACATGTCTAGAGCAGGTGGGACTTGAACTCAGGCATCCTGAGGGTCTGCTTTATAAAGGGCTCAGGTGATGAGTTCCAGCTGGGCAGTTATCAAGGGAACTCAACTAATTCCAACATTATGTCAGCTCAAGTGCTCGTCTACGTACTTTTTTAAGATGCAATGTTTCCGACCTCTATTACCCTCCCAGGCAATGCATTCCAGATTCCCACCACCCTCTTAGTGAAAAACATTTTCCTCAAATCCCCTCTAAACCTCCTGCCTCCGACCATAAAATTATGCTCCCTCATTATTGACCATTTGACTAAGGGGAACAGCTGATTCCTATCCATCTTGTCCATGCCCCTCATAATTGTATACATCTCAGTCAGGTCCCCCTCAAGCCTTCTCTGTTCTAAAGAAAACAGCCTGAGCCTATCCAGCCAAGTGCTCCATCCCAGGCAACATCCGGGTGAATAATTGAAATAATATGCACTCACCAGTCAATTTACTGATACCACCTAGCATTTATATTGCTCATATGCTTCACATTCCTGTTCAACCATAAGTCTACTCAAAAGAGGATAACCCCCATTGAGCTACACATTTTAAATGACCGCAGTGAGGATTTAAATCCATTGCCTATCCAGATCTCAGGTATACCTTCCAGCATTTTCATGGACGTAGTTCTGTACAGTTCCCTCACACTGTCTCAGCAGTCACCATCACAAGAAGCAGTCATTGTTCAGTGAATAATAAAGCTGTTGTAACAATCAATGGGAGTGTCAGAGGTCATTCTCATTTGTCTCACATGCTGGTATAAAGTGTTCTCCTGTAAGGCTGAAATGACTGCATCGTAATACCTGTCACTACCAAACAATGAGAATCCTGGTTGTTTACTTTTTAGAATTTGTAGTGTTTTGTGATACTTCCTTGACATCAAACAAGCACAAGCAAAGAAGCTTTAGAAAATATTGCACACATTGGTCTGACTTTTTGAAAGTCAACCATGTTGCGTGTGTCTCAAAGAATAAAAAAACAGGCTCCAACTGTTGTAACTGAGAGCCCTGGACTAAAAGTGGAATGCCACTATATAGTCTATTTTACTTTCTTTTAGGTGTGTCTTTGTTTTTTTCTGTTTTTCTCTTTGCTTTCATCCTTCATATTTCTTTTATCAAATCCATCCCTAAGTATTCTTCACTTCTTCCACCTGGGGATGTAGTTAATGGAGCTTCAAATCAAAACAATAGTTTCCAATCTATGGGATAGATCACTGCAAAACTCTGGTACAGCTGCTCACAACTTGATCAACTAACATAATTTACACAGAAGCAACCTTTATTTTAAAATTGCTCCCACTCCAAAATATTCTTCAAGTGAAATGAATAGAATCGAATCCCTACAGCATGGAAGCTGGCCATTTGACCCATCAAGTCCACAACAACCCTCTGAAGACCATCCTGTCCAGACCCACTGCACTGTCCTATCCCTGTAACCCTGCATTTCCCATGGCTAACCCACCTAACCTGCATATCCCTGAACACTATAGGCAATTTAGCATGGCCAACCCACTTAACCTACACATCTATAGATTTGGGGAGCAAACCCGTGCAGACACAGGGAGGGGACACAAGCTCTAAACAGACAGTCACCTGAAGGTGGAATTGAACCTGGGTCTCTAGCACTGTGAACCAGCAGGGCAGGCCCCTGAGCCACTGAGCTGCCCCAAATGTTTTGGAAATCGTGGTGCAATAAAATGACATTGGGCATTTTATTTCTAAAATCCCTGTTTCTGAGGTATGGCACAAACATTTCGGGCAAACGGTCCCTTTGATCTTCTTCACTTTAGACAGTACCTGTGTACAAATGAGCTAGGCATACGGCCTTACACTCCAGCATTATAAGCCAGTTCAACAAATGTTAATGCCACTTTTGAATTATCTGTATTATTTTAACAATACTTCATGTATTATATTAAGGGAATTGATGCGTAATAATTCATGAACACTATGTCAATTAAGTGTGAATAATTTTGCATACAGGTGCCTGTTTGTGCTTCCCAACACGTAGTTTGCCTGAAGTGACAGGAATATATTAAAGTATATCTGCGCATGAAAAAGGCTCATTATAAAGATGAAAATCTTTGTAATGAAGATTTTCATCTTCATTGATGTATCCTTGATTTCCAATGATTCATCATAGAGACTGAGCCTTCAGCTGCTTAGGTCCTGATGTTGAAGATTCCCACCTTAAATCTATCTGCCTCTTTGCTGTTTTCCTCCTCTTTTAAGACACTTCTTAAAACATGCTTCTTTGATCAAAAGTTTGGTTCACCAGTCCTAATATCTCCTCTGTGGATAATAGTCCTGTAAAATGCCTTAGGATGTTTTACTCTGGTAATTGGCATTGCATAAATTAATCCTAAAGTTAAACACTGTTCTGAGGAGAGACATATTAGACTCAAATCATTAACACCGTTTCTGTCACTTCAGATCCTGCCAGGGCTGCTGAGTTTCTTCAGTGCATTCTGTTGCCAAATAAATGCAATTTGTTGTTGGAAATTCAAGCAGAGCAAATGGTAAAAACAAAAATTTGAAGTAAGTGCAAATGTGTAATCTCTTGTATTTCTTATTCATAATTTCTCAAGATAGTTAACATTGATGAGAGTCTCAATAAATGTTTACATCATTAAACAAGCTACAGTCCAAGGGAGTAAGGAGAGAATGCTGAAAGCAACAAATGCTGGAGATCACAGCAGGTCAAGCGGCATCCACGGAGAGAGACCAAGCTAATGTTTCGAGTTAGACTCTAAACATTATCTTGCTCTCTCTCCATGGATGTTGCCTGACCCACGGAGATCTCCAGCATTTGTTGTTTTCAGCACAGATTCCAGTATCTACAGTAATTTGCTCCTATGGAGTAAGAAAGCAGGAAGGGATAGGACAATGCAGAGAGGCTGCAGAAACAATGTGCTGGTAAATTAAAGGCATTCTATACGGTGATGGTCTTGAAATGAGCACTGGGCTAGAACTGCACTGTTGTGTACTCTACAACCAGGCTATTGTTACTGTTACCAACAAGAACTGCCTGATACCTTGTGGGATTTAAAGCGTAAATAGATGTGATGTGCAGAACGGCAGTTTGTCAAGTCATTAACAAAAATCTTATAAACAGCCTTCAACTGGTGGCAGGGTTCATGAATATTTATGAAATCTGTTCTAAATAACTGGCGATAAAGGCGATGGAGAAGATTGTTGGGTGGCTTGTGAGGGCACTGTCACAGTTTTAAATTGACTAATAGCATCAAGTAGGACATAGGAGCCCAATAAACTCTTAACAGAGCTTGTTACATGAGACATAATGAAAAATATATTAATTGGATAAATAAAAGCGAGACCTCTGCTCAATCTAACCTAAATTAAAGCGAGCACTATTAGCAATGGGGCAATGTTGTGTGACAGTTAAGCTTAATAGCTGTTTTTGTGCAATGATTTGTTCAATAATTTATGAAGCATAAAGTTTAACATTCATTGTTCCACCAAACTTACAAAGAGAGAGGCCATTCAATCCATCGAACTCATTCCTTCACACACAAAGTAAGAGCATCACATCATTCAACTGTACCTTGAATGATGCCAAAGAGGGTGGAACTTTATGGGTGCCACTTGGGCAGGTTGGAGATGGCATTGGCTTGTAAGATCCATTGTGCATCCTACCCACCACTCTCCAGCCTATCTCTGATCTGTGGTCGGAGGGTAGGAGGGGTCATTAGCTGGCTTTCCTGTCCTTGATCCAATTAATGGACACATAAGAACCTCATTCCCACAATACCACACCCACCCTATTATTTTACCCATGGCAGGAGGGGGGGCATAAGTGGGGGGATTGGAGGGAATATAAGAACATGAGTAGGCCATTCAGCCCCTCAAGCCTTTTCTACCATTCAATGAGATAATGATCGATCTGTGGCTTAACTCCATATGGTGACTTTGGTGCCTATCCCTTAATACCTCACCACAAGTAACCAGACCTTAATACCTTGGAAGCAGCCAGGTAGCCATAGTTGGCAAGATGGGAGGAAGGTTTCCTTTGGGGATATCTTTACCCATCAGAAGCTCCTTCCAGTGCCTGCAGTTACCCCCACCACAGCCCCAACACACCCCCACAACATGGTCACACTGACCTTTAGCATGTCCCTCCTCAGTTTCTCAAGCCTGGCTATCTATCCCACACCCACACCATTACCACTCACTCCCAGCCCCACCCTGTTCCCATTGAGAGCCCAGCTCGAACTTCATTCTGGGCTCCATCACTTCTACCTCCTCAGGTAATTCCCAGCAGAGGCCACCATTAGAACCCAGCGCTGTTGTGACCAGAGAGTAGCCAGCCAATCTAATTGGTCAGCTTCTCTTTAAGATGGGACTCCATGCCCCAACCCCTCTCCCCAGATAAGGGGAGTGGGAGGCAGAACTCCAGCTGTTACCCTCACCAAGTGTAGAATGGCTGGGGGCAGCTACGATTGTTGGGGATGCATTCCCCAGAGATTCTTCAGGTAGGAGGAGGACTGGAAAACCATGAAAAACTCTACCCAAGGGTTATTTCTTTCATCCTCATTCCCCTATTGTGGAGCCCTATTCTAGGTATCAGTCAATCTTTGTGACATCAAACTGTAAACTTTGAACAGCAGTAGTGGTTTATTTTAAAATAGGCCTCAAGTTAAACCTTTACCATCTCACTCCATCCCCTTTACAACTCCATAAGGTCTCCCTTTACTCATCTTTCCTTGAAGTGGAGGATTCCAGCATTTCTTACCTCGCTAATAACTCCACTAGCATAAGGGAATAAGCCATTTCACTATCCCAAATTATTAACTAATTACCATTATAATTATAATTATTACTAACTACATTTTACTGCACACCACAAGTAGATACACTTTGGAAATCCAGATGGTACCAGCCACATTGAGCCCCAACAGTGGAAACACAGTCCCATGTTGAAGCAATTTCATATTTGCTACATGGCCTCAGGGCCGTGAGGTTCAAGCAAAAACTGGCAGCTTCTGTGCACTTCGCCTTTCTACTTATTTTAATGTGCTCTGCTACTACAGAGGAAGATCTGTTCAAAGTCAGGGTTCTACATTTCACATTGTTGCCACGAAAGGCAGTCAAGCACCTCACATAGCCACAGAAGCTTTGGTCTTCACTGTCTTTATCACAACAAAAGCGAGTTCCTTGTCAATTGCATAAGAACATACGATCCCCCGGGTTTGCTCCGATGATCGATCGTCTATCTTGACTCCATTTTCTCACCCATTCCCCAATATCCCTTGAACAAGACCCCCAGCCTCAAATATACTCATCAACGGTATATCACCACCCTCTGGGGTTAACAATTCCAAGCATCCACAACCCTCCAAATGTAAAACTTCTCTTGATGTCATTCCTACATGATTAAGCCTTTATATTGAGACTGTACCCTCGTGTTCTAGGCTTCCAGCCAGCAGACAAAAAAAAAATTCAGTGTCTACCCTTTCAAGGCCCTTCCAGGAATTTACATGATTCAAACAGATCACCTAGTATTCTTCTAAATTCCAGTGAGTACAGACCCAATTTACTCAGCACCTCAACACAGGACAAGTTCCCATCCCAGAAATAATCTGGTGAATCTTCACTGAAGTGGTTCCAAGTAAGTACATTCTTCCCTCAATGTAGGAACCAAAACCTATGTAAATTTCATAACTTTCCAATTTCCAGCTGCGTCTTCACCAAAGCCCTGTACAGTTGTAGCAAGACTTTCTTACTCTTCTACTTCCCTCTCCTTGCATTGAAGGTTAATTTTTCCTTCCAACATTGCTCTAGATTTCTCCCCAAATCTACAAATATGGATTGCAACTAGCTGAGATTGCAGCGCTGATCCTTGCAGCTCTTCCTTAGTCATAGCCTGTCAAGTTGAAAATATTCTACTTATCTCCACTCTCTACTTCCTGAACATTCACCAATCCTACATCCATGCCGATATATTGCCCCAACTCCATGAACTATTATCTTGGATATTAACATTCTGTATTGGTGGCTTATTAAATGCTTTTATGAAATCCTGGTATGCTACATGACCTTCCTCCTTTGTCTATCCTACTATTGTTATATCCTCAAAAATCACTAATCGATTTGTCAAGTGTGATTTCTTTTTAGAAAGCTATGTTGACTCTGATCACACAACGATTTTCTAAGTGAGCTGTTAAGATTTCTTTAATAATAGATTCCAGCATTTGCCTGACAACAAATGTCAGACTAACTGGCCTTCAGTGTCCTGCTTTCTGTCTTCCTCCTATCTGGAATAGTGATGTTACATTTGCTAACATCCAACCTGCTGGGACGATTCTAAGGAATCAACACATCCACACTTTCTGCAGTTATCTCTTTCCAGCTCTAGGTCTCCTTCCCACTTCAATAGATCTGTTTGAAAGATTTCCTTTAAAACCTTGGAAGGCACATCACTTACAAACTTTCGGAATACCTTGGCTTCAACTGACAGAAAATTCCAGTTTTATCTTTTAGTCTTAACAGACCACTCCTGGAAGAAAATTAGTAATAAAAGGTGTTGACATGGAGTTAAGAGATAGTAGGAACTGCAGATGCTGGAGAATCCGAGACAACAAGGT
>NC_063341.1:68777742-68779601 GCF_021869965.1 Rhincodon typus | reverse complement strand
TAGTAGGAACTGCAGATGCTGGAGAATCCGAGACAACAAGGTGCAGGGCTGGATGAACACAGCAGGCCAAGCAGCATCATAGGAGCAGAGAGGCTGACGTTTCGGGTTCTGCTTTTAACAAATGCTTTTTGCGAGCTTTAAAAGAATGGAGGATAGCAATTGGTTCGCCACATCTCAACATAATCTGTTGATTCACTGGGTGTTGAGGAATGTGCAAAAATACAATTCGTCATGCGTTACTTAAGTTGTGAGATGGTGGAAGCACACTGTTAGTGTCACCAGGCTAGTAATCTAAAGCCTAATACTTCTGGGGAGCATGAGTTCAAATCCCATCATGACAGTTAATGGAATTTAAAGTTAACTGATAAATCTGGAATTGAACAAAGATCTCAGTAATGACTCCTGCCAAAACTTGCTTGGTTCACTAACGCCCTTTCAGAAAGGAAATCTTCCTTCAGTTCTGATGAAAGGGCATTAACCTTAGAATTGTTACAGAATGAAAGGAAGTTATTTGACCCATCATATTCCCACTGGTTCACCACTTTGTGCCATTCCCCTATGTTCTCCCCATAATCCTGCAAGTTCATCCATTTCAGATAACAGACTAATTCCCTTCTGAATGTTTTAGTTGAACCACTCTTTGGCAGTGCATCTCAGATCTTTGCTGTGTAAAAAGTCTCTTGCTCATGCTGCTTTGTCTTATTTTACCAATTTAAATCTGCGACCTCTCGTTCTCGGTCCCATCGTGAGTTGGACATCTCCCTCTATCTGCTCTGTCCAGATTCCCTAATGGTTTTGATCATCTTTGTCAAATCTCTTCACCTGTTCTCCTCCAACAAAGATAGTCCTACCTTCTCCAGTCTGTCCCATAACTGAAATTCTTCATTCTTATGACCATTCTCGTGAATCTTGAGACCTAAAATAATTACTCTCCACAGACGCTGCTTGACTAGCTGGAGTTTTTCGAACTTATTTTTATTCTTATTTCAAACTCATGGCAATCTGGTAGACTCTTAAGTGCTCTCGGGGACAATTAGGGATGGGCAACAAATGAAACTACAGTGGAGCAGTGAACAGCGTGATGTCCAGAACTGAATTATTGAATGAGTGCCCTATTCTCACTATAATTACTGTCACTGTGTCAAAATCCTGGAATGCCCTCCCCAACAGCACTCTGGGTGTACCTGCCCCCTTCCCCACCCACAGGCTGCAGCAGTTCAAGGAAGCAACTATCTCGAGGACAGTTAACAATGGACAATAAGTCCCATCACCCATGAATAAAGATTGAACAAGAAGATGGGGTGGAAGAAAAGGATGATTGTTATACATGAAAGATCTGAAGTAAACTAGTGAGAAGATTAATAGGGCAAATCAAATCAACATTAGGGTTTGATGTCAGATACAGCGACTGTCGCCAGATATTTCCATGTCTTAACCATTGTGCTGTCACACTGGGACAGATAACTCAAGCCTGTCTCAGTACTTTCTGTTGTTTGACCTACCACAATGTCACTAAGGAAATCTACATTCCTGTGGCACTTCTCAGAGGTTGCCTATGGATGGATAACTTGTGTCAGCAGATGGAGTGGCAAAATGACTAAAATACACACTTTTGTACATGGTAAAGTTTGTCAGCAAGCTGAGAATAGACTGCACAATGACAGTCACTTGTATTGTAAGGTCACCTCTGTCTGCAGCAGCTGATTTGGCCTTTTTCCCTAATTCATGGCACCAGTCACTGATTCTACCTCAGAGATAGTAGGAACTGCAGATGCTGGAGAATCTGAGATAACAATGTGTAGAGCTGCATGAACACAGCAGGCCAAGCAGCATTATAGGAGCAGGAAGGCTGACGTTTC
>NC_063341.1:68739362-68777342 GCF_021869965.1 Rhincodon typus | reverse complement strand
CCCATTTCTGATGAAGGGTCTAGGCCCGAAACGTTAGCCTTCCTGCTCCTATGATGCTGCTTGGCCTGCTGTGTTCATGCAGCTCTACACATTGTTATCTCAGATTCTCCAGCATCTGCAGTTCTTACTATCACTGATTTTACCTCTCTGAGCTACAGCCTGTGTTTGATGCTGTGACTGTGACCCACCGCTTGACAACTGCAATATAAGCTTCGGTTCTAAGCAGCCCTCTTGCCTGAATCAGAGGTGAAGGTGGTCACAAACAAAAACAGAAATTGCTGGAAACGCTCATCAGGTCTGGCAGCCTCTGTGGAGAAACATCAGAGTTAATGTTTCAGGTCTACTTAACCCTTCTGAGGATTTCTCTCTGGTTTCTCTTCACACATGCTTCAGACCTGCTGAGCATTTGCAGCAATTTCTGTTTCTATTTTTGATTTACAGCATCCGCATTTCTTTCAGCGTTTACTTAGGTGAATCTGGTCATTAGGAAATGATGGAGGGACGCTCCTGTCTACATCAATGGTGCTGAGGTGGAGATGGTCAAGACATCAAGTTCCTAGGAGTAATGATCACCAACAATCTGTCCTGTTCCACCATCCTTAATGCGATGATCAAGAAAGCACAACAACGCCTCTACTTAGACTCCTGGCAAATTTTTTGATGCACCATAGAAGGCATTCTATCCAAATGCAGGAACATAGCAGGTCAAGCAGCATCGTAGGAGTCGGAAAGTCAATGTTTTGGGTCAGGACACTTCTTCCTCTGATGCTGCCTGACCTGCTGTGTTCCTCCAGCTCCACCCTGTGTTGACTCTGACTTCAGCATCAGCAGTTCTGGGTATATTCTATCCAAATGCATCACGGCTTGGTATGGCAATTGCTCATCCCAGGACTACAAGAAACTGCAGGGAGTTGTGAACACAGCCCAGTCCATCACACAAACCAACCTTCATCTATTGACTCGCTGCTTTGGGAAGGCAGTCAACATCAACAAAGACCCCTCCCACCCCGGTTACAATCTCTTTCAACCTCTTCTACAAAAGCTTAAACACATGTACCCACAGATTCAAAAATAGCTTCTTCGCCGCTGTTATCACACTTCTGAATGGGCCTCTCACATTTTAAATTTAATGTTGATCTCGCTGTTTATGCACCTTCTCTGCAGCCGTAACTTTGTATTCTTCTCTCTAGGTACATGAGATAATAATAAATCAAATTAAATCAAATCAAATCAAATCCTACTACAGAGAGTTGAATGCAAAAATCTTGGATAATACTTCAGTTTAATACTGAGGCTAGGCCTGAACTGTTGGAGGTCTTGCCTTTCAGATGAGATATGAAAGGCTCTAAAGTAAATAGTTCAAATGGCACTATTTGAAGTAGAATTTTTTCCCGATCTACTGTCCGATATTTTGCCTCAACCATCACAAAAACAGACTATGTGGTGATTATCACATTGCTGCGAGCAAAATGGGCTGGCATGCTCTTATATTACAGCAGGGACTACACTTCATAAGTATATCACTGGTTACAAAGCACTTTGAGACTCCAAACATGGGATTACACAAGGCATATGACACAAAAACAGACTGTTTGGTCCAACCAGTCCACAAGAATATTTATGCTCGACCTGAACCATGTCCTTGAACATTTTTGTGAATTTCCGCAGAATTCTTTAATGGGGAATTGCCACTCTTAATGCCACTGGACAGTAGCAGCATGCACTGTAAGATATTTTGCCTTTCCAAGGCCATATGAGGTAGAGCTTCTCATGCCACCTCACAAATGGACCAAAGACCAACCCCTTTTTCTGTTGCATAAATTGTGATTGTTTGAAATTCGATGTTCTTGCATTTGTTCTGATGAGTGAAAAGGTTTAGTAACATGGCTCTCTTTGCAGTAAAGCTGAAGAGGTCTTTTTGTGTAGTGACCTTTTGCCAGTTTATTTCCAGCTGCATTCTAACCTGCTGTTTCACTTAAACTCTTTAATTAAACCACAGCAGCCGCACTCGGCACGATCTGTAACTTTACATCACTTAGACAGAATTAGAACAGCTTAAGTGCACAAAAGAAAACTGAACATCAACAAGGTCTTATCTACTTATTTAATTCCTTCAGTTTGCTCTTGCATTCTGTTCACCTTAATGAACAAACTAGTGAGGAAGCAGGAGTGCTTCGGCTCAAAATAAATGAAATCCTTAAGAAACTGTCACCAACACCTTTCAAATTGACATTAAGCTGTAAGGGTAATGCTTTCACTTCTCAGCCGATATAAATAACCTCCCGACTAGCAGGTACTATTTGTACCTGACCATTTTAAGTGGTGGGAGCTGTACTTAGTCCACATGTAGCCACTTACATTGGGCTGGAAGCAGACTGGCTGTCATTCCTCATTCACATCAGCATCTGGTGACTTGCTCAGGGAGGTCAAACGGCTGGGGAGAAAAATCAAAGGGACTTTTACCTGTAAAGGAGGATGTACATATATTGACACATACTCATCTTTCAATCCCTGGTTAAAACTCAGTAAACCTGGCGACACTAGGTCACAGTTGTAAATATTTTTGAGTGTAAGATTGCTAGGTATCTAAAGTGCTTGCAGTGGGGGTAGGTTAGCTCAATCCATTGGATGGCTAGTTTAAACTGCAGAGTGATGCCAATAGCATGGGTTCCCACACTGGCTATGGTTATCATGAAGGATCTTCCTTCTCAACCTCTCCCCTTGCCTGAAGTGTGGTGACCCTCAGGTTAAATTAACACAAGTTGTCTCCAATGAGAGAGCAGCCACAAGGTCCTGTAGGACCGTGGTGCCTTTACCTAGAGATAGGATTTAATAAGTATTGAACTGAGATAAGATGCATTGTAACTGTTACCACAGTAGTCATGTGCTAGTACTCTGCTAGAAGATTGGAGTACTTACCACTGTGTACAGTCAAGAAGTATTCATATAGTAGTACAGAAATTGAGCATTGCTAAAAAATAATACTAATACTGAACAATAATAATAATTAGTCGACCCTTTGGGCCTAGCCCTCATCAGGAGAATTTGCATAAAACACCAAAGCAAACAGAAAACAATACGTACATTATGAGAGTGCTGATCAGATTGTCAGTAGACACACATTAGTAGAGGCTGAGATCATCCATGATTGCATGGAATGGAGTTGAGCACTCAAGGAGCCAAATGGTATACTCCTCCTATTTCTCATATCCCTAAATCATTGACTGGAGGACACTGGATACCATGTCCAAAGGAACTTTTGGAACTATGCGGATGTTTGAACTAAGATAGCAGGGCAGTAGAGAGTAAAGCATAAGCAGAAATTGCTGGAGAAACTCACCATGTCGGGCAGAGTCTGTGAAGAGAAAGCAGAGGTAACACACTCTGAAGAAACATCACTGAATTTGAAACGTTAAATCTGCTTTTTCCCTCCACGGATGCTGCCAGACCTGCTGAGTTTCTCCAGCAATTTCTATTGTTGTTTCAGATCATCAGCACCTTTGTTTTATTTTAGATTAAAAAAGAAACTGTTCAGTTCAATGGTAAAATATTGAGTAAATAACTTCATTGAGTGATGACTTTTGATAATCATTCACTATTTTTATTCAGATCCAATTTCAAAGTATCAGAGGGAGCAAAAGGTCAAGGAGCTGCTAGATCAGTAATTTCTCAGACTATAATACAATTTCAATAAAAACTTATTAGTCATTTTTCCATCTGGTCTTTTTCATTCATGACGATATTTGCGATGAATTATATTTCAGTTTCATTGCACAATGAAAAACATCAGGTCTAATTTTCCCTTTTTCAGGGATAAGGACATCATATCTATATATTAATCCCCACTGAATAGTGGTGTGACCTGCATGCTATTTAAATATTTAAATTGCACACAAATGAGAACATCTCACACTCAGTTTCTAGGTTGTTTGGGGTCCACAAACATTTAAAATGAAAAATACACTTTCATCCCATAAATATCTCGTAGATGGTTAAGACTTCGATATTATCTTTCGTTAATTATTATTGACAGCAGTTCATATAGTGCGTTTAACATGGTTAAGAATCTTAAGGTGCATCAAAGGAGTACTGACAAACAACAGTTGAGCTGTGTAAGGAAATATTGGGAGAAGATATGGAGGACTTTTTTAAAAGATTTTTTTTTCAATGGGAGGTGAGCATCAGTGACAAAGTGAGCTTTTACTGTGTCATACTTCACTGGGATAATATTCTCTCAATCAAACCCTGCTATTCCAGGAGTCGTTCACAAAAGTTAATTATCAAAGTCTACAAAATTCTCCTGCCTTTAGATGTAGGTTGATGGAAAGCACAGACCAGGTCTCTGTACCCAACAAGAATTGTTATTTAGTACAAATAAATAATTCTATTTATAGTGTCATTGAGTCGTACAGCATAGAAACAAGGCCTCATCTCACCGTGTCAATACCGACTAATAAACTACAGATCCAACAAACAAATCCATTTAGCTACACTTGTTCTGTCAATGGGTAATCAATTACGAACCAATGAAATATACCTTTACTAGTTAAAACTCTAACTCCATTATAAACTCCTGCTACCAACATAGACAGACATTAAAAAAATTGATGTTATGGGTGGAGGAGAAAACCGAGAATGCACCTGTCTGCAGGGTTTACTGACACTATCATTTTGCTTGTCAGAACTTGCTGTTTGATGATTTCTCTCTTCTTCAGGTGTTTATCATTTCCTTGCAGGAGCTACAGTGGGACTGGGGTTCATAATTTATAAGGTGTCTGACTGACTGGTTAAAAGCAACAGCTTACAGCAACTGCTGAGAGAAACTACAGTTGTTTTCATCAGGATTTAGGTATTTTCGATTGTAGAGAAAAGGACAGCATTTATCCTTCTGGAGACCCAAAGGTTTCTCCCTATATTGTTCATACCCATAAGGTGTTTAACAACCTGGGAGCCATTCACTTAATTGTGGACAGGTAGACAGCCTTTATCATCAACAACTTACCATAGAATCTCTGTAGTGTGGAAGCAGGCCATTCAGCCCATTGAGTCCACACCAACCCTTCAAAGAGAACCCCACCCAGACCCCTACCCAACATTGTCCATTGCCTGCACATCCCTGGACGCTACAGGGCAATTTAACATGGCCAATCCACCTAACCTGCAGATCTTTGGACTGTCGGAGAAAACTGGAGTACTTGGAGGAAACCCACACAGACACTAGGAGAATGTACAAATTCCACATAGACAGTTGCCCAAGGGGGACTCGAACCCAGGTTCATGGCACTGTGAGGCAGCAACGCTAGCCACTGTGCCACCACTTGACAGTCTAACTACTTGTTGCAGCCTAACCTCACTTTGTAAACACTCCCTGATGCCTGTTCATCTACATCTAATCTTTCCCCACTGGTTAAACAAACAACAGTGTAAACAATACTTCCAGTAAATGTTTGCAACTTGCTTTCAAAATCTGCAGCAATCCCTGCCACAATCCTTGATATTTGAACCCATCATTTCCCATTTCAGTCCACAATCAAAAGGACAGAAAAAGGAAAGGATTTTGGTCTGTATAATGGTCCGTTTCTAATTGCACTGGAGAAGGTGGTGGAAAGCTGCCATTGCAGTCCTAGTGCCACAAGTACAACCTACAATGTTATAAGGAAGGCAGTACCTGGTTTTTGACCCAATAACACTAATGGAAAAAATGATATATTTCCAAGACGAATTGTGCATGACTTGAAGAGGAACTTGCAGGTGATGGTATTTCAATGTATCTGCTGTCCTTGTCCTTCAAAGTGGTACAGGTCACAGTTTCAGAAAGTGCTGTCAGAGGAGTTTGTAAAGTTACTGCAAAGCAGCTTGTGGATGGTGCACCAAGCCACAACTATGCATTGGTGGTGGAGGGTGTGCATATTAAATGTGTTAGTTCGGGTGCCAATCAAAGAGCTTATTCTGTTATGGAAAATGTTGAGCTTCTAGAGTACTGTGAGAGCTTTACTACTCCAGGCAAGTAGAGATTAATCCATCATACTCCAAGTCAGAAGGTTTTTTACTCGCTATAGAATTCCCAGCCTCTGAATTAGTGTCCAAATGGCTGGTCTGATTAATTTTATGGTTAGTGGTGACCCTGAGCATATTGATGGTGAGAAATTGCCATTGACTATCAAGAGGAATTGTTTGGATTTTCTCTTGTTGGAAATGGTCATTTGGCTGTGTTTTGTAAGGTGTGTCTCTTCAGCCTGAGTCTCAATATTGTCCAGGTCGTGCTGCATGGAGGTACAGACTGTTTCAGTATCTGAGGAGTTGCGAATAGTACTGAACATTGTGCAATCATTGTCAAACATCCTCATTTCTGACATTATGATGAAGAGAAGGTCATTGATGAAACAGTTGAAGATGAATGGAAAGTATGTTACCTTGAGGAACTCCTGCAGAGACATCCCAGGACTACTGTAGTAGTGTGTGACTTGAAGGGAACTTGCACAATTGATCTCCAGTAACCACAACAATCTTCTTTTGTGCTCAGTATGCCTCCAATCAGTGAATAATGTCCCCATTCATTCCCAACAATTTTGCTAGGATTCCTTTTTGCCATCTTCAGTCAAATACTGCCTTGTTGTCAAGGGCAGTCGCTTTCACTTCACCTCTGGAGTTCAGCTATTATGTCTATATTTGCACCAAGTCTACAATAAGCTCTAGAACCAAATGGATTGAGTAGAACACAAACTTAGCATCAGTGAGCCACTATTACTGAGTAAATTACGTTTGATGCTTATGATAGAATGAGGAGAATGTCAGGCCATGAGGCTACGGATAGTTTCTGGAGTACATATCTGCTGCTGCTGGTGGGTCACATCACCTCATGGATACTTGGTTTTTGAGCAGCTGAATGTGTTCCGCATCAATTTCTTTCAGCTTCATGGTCCATGCTACACAATATAATGGATGTTTTCCTATGTGTGAAGATGGAACTCAGTTTCCACAAAGACTTTGAGATTGTCTTCCTTACAAACACTATCATGGTCAGATACATATACTTAGATTGTTCTCTCACCAAAGCAACCCTACTCTGGTGGATATGTCCTTCTGGACTTGGCCAGTTCAGTCAACAGTGGTGCTACAGAGCCATTCTTTATGATGGATATTTAAGGGCCATGTTTAGAATATTTTCTGAATCACTTGCTGCTCTCTGTGCTTCTTCCAAGTGCTTTATAACATGGAGGGGACTGATTCAATGGCTGATGAAGGATGATAAGTGGCAACTAGTGGGAGATTTCTTTGCCCATATTAAACCTGATACCATGAAACTTAAAGGGGTCTGGAACCAATATTCAGGTCTTCCAGAATGAGTCCTTCTTGACCAAATATCACTATGCCCCCATCTCTGGTGAGACATACCCAGGGAGGAGTCAGGGACATTGACATTAATGTATGACACAATTAATTTTCAGGCTGTTGCTTGGTTAATCTATAAGAAAATTCTCACCTTAGCATTAAGAAACATATTAATGGAGATGGAAAGGCATACAGAGAGGGAATTCCAGGGCTTAGGGCTTTGGTAGATGAAGGTTTGGGTGCCAAAGATAGAATGAAGAAAATTGGGAACAAGCAAGCAGGCAGATCAGAAGAGTGCAGATACATCAAAGGGTTATAGAGTTGAAGGAGATTATAAAGATCGGGAGATGTAAGACCATGAAGGAATTTGAAAACAAGGATGTAAATTTCAGAATCATGATGGGGCTGGGGATCAATGTATATCAGAGATATCAGAAGCGACAGGTGAATGGAATTTGATGTGAATTAGGATATGTGTTGCAGTCTTGGATGTATCCAAGTTCATGAGGGTTGGTGGATGGGAGAACGTTGGCAAAGTGGAATGTAAAACTAGGAAAATCATGGAGGAGTTCAAGAACGGGTGAACAAAGACATAGGCGGAGATGTACAAAGTCACTAAGTTAGAAGTAAACATAGAAGGTCTTGGTGGTAAAGAGAAGATGTGATTGCATTCTCAGCTTAAGTATCTTGTATTCATGCCATATTTATCTAATTTCCCTTGCTTCATGGATAGAGTGTCAATTGCATAGGTCTAAGGTTCTGCAGGTGGCGCCACCTGGGGCAATGACTGGCCGGTCAAATGTCATGCTGACGAAGCACATGTGCCAATTGCTTGTACACAAAAGAAAAGTCACTCCAAATCCAGTTCTCCATGCCCACCACAAAACAGGAAGCAGCATTGAGTCATACAGTCATACAGCATGGAAACAGACACTTTGGTCCAACTTATCCATATTGACTAAGTTTCCCAAACTAAACTACTCCCATTTACCCACATTTGGCACATATTCCTCTAAACAGTCCTTATTCATGTACCTGTCCAAATATCTTTGAAATGTTGTAACTGTACCTGCATCTATCACTTCCTCTGGCAATTCATTCCACACACAAACCATCCTCTATGTGAAAAAGTAGGGAGAAATGAGTTGGAGCAGCACCTAGGCCTCCAAGGATCAAAAAATGAAATGATATTCAGAAAACGCATGCTTTTCTGGGTTCATGTTATTAATGAGTTGAATAATCAAGCATGCAGCCCAAGGTGAGGTCAAATAACTGACTTTAATCAATGACAGACATGATAGACTTACCTTAGACACAGAAGTATATCATGCATTTAAATTCATGGCATCAATTTTCACAAAGCAAGAGTTTATTGAAACAAAACTGATCTATTTATATGCAAGTCTGATATAAGCAATCTTGATAGAAGTAAATATTGTTTTAGCCCCAGTTTCTTTCTATCTGAGACTTCTGATTCACATCATTCACTGATCCTTCTTCATGATTTTTATAGCCCAATCTTCTCTCTTTTCCAAGACGTTTTGGCTTTTTTTTGTGAGATCAAAGTTCTCTTCCATAAATGGCAGTAGATGATGGATTAGTTGTTAATTTAAGTCTGAGATAGATACATTTTTGTTGAGTAGAGGTATTAAAGGAAATGGGCCAAAGGCAGGTACATAGAAATAGGCCAAAAATCAGCAGTGATTTCATTCCATGGTAGAACAGGATCAAGGGGCTGAATGGCTTACTCCTGTTCCTAGCAAATAGTTTTACAGACATGGCTTTTTTTTATTAACTGGGGACTGCTTGTGCCTCATGTGAGATTTCCTTATTCCATAGCACTGACAGTGAGTGCTAATGCCTGCTATCTGATGTACTCTTTGTGTTAGTCCTTAGGGTTATGTCCTATGTCATATGTCTTTAGGGTTTTCATACCTTATAAGCTGAAAGGGTACTGTTGCTTTACTGTGATGAGGTTATCCTTCTCTAAGGATTTCTCTGTGATTCTTCCTATTTTCTGCTTCCAGTACAGTCTAAATAGCTTTGTCCAAAGTAAGATCTTCTTTTGACTGTACTAAATCTGACAAAGACTCCTGAGTAATTTACTTTCAACAACAATTCTCTCTCATATGAATTCTGATTTCAAAACCCTGTGGTCACAGTTTTGCACTAATCTGCAGAGATCATCAACTAATTTAGCTATGCATTTCCCTGGATGTTGAACTCTCCAGTTAAAGCTTGCTCTTTCAATAATTGTATTTATTCTTGTATTAAAGTAATTATCAGCACCTCGTAAGACTTCAGACTGGAAAGGAACATAATTTATTGTTGAACACCAAAATAAACATGGCTTACATAGGCGAGTCCCAACCCAAGACAGATGATCCTGCAGACCCATCCCTGTGTCTGCTTATTTTTTCTTTTATGCAAAAGTGCTTTTACACACAACTGAACAGAATTTTTTCCAACACCAAATCACCATGTTTTTTTTTGTAACTATTAACTGCCACTTGGGTCTGCATTATTTCTTTTTCCATTGGATCTGTTTTGTTTTAACCTATTTTCTAATCAACTTGCTCACTCCCTCCATCACTGACACTCAGTAGCAGCAGTGAGTACTGTCTACAAAGTGTACTGCAGAAATTCACCAAAGATCCAGCACTTTCCAAACCTACAGCCACCACCATCTGGAAAGACATGGGCAGCAAATACGTGGAAACACCACGACCTGCACGTTCCTCTCTATCCTGACCATCCTAACTTGGAAATATATTGCCATTCCTTCACTGTTGCTTGGTCAAAATCCTGGAATTCCCTCCCTGAGGACATTATGGGTCCACCTACAGGACAGGGACTTCAATGTTTCAAGAAGGCAATTCACCACCACCTTCTGAAGGGCAACTAAGGATGGGTAATAAATGCTTGCCAGTCAGCAATGCCCATGTCTTTTGAGTGTTTAAAAATATTACTTGTTCCACTTGTCTAACTAGGAAGCTTTTATGGATCTCAAGAACTGTTTTCTCTGAGATTTCCAACTCTGCATTCTACCTCTAAAATTAAACCTTCCAGGCAGTATTATTTCCCTGTCACTTCCTTGAATATAATGATTTATTTGTCATGCTTTAAAACTTTCTAAAACTGTGTTATTTCAATGCTTCTTCACATATTTTCTCAAGTAAATTCTTACTTCTTGCTTCTTATTCTAGCATTGCTACTTAATGATTGTTATATTAAATGCTTTTAAACTCTGTAAAATAGCAAAGCTGTATCTCAGTACTGCTTACTTGTGGTTTCCCATCTTTCGTGATAACTTTTAAGGTTTCCAATGTTTTGGAGGCAAAATTGAAGTTGCCCTCTTTTTGTTGTCAAAATTGAGGTTGTCTGCCTTTTCCTGGACAAAAAAGATTAGCTTCTGCATTTCATGGTCTAATAAACAATACTTTTAAACAATAAACATTATCCTTTGTCACAACTTTATCTATAATGCCTCGCGCTTCTGGCTTCACTAAATTCTTCCTACCTGAGCTACGGTTTAAATTGTGTATTTCCTGCTGTTATCACTGTCTCAAACGTCTTTTGCTATCTTCTTCTGTTAAACTCAATTGCCCCGTTATTGAATGAACATTCTGATTTTGCGTCATTACTGTATTTCTATGGGGCTGGATTTTCATGCTGCAACTGGGCCTCATGATGTCTGTTCTCTCGGCAGCAATGTTTGGTGTGAGCTGTACATACTCCTTCTAGTGTTCTCAGCTTGTCTATGCCATTATTTTAAAGATTGCCCCTTGCTCAACAGGGATTTTTAACTTTACTCGTGGGGCTCCGATTCCTGTTCGCTTCCCAGCTGACCCTCTAATCAGATTTCTCCTCCAGATCTTCACTTCCCGACAGAATCTGTAACCATCAAATGAAAAGATTTTTCCTTAAATCCCAGCTAAACCTCTTGCCTTTCTCCTTAAAATTATTAATTCTTCAACTCAAGGGAGCAGTTGCTTTCTATCCACCCCATCCATGCCTCTCATAGTCTTACACATGTCTATCAGTTCCTCTCTCAGCCTTGACTGCTCTAAAGGAACCAACTCAATCCTATCTAGCCTCTCTTCATAGTTAAACTTCTCCCTCCCAGGTAACATCCTGGTGAATCTTCTCTGCACCCCATCCAATGTGATCATATCCTCCCTATAGTGTGGTGATCAGAACTGCGCACAGTACTCCAAATGTGTTCTAACCAAAGTTTTGTACAGATACTAACTTTGAGTTGAATCCTTTAAGTTGAGGAGTGGAGCGGAGATTAAATAAAAGGAGAGACTAAGAAGTGATGAAAGAAAAGGAGTGATAGAAAATAGAGGAGAGAAAGGAAGAGGGGAGAAGCAATAAGCAATAAAATTAATGTAATAAAAATAAAAAAAAGAAAAGGAAAATATATAAATATCAGTTTCACCATTTAATGGAATATTTCCCAAGCTAATTTATATTGAACTATGAACCATATAAGCATTTGAATCCTTAGGTGGTTGGCACAATGCAAAGTACATTTTCTATATGCCTCAATCCTTAGATAACATTCAATGTAAATAGTTATCAATCCCTGTTTACTTGAAATGTGAACATGCCCTCAAATTCTTGCAATCGCAAACAGCGTCTGTTGGTCTTTAAATAATTTTCTTCTGAGAACCGTTTAGCATATGGTGAGATTGTGCAGAATAGAAGAGTTTGCAAAGAAGTGGCTTTTACATTAGAAACTGTTAAATACTTTAAATATGGAGCATTTACATATAATTGAGACACTGCCAGTTAAGTTTCGCTTTACCTCACGGATTTAATTTTCAGAAAGAAATAATGGAGGTGAGATATTGTTACCTTTTACTGTACAGTGATGAGTGAATTACAACAATGAAATGATGTTCTTCTTTTGCAAAGGGAGAATCAAACACAATATTATTTTAATCCTCAAACATCTAAACAAACATTTTATCTTTCTTTAAGTAAATGCCTAATTGCTAAGGCAGCAGCAGTAGAATTTGAAGTGGAAAGGTAAATACTAAAATATCTAATTAGAAGTAAATATTACCAATTAATAGAAATATTATGTTAGAAAAATGTTTTCTATTGTCTTATTTCCTATAATCTATGATTTGTAAAGCCAGGTGTGAACTTTAGTATTCAGGTGCATAAAGGCTCTTAAACAAAAAAAATTTTCTGTCACTTTAAATGAGGCAGTAGCCTCTTTATTTTAATGACAGAGGGAGGAATTTCAGACGAATATCTTAAGCTTCTGCACACTATATTATGCCACAGAACTTCAAAACTTTTAATTTTTTTGTCTTTATTCTTCCATGGGATGTGGGCATTGCTAGCAAAGCCAGAATTTACTGCCTATCCTTAATTGCCTTTTGAACATCATGGCTTACTGGGATATTTCAGAGGGCGGTTAAAAGTGACCTACATGTGCAGGTGAATGCTTCACATTCGGAAGATGTTTAGGGCTCTAACTTCTCATGCATATGTGTTGATGTACCACCCATTGGAAGCCATTTTCCATTTGCCACTTGGAGAGAACAGGTCACCTAACAGTTAACAAAGCCATTGGTGTTCGCTGACTCATCTGCTCATCCATTTGTAATGTAACCCATCACCATTCTTCAGCAAGTGTCTGGTTGAAGTGACTGTAGAGGTGTCTGCTGCTCTCAGAGCAGGAAAATCAGTGTAAAAACTAGTGCTTTCTATCATCCCTGGTTTGTAAAGTTAGTTTCTGTCTCCACAGATGCTGTCAGACCTGTTGAGTTTCCCCAGCATTTTGGTTTTAAATGTCCGGTATTTTGGTTTTAAATGTCCAGTTTCCCTACCTATCAAGTCTTGGCTGTATTGACTATACCTCTAAGCCCCTCATCTGAACTTGATACTCGTGCCTCCAAGCTTTCCCTGTTAGCTGAGTCCCAATAAGACTGCGTCCATCCATCCACCTGAATTTTCATGTTGCTGCCTCTCCGCTGCCCAGGAATCCTACTGCTTCTGGCTCTAATTCATCTTCTTTTCCAAATCTTAATTCCATTAGAGAAGGTGAAATGGAATGGGGGAAGAAGAGGAGTAAAGGAGCAGTAAAAAAGAAACAGAGTCCTGTAGAAACAAATGGAAGTGAAACATGGAGACCTGAAGCAAGAGACTTTGAAGTGAAGGAAGAAATAGAAGAAACAGAGAAAGGAGTAAAGGAAGTGGGAAAGACATGCTCTGAGAACTTCTGACATACTTTGAAGAAAAGCCAAGTAGAAAAACCAACATTTCCCTAGCTACCATCAGTTCTGTGGAAGGGTCACTGGACGTTAACATAGATTTCTCTCCACTGATGCCGCCAGGCCTGCTGAGCTTTCCCAGTCATTTCTATTTTTGCAAGTAGCTTAGGAGTTGGGATATGATGTTTTACCATGATTCTTCTTGACTTAGAACTGTTTAATCAAACAGCTCACTCATCGCAAGTGACAGGCACTGATCCAGCTCACTGCATCAACAAGTTGAAGAACCTGCCTTAATGCATGCTGCTAATTGTTTTCATTTTGTCGTTTTACTTGTTGTGATATGGATATGCACAATTTTTTTTCAAAGCTAAATCGCACTGAAATACCTCTGACAGTCAGGTGTAATTTATCTGTTATTACTAGTGGGTTAAATGTTATTCTTTGTCTCCGATTGTTGTTTTCAATGTTCTTTAATTAACAGATTCATTCTTGTGAGAATGCAGATGCCCCAGGAGAGGGGTTAAAATTCCAATGTATGTTATTTTTAGCTTGCTGGGTTCATACCTGCCCATCAAATTAATTAAGCTAATCATTGTAGCCTGTGGTAGATGTGCTGCAGCAATGAATACAGGCATAGGGCTAAATTTGGAAGAGGCTCAAACATGTTGTTCAAAAGACTTCTTCATGGATGGATTCCAGAATGTTACCCTCATTACTAACCTCTGGGCTTGGCTTCTTAAACACACATCCCTGCTTGTTGTCAGAGTTACGAATCAGATTGTGCTCAAGTTCAATGCAAAACATGTCGTGACTCAACAGACAGATGGTCTGACATCCCACTGTCTTTCCCAATAAAATGCTGCCTTCTCAGATGTGTCTGATACAAGCATACGTACAAACATGCAAAAGAGGAGCAGGATTTAGTCCCTTTGGCCTGCACCAGACTGCTCTATTATTTGAAACAATCACAGCCTTAGCTCTACCTTCCTGTCTGCCCCACCCCCTACCACGGCCCTACCACAGCCCGTACCAATTAACCTTGACTCCCTTATAATTATCAATCAAGAATCTATCTAACGAACATTAAAGTATATTCATTGACCCTGCCTCTTGTACCTCGTTGTTCCGATTGCTGCTATTTCCCTGGCTGTCATTATTGGCCTACACTCCACTCTAAACTGATGTATTTCTTGGCAACAATTTTCATGAGAGTGGACAGAAGATTGAGGCTCAAATAAAAGTAAAATTTTGGGGATGCTGTAAATCTGAAATTAAAACTGAACATGCTGATGAAACTCGGCAGGTCTGGCAACATCTTTGGACAGAGAGAAACAGAGTTAATGTTTCATGCCCAGTAAGTCTTTGTTCTGACAAATCATACTGCACTTGAAATGTTAACTCCGTTTCTGTCTCCACAGATGCTGCCAGACGTGCAGGATTCCTCAAACACTTTCTGTTTTTATTATAGGAGACTGTACACTGCTGATTGTACAAATCCAGCTCAATAGTATTTCTATCTCAGTCTATAAGATCATTTAGCAGAAGGTTCTTCAGTTGAAAGTTTGCTATTGTCGAGTGCATCATACGCCTGTCCTCACACATGTCCTGTATTCTACAGATTTGTACAGTAATTAGGAGTAGGGTCATGGTGGTAGCTCTGCCATTCTACAGCCCACACGCCGATATCAAATGGAGAAACTCGTTTCCACCCAGGCCAAAATGAGATAACAGGAATCTGCTTCATTGGTTCTCAGCTCTGTGACCTTTCAGCAGAAATGACGCAACAAGGCACCTCCAACAGCACCTTCCAAACCTGTAACTCTGCCAGCTGGAAGGACAAGGGAGGTATATGCATCAAAGCAACATGCAACTGCAAGTTCCCCACCAAGTCACCCACCACCTTGACTTGGGAGCTATATCAACTGCTCTTTCATTGTCACTGGGTCAGTTTCAAAGAACAAAGATCAAAGAACAAAGAAAATTACAGCACAGGAACAGGCCCTTCGGCCCTCCAAGCCTGCGCCGATCAAGATCCTCAATCTAAACCTGTCACCTATTTTCCAAGGATCTGTATCCCTCTGCTCCCTGCCCATTCATGTATCTGTCTAGATACATCTTAAATGACGCCATCGTGCCCGCCTCTACCACCTCCGCTGGCAACGTGTTCCAGGCACCCACCACCCTCTGCGTAAAGAACTTTCCACGCATATCTCCCTTAAAATTTTCCCCTCTCACCTTGAAATCGTGACTCCTAGTAATTGAGTCCCCCACTCTGGGAAAAAGCTTCTTGCTATCCACCCTGTCTATACCTCTCATGATTTTGTAGACCTCAATCAGGTCCCCCTTCAACCTCCATCTTTCTAATGTAAATAATCCTAATCTACTCAACCTCTCTTCATAGCTAGCGCCCTCCATACCAGGCAACATCCTGGTGAACCTCCTCTGCACCCTCTCCAAAGCATCCACATCCTTTTGGTAATGTGGCGACCAGAACTGTACGCAATATTCCAAATGTGGTTGAACCAAAGTCCTATACAACTGTAACGTGACCTGCCAACTCTTGTACTCAATACCCCGTCCGATGAATGAAAGCATGCCGTATGCCTTCTTGACCACTCTATCGATCTGCGTTGCCACCTTCAGGGTACAATGAACACCCAGATCTCTCTGTGCATCAATTTTCCCAGGGCTTTTCCATTTACCACATAGTTTGCTCTTGAATTGGATCTTCCAAAATACATCACTTCGCATTTGCCTGGATTTAACTCCATTTGCCATTTCTTCGCCCAACTCTCCAATCTATCTATAGTCTGCTGCATTCTCCGACAGTCCCCTTCACTATCTGCTACTCCACCAATCTTAGTGTCATCTGCAAACTTGCTAATCAGACCATCTATGCCTTCCTCCAGATCATTTATGTATATCACAAACAACAGTGGTCCCAACACGGATCCCTGTGGAACACCACTGGTCACAGTTCTCCATTTTGAGAAACTCCCTTCCACTACAACTCTCTGTCTCCTGTTGCCCAGCCAGTTCTCTATCCATCTAGCTAGTACACCGTGGACCCCATGCGACTTCACTTTCTCCATCAGCCTACCATGGGGAACCTTATCAAACGCCTTACTGAAGTCCATGTATATGACATCTACAGCCCTTCCCTCATCTATCAACTTTGTCACTTCCTGAAAGAATTCTATCAAGTTGGTAAGACATGACCTTCCCTGCACAAAACCATGCTGCCTATCACTAATACGCCCATTTTCTTCCAAATGTAAATAGATCCTATCCCTCAGTATCTTCTCCAGCAGCTTCCCCACCACTGACATCAGGCTCACCAATCTATAATTACCTGGATTATCCTTGCTACCCTTCTTAAACAAGGGGACAACATTAGCAATTCTCCAGTCCTCCAGGACCTCACCCGTGCTCAAGGGTACTGCAAAGATATCTGTTAAGGCCCCAACTATTTCCTCTGTCGCTTCCCTCAGTAATCCTGGGATAGATCCCATCCAGACCTGGGGACTTGTCCACCCTAATGCCTTTTAGAATACCCCTCCTTATGCTGACTTGACCTAGAGTAATCAAACATCTATCCCTAAACTCAACATCCGTCATGTCCTTCTCCTCGGTGAATACCAACGCAAAGTACTCATTAAGAATCTCACTCATTTTCTCTGACTCCTCGCATAACTTCCCTCCTTTATCCTTGAGTGGGCCAACCCTTTCTCTAGTTACCCTCTTGCTCCTCATGTACAAAGAAAAGGCTTTGGGATTTTCCTAACCCTGTTTACTAAAGATATTTCATGACCCCTTTTAGCCCTCTTAATTCCTCGTTTCAGATTAGTCCTACTTTCCCGATATTCTTCCAAAGCTTCATCTGTTTTCAGTTGCCTAGACCTTACGTATGCTTCCTTTTTCCTCTTTGCTAGTCTCACAATTTCACCTGTCATCCATAGTTCCCTAATTTTGCCCTTTCTATCCCTCATTTTCACAGGGACATGTCTGTCCTGCACTCTAATCAACCTCTCTTTAAAAGCCTCCCACATATCAAATGTAGATTTACCCTCAAACAGCTGCTCCCAATCCACATTCCCCAGCTCCTGCTGAATTTTGCTATAGTTGGCCTTCCCCCAATTTAGCACACTTCCTTTAGGACCACTCTCGTCTTTGTCCATCAGTATTGTAAACCTTACAGAATTATGATCACTATTCCCAAAGTAATCCCCTGCTGAAACTTCAACCACCTGGCCGGGGTCATTCCCCAACACCAGGTACAGTATGGCCCCTTCCCGAGTTGGCCTATTTACATACTGCTCCATAAAGCCCTCCTGGATGCTCCTTACAAATTCTGCTCCATCTAAATCCCTAACACTAAGTGAATCCCAGTCAATGTTGGGAAAATTAAAATCTCCCATCACCACCACCCTGTTGCTCCTACATCTTTCCATAATTTGTGTACATATTTGTACCTCTATCTCACGCTCGCTTTTGGGAGGCCTGTAGTACAGCCCCAACATTGTTACCGCACCCTTCCTATTTCGGAGCTCTGCCCATATTGCCTCACTGCTCGAGTCCTCCATAGTGCCCTCCTTCAGCACAGCTGTGATATCCTCTTTGACCAGTAATGCAACTCCTCCACCCCTTTTACCTCCCTCTCTATCCCGCCTGAAGCATCTATATCCTGAGATATTTAGTTGCCAATCTTGCCCTTCCCTCAATCAAGTCTCAGTAATAGCAATAACATCATACTCCCAGGTATTAATCTAAGCCCTAAGTTCATCTGCCTTACCTACTACACTTCTCGCATTAAAACAAATGCACCTCAGACCACCTGTCCCTTTGCGTTCATCATCTACTGTCTGCCTACTCTTCCCTTTAGTCACACTGACTTCATTATCTAGTTCCTTACAGGCTTTAGTTACTACCTCCTTACTGTCCACTAACCTCCTCATTTGGTTCCCATCCCCCTGCCACATTAGTTGAAACCCTCCCCAACAGCGGAGCAAAAGCACCCCCAAGGACATTGGTTCCAGTCCTGCCCAGGTGTAGACCGTCCGATTTGTTATAGTCCCACCTCCCCCAGAGCCGGTCCCAATGTCCCAAAAATCTGAACCCCTCCCTCCTGCACCATCTCTCAAGCCACTCATTTATCCTGCCTTTTCTTTCATTTCTACTCTGACTAGCATGTGGCACTGGTAGCAATCCTGAGATTACTACCTCTGAAGTCTTACTTTTTAACTTGGCTTCTAATTCCCTAAATTCTGCTTGTAGGACCTCATCCCGTTTATTATCTATATCATTGGTGCCTATATGCACCACGACAGCTGGCTGTTCACCCTTCCCCTTCAAAATGTCCTGCAGTCAATCTGAGATATCCCTGACCCATGCATCTGGGAGGCAACATACCATCCTGGAATTTCCTTACTATTGGTCCTGTATTCCAATCAGGAATGTACTATTGAACACTAAATCATTGAGAGCATAGTTTTGTATTATTAATAGAATTGTCTTCATAATCAAATGTTCCACTGTATAAACAGTCATGGCTAACAGCATATGATCAAATAGTTCCTTTAATTAATCTTTTGATTGCTTCCATTATGTCCTATTGTCATTTTTTACTTATATCTATATCTAACTTGTCTCTTCTTTGCTGTGTCAGGAACTTGTAACCTCTTAGCCTTCTAGTGATGTTTTAGGTAGAATAATGGCTACATAGCTAGCTTAATCAAATGGGTCTGTACTGATGATAGAAGACCTTAAATTCAAATCTTGCTGGAGAATTTAAAGTTTACTAAAATTTAGAAAAGGGTAACGATTTTATTTTTTGGGAAGGAAATCCGCCATCCTTACCTGGTCTGGCCTACATTTGACTCCAGGATCCACGCCAATGTAAAGCTTAATTGTCCCCTGAAATAGCCAAGGAAGCCAATCAGTTGTATCAGGATGGCCAACAGACGCTGGCTTCATCTGTGATGCCCACATCTTGTCGATGACTTTTTTAAAAAAACGTGTATTTTAACAGTCCAAAAGTCTACATATGACTTAACAGTGAAAGAAATGAAAACTCTGAATCATCCTTTCAGACCTTTCTTTCACCAAGATTCCCCATGTGCACTCACACATTTCTAAGGAGATTTCCTTTTGTCAGGTTGTTTGAATCTATTGTCTATTTAAACCCAGTTTGCACCTGAAAATATCTTCTTGCACTTGACTGCAGACTTCTCTGCATCTTAGACTATTTCTGCTCTTTGGCTCTGCCGAACCATTTGTGCCCTCCCCTGCAACTCCAGTTGTCCAGTTTTGTTCAAATGTCCACATTTATTCATTCTTTTTTAACTCAGTCTCCATCCTGAAACTCCTGAGTTAATGGACTGATGGAACAAAAGTATTCATACTCCTGCTCTCAATAAACAACCTTGCAGTGTTAAATATCAATAACACAATTGGAGGGCAAACAATTACAGCACATCAGTATCCTTTTTGCTGTGATGAACAGTTTGGCAATTCCAACCTCAAATTTTCTCTCGCTCTGAAATATCCCGTCACCAAGACCTTGTTATAGTTACTACACACAGTCTCTCTGCTTTGCTCGCAGCTTTGGTTTCCTGTTTTGTAGCTGACAGGCACTTTCAGTTCCCTTCCCCATGAAAAGTCTGGCTCCTGCACCAATCCTTTCTGAGGTGGTACATCTTGTTCCTCATGCCACCTTTTCTATCAACTTCTTGCCTTAATGAACCAGGGGCACTGCTTGTTACTTGTGTGCAGTAATGATGTAATGTCAAATGGTCCAAATGTTTATGGAGAGATTGCAGTCTAAAAAAAATGACACCCACACACTTGGCAACAGGCATTGGACATTTAAATAGCTTCAGCAACTCTGCCAAGGTTAGCACAGTGACATTTACTGCTGGGACCTCAAGCAGGTCAGAGGGACAGTTCCACTAGACACCTTAGATATTCTCTGGATGACAGGGTGATACAAATGAAAACTGTCAAGAGTACAATAATTATATAAATGTAAATGAAAGAAATAAGACAACTGCTTTCTGCAGAAAGTTATTATACCAGGATATTAGAGGATGGATGCAGTTACCTTAATGGAGATTAGGACTCAGCAGCAGTTAATGCTTGATCTTAGAAAGTGTATTGTCTATTTTAATCATGTCAAATTTAACTCATTTTATATAGATATCAATTACATTAATGGCCTTCTACATGCCTCAAGGATTCTGAAAACTTTGTCTACCTTATCCCCAACTTGTCCTGTAAATGTTATTAAAATCCTACACTCAGCTACAGCTCATTTTGTTTAATGGAGATTGGGTGCAGGTGAAGCAGGAATGTGGCCGAAACTTTCGTACGATATATATTAACAATGCTCTCACTCTAAAACTCCCCGCACTTTGAATGCCCTTCAAATTGAAGTTTGCATGCACATTCTATACAGTTTACAGCCCATAGTTTAACTAGCAGCTGTCATCAATCATTGGTCTTTTTTGCCTCTGCAATTATTTCTAGGACGGTTATGCATTTGCCATTGCTTTAATAGGTCGACAGAGACCAGTATCCCATCATCAAGTCACCCTTTATTTACACGTGGAGAGTTCTTGACACTGATCCAGCTCCCTCAGAGCTAGCTGTCAGAGTGAACAGAATATCTGACACTCCTGTTCACATCTGTCAGCCAGGGCTCCCTGATTGGACCAGGTTTACAGCCCCAATCAGGGAACTCTTATTCTATGAGGTCCACCTGGCTAACCTCGTTACAACCACTACAAATACTGAACCTCTTCAGCAGATGTAGACACAGGAGTGAAGATGTACAGGAGATAGTATTGTCTGTTTTGAGGAGAAATACTCATTCCTTCCCACAATGGTGAACGTTGTGATTTCCAGTACAGTTACATGGATACACTTAGATCTATGGAAGAACCAAAGACTTACATTTACATATGACCTTTCATCATCTCAGGGTTTTCCAAAGCATTTTACAGCCAATGAAATGCTTTTGAACAGAAATCACTGTCGTGTTCAATCATTCTGTGTTTGTTTTATGAGGCTGTATACTATGGATGTTCACAGCACTTGATTACTTGAACCTGAGTGTGTTCAAAGAAAAATAAACAATGCTATTGGAAGAATTGGAAACCCTGAGCTAGAAGCATGGAGTGGACATTTTCAAGCACTGAAAACAGAAACTAGTAATATCTTCATATACATCTGAGACTAAAACATACAACAGTCATTGTGTTACATAGGAGTAACACAGCAGCTAGCTTATGCAGAGCAAGATCCCACAAACAGGAATGCACTAATAACCAGATTTTAATTTCGGTATTAGTGGATAGATATCAGCCAGCGGCAAATATGTTACCATTTTCATGTGACACTCGATTTGTTGCTGAGTGGCATCAGTGGGATCACCTGGAAATCCTTCCATCGTGTTTGGAGGATGCATTGATCTGATCTTTTGCTGCTCTACCATCTTATCCTGTCTCAGTTAGCTGAGAGAGAAGCTTAGGGGCTGAGAGAGTGGGCTGGGGTTTGTGAGAGATGGGTAGGGGCTGAGAGAATGGTGTAGGGAGCTGAGAGAGTGGAGTAGGCGGGACTGACAGAGTTAGGTAAGTCTGAAAGAATCAGATGGTTCATACCGGACTCTATAATGAGAGTTCATCCAGATATCTGCATTGTCAACATGACCACCCATTTCTACTTACGTAACATCACCAACCTCTGTCCTTGTCCCACCTCTTCTACTGCTGAAATCCTTATTATTGCATTTATTGTTACAAGTCTTGACTATCCTCAGTGGGCCTCCTTCATGTTTCACCCTCTGCAAACTTGAGATCATTCAAAATACCACTGGCCATATTCTAACTTGCAACAAATGCCATTCCCCACTTGTCTCTGATATCACTGACCCACACTGGGTTCTTGTTACACAGCAACTCAATCTTGAACCCTTTCCGTGGATTGCCGCTTTGCTGCGGTGGAGAGGATTGATTGTTCCTTAGATCCAGAGTGCAATGCAGTCAGGAATTCTCACCACCTAGCAGGGCCAATCATGATAGTAAGATCTAAAGGTAGGAACCAGACAAAGCGCTACCCAAAACAAATCCATGGAGATGGAGATGCATGGAGATTCGGGTAGAAGATATTCATTGGTATCAACAGCAGGTGAAGGCTGTAACTGTAGGGAGATTCCCATTTGTCAAGGTTTCCTTGCCACTGGATCTGCCTCTGTCAAGCATAGTATATCTGCTGATGTGCAACAGTATCCCCACGCCAAAAGATATCCCACACAAGGCACCTACCTAGAGGCATCTTAAGGTCAAGGACCAATTCTACCTCCCGGAAACCCCTGACAAATGTGTGGATGAAGATGTGGCTCTAGGATTGGGCCCATCGTCCATACAAGGACCCGAAAAACCCAATGATCAGTCACACAAAATTTCCTAGGTGGACAATCATACGTGTTAGTGAGTGACTGCAGATATCAACAATGAGTCTTAAAATTCACATCCTTGCTTTACAATCCCTGCATGACTTTGCCCCTCCCTTCCAGAAAGGAGACCAAAACAGTAAACAATCTGTGATACTTAGAAATGAATGCACTGGCTGCATTGGACCTCCATGTTGAAATAAAAAGGATGTGTCTGACATGTATGTGTTATATTCCAGCTTCTCTGGCTTCTCTTTCTGGGTATACCTAATCTCCTCTAATCAGCCCCTAACTCTTTGAGATACCTGTTTCTATCCTAATGAGTATCTACAGTGTTACTTGCTCTACCTTTGGTGGCCACGCCCTCAGCAGCTCAGGCCTGAAGCCCTGGAATTTCCTAAGTAAACATCCCTGCCTTTCTCTTCTTTTAAGACACCAATTAAAACCTACCACTTTGACCAAGCCTTTGGTCGTCTATTAACTCCTTAATTGATTCAGTGTCATCTTGAGTTTTACATCTTTTTGTTTCATGGCATGTGGGAGTCACCCATCCCTAATTGCCCAGAGGGAAGTTAACAGTTAACTGCATTGCATATAGGCCAGACCAGTAAAGGTAGGCAGATTTCCTTCCATTTAGGGCATTAGTGAACTGTGGTTTAATGGCAAGCTTTTTAATTCTAGATTTTTATTGAATTCAAGCTTCTCCATCTGCCATGGTGAGATTTGAATTCATGTCCCCAACACAGTAGTCTGAGGTTCTGGACTCCTAATCTAGAGACACTAGCCCATTGCCTCTAGCCCATATGTTGAAGTGATTTGGGATGTTTTATCAATAAAAGCAAAATACTGCAGATACTGGAAATCTGAAACAAACAGAGAATGCTGGAGAAGATCAGTAGATCTGGCAGCACGTGTGGAGAGCAAAGCAGAGTTAACATTCCAAGTCCAGTATGACTCTTCTTCAGAAATGGGATATTTCATTTTTATAAAAGTGCCACATAAGTGCCACAGTGTAAGTGTGATTTGTGTCACTGTTGTTATCCAAAACTACTATTGACTCGTTGAGGTGGGGAAGCTCAGTTAGCTGGACGGCTGATTAGTAAAGTCAATGATATGGGTTCAATTCCCACACCAGCTGGGGTTTACCATGAAGCACTGTCCTTCTCATCCTCTTCCCTCACTTGAGGTAAGGTGGCCCTCAGGTTAAACCACCCCCAGTTGTCTCTCTGTCTCTAATGAGACATCAGCCCTCTGGGACTATGGTGGTGGCTTATCATGAGTGTGACAATAATTTGGACTTCACATGTATGGCTGGTATTTTAAAAAGCACTGACGGTCCTGACCACTAACAGAAATGTTGAGGGTAATCCCAATTTGGCCAGTACTCATTGCTCTGACTAGAACTTTACAAAAAGTATTTTTAATTAACCTGTTTGTATACATTGCATCATACATTCAGGGCAAGTGGGGCTTGAATCCAGAAGAAGGCACATTGTCACTGTATCACATTACTCCTTTACCGAGATCATATGTTGCACAGGCAGATAATCGCTTGCATTCAGAGGTTGCACTCCTTAAGGAACGGTGTCTAGCCCACAAGAAGTCATCAAAGTGGCAGCGGAGTAGAAGTCCTGAGCCAGGGCTCGTCCACTCCAACCGTTTTTCTTTCCTTTCTTTCCTTCCTTTTCTTGTTTTCTTTTCCTTCTCTTTTCCTCTACTTATCTCTTGTCCTGAGCTCAAACTCCATCATGGTAACCAGTTACCAGGACAACAGTGGAAATGCTTCGCAGATATCTTCAAAGTGTCCCTGAAATAATGCAATATCCCAATCAATATTGCCCAAGTTTGCCCAACTGGAGAATAACCAAAGGTACCAACCATCTTGAAGATTTCCAACAGGGTGAAGTAGAGGCCAAGTGCAAACAGAAGGAGAGTGTGGAAAGCCAAGCATCTCAGCCACCTGCCTCTTGGAACACCAATCATCCTGTCTGTGGGCATGGAGCACAAATCTAGCTATCTAACTATATTGACATTATGTTGAGGTTGTACAGGACGCTGGTGAGGCATCTTCTGGAGTACAGTGTGCAGTTCTGGTCGCCCTGTAATAGGAAAGATGGGGAGAATTCACAAGAGATTTACCAGGATGTTGCCAGGAATGGAGGGCTTGAGTTCTAAGGAGATGCTGGATAGGCTGGGACTTTCCTCAGTGGAGCGTGGGAGTTTCAGGGGCTGACCTTATAGAGGTCCATAAAATCATGTGGGGTATAGATAAGGTGAAAGGCAGGTGTCTTTTCTGTAGGGTGGGGGATTTCAAGACCAGGCCACATATTTTTAAGGTGAGAGGAGAAAGATTTTAAAAAGACATGAGGTGCAATTTTTTACACAGATAGTTCAGGCGTGGGATGAACTTCCAGAGGGAGTGGTAGATGCAGGTACAATTAGAACGTTTAGAAAACATTTTGATAAGTACATGAATAAGTACAGGCAGGTGGGAATGATTTAGTTGGGATTATGGTCATCATGGACGAGTTGGACTGAAGGGTTTGTGCGCATGCTATATGACTCGATAACTCTACAGGACCCACAACTCTTGAGTGGAAAAAAGTCATTATCGATCTCAATAGACTGCCTAAGAAGAAAAAGACATTTCAGTGACTTTAGCTTCTACATTGGCGTAAACTGGTGTCATATCCAAATGTTGTTTCACTCTGACGCCCTGATTCTGGGTTCAGATTATAGTTACATTATCTGTGCACACATTATAACTGAACAGTTTTGCCTCACACCAAAACGTGGCTGCAGTGTAAGCACATCCTTAACCTAGTGTGAGGTGTTGAACTGCTTTGAATCATGCTTGCTATTGCTGCAGTACCATTGTATTGTTGTACATAATGAGAACTGGGCACAAGTCAGCACCTTTTTTTTCAAATGTAGATAATGATTATATTCACAATGTGTTGTACCCACCTTGTTAGAAGGAGATTTATCTCAGTTAATGAATGTACTCAATTGTTGGAGGTACTTTTACAGTAACTTTATGTCCAAATAAGGGAACACAACTGGTAAGATATGACCCATAAAGCATGTACCTATTTAAAAACATTAAGGCCACATTCCCTAAGGTGTGTTACCTGACATCATTGAAGCTATTAATAATTTACCTACTCTGCAACATTATGCTACTGCAAAACCCCTTGCTGAATAGATCTAGCTTTGTGCTGTAACCATATTACTGGATAGCACATATGCACAGGTCAGGTGGTGTTCACTCTTTTGCTTAGAGAGAAATATATTATAAATAGGCCAAAAATCAAAGTTAAAACTAAATTAAAACAAAGAATCAATTTGCAGCTTTGGGTTTATTCAAATAAGATAAATGGGGGTTTAGCTTTCCCCTTGGTCCTTTTGAAAATGTAGCAGAAGTGCACCTTCAAAGGACATACTCTGCCAAACTCCAGATCTCAGTAATACACTGCAGGTGAATTCAAGTGTACAGCTAGGCATTCTGTGCATAGCAGGGAGATAAATCAGGACGAGCCTCTACAGTAGGACAGCTGGTCTGACAGCTGGAGGAGAAAAGGACATTGGCATTGGATGCCCTACATCACCTTGCAATCATATCGGGGAACAATCCCAAGTAGGATTGGTGAGCAACACAAAATGGAATAGAGTAAAGCAACTTGTGGGAGAGTAAAAAAATGCCAGGTTTATTCCATGTTAGGTCTGGCATCATCTGGGCAGCACAGTGGCTCAGTGCCTCACAGCGCCAGGGACCCGAGATTGATTCTTCTCTCAGGTGACTGCCAGTGTGGCATTTGCACATTCTCCCTGTGTCTGCATGGGTTTCCTCTGGGTACACTGGTTTCCTTCCATAGTCCAAATATGTGCAGGTTAGGTCAAATGGCCACGGGAAACGCAGGGTTACAGGGAGAGGGTAGGGGTTTGAGTCTGGGTGCGATGCTCTTCAAAGAGTCGGAGTGGACATAAGGGGCCAAATGGCCTGCTTCCACATTGTAGGGATTCTATGATTCTATGATCATCAGGCCCTAGCTATGGTGACTCTGTGGAAGACAAGGTTCAGATAGGGGTGTGGAGGAAAACTGCTGAAATATTTGTACTTGGGACAGGATTGCTGGAGCTTGGAGTGGAAGTGTAATGTTAATGTAGAGAGTCAAGGCTTTCCTAAGAGGCCTGGGATGGGAATGATAGTCAAAGGGGATCAAGAATTGATTGAAATACCTAGCAATACCTGATGCCAGAGTAAGGAAGCAAGGGGATAAACAGCTGGTTCTAACATCTATGTTGTTAAATGGGGGTCCGTTCAGCTATCGGACACTCCTAGTGCCTCAAATGCATGTAAAAATAGTCTGTTCAAGCAAGAGATGCCTTTGGTTTGTTTGGATAGAATCAAACTCCAAAGATCCCCAACTCCGCAGCACTTGTTTCTATCTCCTTCCCAAAATTCACAAACCTGACTGCCCTGACCGACCCATTGTCTCCGCCTGCTCCTGCCCCACTGAACTCATCTCCACTTATCTCGACTCCATTTTCTCCCCCTTGGTCCAGGAACTCCCCACCTATGTCCAGGACATCACCCATGCCCTCCACCTCCTCCAAGAGTTCTAATTCCCTGGCCCGCAACACCTCATCTTCACTATGGACATCCAGTCCCTGTACACTTGTATCCCCCTTGCAGATGGCCTAAAAGCCCTCCGCTTCTACCTCTCCCGCAGGCCCTACCAGTCCCCGTCCACCAACACCCTCACCCGCTTAACCAAACTCGTCCTTATCCTTAGCAACTTCTCCTTTACCTCCTCCCACTTCCTACACACTAAGGGGGTGGGCATGGGCAGCCATAAGGGCCCAAGCTATGCTTTACTTTTCGTAGGATACGTGAAACAGTCCCTTTTCTGCTGTTACACTGGCCCCATCACCCACTTCTTCCTCCGCTACATTGATGACTGTATCGGCGCTGCCTTGTGCTCCCATGAGGATCTTGAACAGTTCATAAACTTTACTAACACCTTTCACTCCAACCTCAAGTTCACCTGCACCATCTTTGATATGTCCCTCTCCTTCCTGGACCTCTCTGTCTCCATCTCTGGTGACTGCCTTGAAGCCGAAATCTATTTCAAGCCCACCGACTCCCACAGCTACCTGGACTATACCTCCTCTCACCCGCCTTCCTGCAAGAATGCGATCCCCTGCTCCCAATTCCTCCACCTCTGCCGCATCTGCTCCCAAGACGAGGCATTCCTCTCTAGCACATCCCAGATGTCCTCCTATTTCAGGGACCTCAACTCCCCCCCTCTGATGATCAAAAATGCCCTCAACTGCACTTCTTGTGTTTCCCACACCTCTGCCCTCACATCCCCTCCCCCTAAACAAAAATAAAGACAGAATCCCCCTTGTCCTCACATATCACCCCACTAACCTCCGTATCCAATGTATCATTCTCCGCTACTTCCGCCACCTACAATCCAACCCCACAACCAAAGATATATTTCCGTCCCCACCCCATCTGCTTTTTGTAGGAACCGCTCTCTCCACGACTCCCTTGTCCGCTCCACACTCCCCACTAACCCCACCACCCCCGGCACCTTTCCCTGCAACCGCAGGAAGGGCTACACCTGCCGCTATACCTGACCCCTCACCTCCATTCAAGGCACAAAACAAACCTTCCACATCAGACAGAGGTTCACCTGCACATCCATCAATGTGGTCTACTGTATCCGCTGTTCCCAATGTGGCGTCCTCTACATCTGCGAGACCAAGCGGAGGCTCGCAGACTGCTTTGTAGACTATCTACATTCTGTTCAAGACAAATGACAACACCTTCCAGTCGTGAACCATTTCAACATCCCACTCCTACTCCCTGAGTGACATGTCCATCCTGGGCCTCCTCCAGTGTCAAAATGATGCCACCGCAAAATGGAGGAGCAGGACCTCATATTCTGCCTTGGTAGCCTACAGCCCAATGGCCTAACTGTCAATTAAACCAGTTTCAAAATTTCCCCACCCCCGGCCTCATCCTATGACCAACCCTCCCTCTCATCCCTGCCTCCTTGACCTGACACAACCTGTCCATCTTCTCTTCCACCTATCCAACTCTCCCATCCCACTGACCAATCCCCACCACTGCCTACCTGCACTCACCTATCATCATCCCACTTACCTTCCCCAGCCCCACCCCTCCTCTCTCTATTTATTTCTGAGCTCCCCTCCCCCATCCCCATTTCTGAAGAAGAGTCCCGACCTGAAACATCAACTTTCCTGCTCCTCTGATGCTGCCTGGCCTGCTGTATTCCTCCAGCTCCACGTTGTGTTGTCTCTGACTCTAACATTGACAGTTCTTACTATTTCTGATTGAGTTAAAACTCCAAAGTTTGTTTTTTCCTTGATATGGTACTGTGCAGAATCAAATTGTATTTGTGACTATATTTATATATATGTGTATGTATATATATATATATATAAAATGAATAAAGTATATTTTTGGAAAAAAAGTATCTTTAAGGAGGCATATCTGAAACCATTGAGGAAGCGTTGATGTAGTACAGTTACAACATTTAAAAGACATGTAGACAGCCATATGAATAGAAAAGGTTTAGAGGGATATGGGCCAAATGCGGGCAAGTGGGACTAGTTTAGTTTGGGAAACTTGGTTGGCATGGATGAGTTGGACCGAAGGGTCTGTTTCAGTGCTGTATCTCTCTATGGGATGATTTACTAGTCATGACTTTTTGGAGCGCTTGGAAGTAGCAGTGATAAGAGTAAGATGTACTGTACTTAGCTCTTGTGAACATTTTCTGTATGAAGTCTTACCGCTAATTAAATAACACGTAATTATTTCAATAATCCTTGTGTGCGATTGGTATGTTTACATCTGAAAAAAGAATTTAGCGTATTTAATTTACTTAGGGCTCCCAACTGTGTTAAATGTAATCCTGGATGCTCATCACCTGACTTGTCCCCCGATATCAGCCATTAATTGGCCAACATGTGACCCTCTGCCTTCCTAGACAAATTAGATAACAAAAAGATTCATTACCAAATTGGACCTTGCGTAATTATCTATCAGCCAAACAGTGTTTTCTTCTCTTTTTCAAGATTTTTCTAAAATGTTCAGTAAAATGAAACATTCAAAGAACATGGCAAAAAAAAACATTTCAAAGCCGTTGTGATTTTTCCCTAGGGATGCACACAGCAGTGTCCAGGAGATTGATTTTCAATTCCTTGAGGCTACAGGCCCTTCTGGAGCATTGGCAACTCGACATTTACTCCTTCGTGTTCTTTCTGTGACCCGCTGTGGGTTGAAATTTCTGCTGGTTCACTTGAAAACCCCTGATAATGTCAGGGTGGGGAAGGGCTCCTCCTGCACAAATCGTGAAGTCTCCAGTTTCTACTTTATAAATGCTGGTAATTCCCAAACCTTGCAGCGAGCCCTGGAAGCAAAGTAATAGTAAATGGTCAATATTAAACAATGCCCATCACACCAGAGGTTGCAGCGATTCACTGTACTCCCATGAACAGTTCACCATAAATTCTTAAGACAGCAGATGATCCCATAATGATTAGCAATATGATATAGAGACTATCTCACTAGCGCAATAATGCACTTCTATCACAATTACATCAATCATAGTTATCAATGATTTTATTCAATCTGAAAATGAGCTGTTATAACTACTCTGTATTGACAAAGACATTGGACTGGTATGTACAGCGCACAAATATTAATGTTGTTAACAAGAAAAAGTAAATAACTTGAAGCCAAGTAGCATATTATACACCTATTGTCTTTTAACTACCTGGTACTGCACACTTTTACTGATGGCCTGCTTTGCTGACTCTAGGATATATATCCTCACTGGAGAGATACATTTCAAAATTAAACAATTGCATCAACGTGCAATTATGGAAGCACTCAGCTAATTGGATCTTATGATTTTGTACGGTAGGAGCCTGATAATGAATAATACAAATAAGACAATTTTTCTTTTATTACCACTTCCTCAGTCTCCAATTCTTTCTTAAATATTTCAGTTTATTTTTGCTCAGGAAATGCTGCTGATTCTCATCAACACTGCAGTATTGTCATTCGCCTAAACGCATGTTTGTGCTCTCTTTAACTTCAAGTTAGCAAAGCATCAAGTAGACTGGAGAAAAGACACTTGAAAGAGAGCTCATCTAAACAATTAACTCTGGCTATTATTTACTGTTCACATTTTATTGATTACCTTGAAACCTCCCAAGGTCATCGATGCCATTGAATTGTTACTGTAGAGAAAGAGGCCATTCAGCCCATCATGTCTCTATGCCAGTGTGCATGATAGCAATTTACAAATGACAAGCAGCAACATAACAGCAAGCTAGCCACATAGAATCCTCATAGTGTCGAATCAGGCCATTTGGCCATTCAAATCCACATTGACCCCCTGAACAGCATCCTGCCTAGACTCACCCCCGCCCTTACCCTTACCCCACCACCCAGTCTGCACATCTTTGGACTCATAGAATCATAGAATCCCTACAGTGTGGAAACAGGCCCTTCGGCCCAACAAGTCCACACCGACCCTTGGAGCATCCCACCCAGAACCATCCCCCTATAATCCACACACCCCTGAACACTACAGGCATTTTAACATGGCCAATCCACCTAGCCCACACATCTTTGGACTGTGGGAGGAAACTCACATCGACACAGGGAGAATGTGTAAACTCCACACAGCAAGTCTTCCAAGAGTGGAATCGAATCCAGGTTCCTGGCACTTTGAGGCAGCAGTGCTAACCACTGAGCACTGGCACAATTTTTCATCCAGTTGCCATTCCACCACACTTCACCAAAGGTTGTTAACTGGTGAAGTTTTTATCTTTACTAGAATTAAACCAGCCAGATTAAAAATGGATGCCAAGATCACAGAATGAAACCTAGCCCAAAGCATTAACATTACAAAACTTATTACATATACCCTCCACATCTCTGTATATAACCTTGGCTCTCTGTTTTTCACTGATGACACAAACTGAAAGAGCTGAGAAACAGTGAAAATTGGACGGGAAAAAGCTCATTGTTGCACTCCAAATCAGAATTGACAACCTCTCTCACTGGCACCAACTTCCTCCCGCCAGAGACAAATCTCCTCCACACAGGACAATCTCCTCCTTCTGGAGACCAACCTTCTCCCAAAGACCAACCTCCTCTCAGGGACTAGCTTCCACTACCCAGGGACCAACCTCTTCCAAGGGACCAACCTGATCTACCACTCAAGGACCAACCTCCTCCATCCAGGGACCAACCTCCACCATCCAGGGACCAACCTCCTCCATCCAGGGACCAACCTCCTCCCAGGGACCAACCTCCACCATCCAGGGACTAACCCCCTCTCAGGGGCCAACCTCCTCCATCTAGGGACCAACCTCCTCCCAGTGATCAGCTTCCTCCTAGCAAAGACTTAGCCCTTTCACCCAGTGACCAACCTCCTTCAACTGGAGAACCTCTTCCTCACCAAGACCAACATCCTCCTTACCGGTACCAGCCTCCTCCACCCAGGAACCAACACCCTCCTTATTAGCACCAACACCCTCCTTACTGGCATCACCTTCCTCCACCCAGGGACTAACCTCCTCCAACTAGAGAACAACTTCCTCCTCACCAAGACCAACATCCTCATTACTGGCACTCAGGGACCAACACCATCCTTATTGTCACCAACCTCCTCCACCCAGGGACCAACACCCTCCCCACAGGAAACCCCAGTAGCCTCACATTCACCAGAAGACTGCCTCACATACCCTGACTAAAGCAGAGGAATTAGATCCTTCACTGCTGATAGTAGTTGTCACATTTTGCCTTATTCTTCCATATATGACCATGCCCTCCTTTTCCAAATTGGATGGCACATTTCATTATTATTTTGTTGTAAGTTGTCATTCTCAATAGTTTCCTATCTTTACAGAGAACAGACACTCAGGTGTATTCCCTTCTGCTCCATACTGTTGAATCTTTACTATTGAATATACAGTTCATTCTAAAATAGTGCCATAGACAGACCTTACATGTTCCCTTAGTTCGCTCAATCAGTGGTGTGCTTTTTCTTACTTTCAGTATGTGTATTCCAGTTATACTCCAGCAGCAAGCTTTTGTGAGTTTAAACATAAAGAAAGTTATTTATTCACACACTTACTGAATGTAAAATATAATGTCTTACACATTTATTCACACAGGCACATTTACACACACACACACACACACACACACAAACTTCTTCCAGGTAAATTACAAATTATGGTTAATTCAGTCTCTGGAATACAGTCTGCATCTGCTACAAGGTATGTCTGGTTCCTCAAAGTTTTAAAGTTGAAGCAAGATTCTCGTAAAGTGAATGATCCTGAGCAGCTTGTGAGGTTTCTTGCGGTCAAATTTCAAGGAAGTTGGTTCTCAGCTGAATGTGAAGTTTGAAAACATTGAGGCAGTCCTTCTCTCTACTGTAATCGGCCACTTATAATGCAGCACTGGTACAAAGCATGTCAAATTGGATGACTTGTGGTTAGTTCAATAGCTTTTTCATGAAATTCAGCTTTCACTGACTTAATAAGCACAGAAAATATGGCTGTTTCACCATGTAATCTTTCACAAGTTCAAAGTCCTTTCTAAATAATGTGGATAGTTACATTAATTACATATTCTGTGTTTTCAGTTAACAACTTGAGAATTTAAGATTGTCAGTATCTTTGTGTTTAAATGACCCATTCAACTTGATGAGATGCCCATTTGGATTAGCTTCAGGGAAAGGGAAATTGTCCATGTGGTAGTTATTGTCAGTGCAGACTCAACGGACTGAATGGCCTTTCCTGCACTGTATGAATCTATGACTGTTAGCCTGGAATATTACTTTTGCTCCCTTTTGAGATGGGATTGCTTCCAATCCACAAAAGAAGTCGGGCAAACCTAATGCAGCCATTTTTTTCAGACTTTTGGTTGAAGTTTTGAAAGATAAAAATTGACTGGATGTTCATAATATACTGGAGCATGATAATATTATACACTTAACTTTATGAAAGTGCTCTCAGCATCCTCTAAATGGCCGATGAGTTCACAATCTCTGTAAAATTGGGAGCACTAAAAGCCAGAAAGCAACCTGTTTGTTTTTGCTGAGGTTTTATTGTAAAGTGCCTTATCTCAAATGTTTCTCTGAGATGAATCACATCAGCTTGATGTGGTGCTCTGCTTTTTGTCATCGTTTCAGTTTGACAAAATAAAACGTGACCACAAATGACTTTGTGCTTTGCAGTACATGCTGCTTCATCAGGAACAGTCATAAGCACCATCTGGTGGATTTGAACTACATTACATTACCACATTGCTGATAAGGCTGGTGTCTTTTTGAAACAATATTTTCTTCCCTCCCTTTTTCCTGACAGCACAGGATCTTGTCTGGAAATGAATAGGTGACACCAAAGTGTCTGTTTCTTTCAGCCAAAGCAATGATTGTTAAGGCACGGCCATTAGATCAAAACGGCAGCATCACCAACGTTCCAATCCTATTCTTGTTCAATATATTTTCTGGTGGCTGGGCTGGTGGGGGAGAGGGGATTTACAATGCAGAGACCTTGGGTGAGGACATTGTGCTGATTCCGTCTCTTTTTTCCTGGAGTACCTACACCAGTAATCACATCTTTAACAGCAGGCTGGCAGAAGGTAGCAGTCTGAGAAGTCTTCCCTCTTTTGAATGTCTCTTTAAGTACATTTGTTTAACCTTAACAGGGCTTTGTTGATGTACTGACTGAGGTAGGTGAATGTTATGTCATCAGTGGGGTGGGAATTATTTGTTACTTCATTCAAACAAGATGATTCCATTTTTTGAGACATCAACTTTCATCATTGCTATCTTATTCTTGTTATGAAGTACTAAGTTTCAAATACTAATACTAATTTTCTGGTTCAAATTTTACTGGAGAAAATGACATTGAATGTCAAGGATAGACTGTACATGACATTGCATTTAACAGAAAGAACCAAATCAATAATTTAATCCACAGGTGTATTCTTTTTCTCAATAACTCACACTCTTAGTATATGAATCTTAATCTGCAAACTCAAAATCTAATCAAGTCTTTAAGTACAGCCCACTGCTTGAACTAGCTAGGCAGCTTATGATTTGAATTATAGTAACAAGCCACACCTGGTATTTCTGGTTATAAATATGCGGTTACTGTAATTTCTCAGTGGCTGAAAATAAAATGCAAATCCCTGTTGTAACTTCACTTCAAATAACAAAACAAAAATCCCCAGCTTTCAATTCAGTTAGAGAAATGAATCTAGCTCCTGCAGCCTGCAATGAGCCTGGCATATTTTGTTGTTCATTTATGGTCAACAACAGTTGTGGACCCCAAGGATCAGGACCCTTTTCAGAAGCTTGTGTCTTCAGTTGTTGATGCGTTGGTGGATAATGATGCTCCAGGCATTAAAATGCGTATTAATTTTGTTGCTTGAGGGGAAATTTACAAATGCATGAACACCCAGTGGATGATTAACTTCTATAGACAGACTGCCTTCACACTCATGTAGTTGAAACAGCTAAACAGAGAAGGCAAATCTCACCACCTCCCTTCGACAAGGTTTCCAGGGATACACACTGACCTTGAAACTTGACTTTCATAAAAACATCTTGGTGATTGGTGCAGAGGTCCTATTAATGTTTTCTGCCTGAATATTTGAAACAATATTCTCTGCCTCTAACAATGAGTTTCCAAACTAGTTCCAAAGTTAAGCCTCCACTGTATTCCTCCTCATCCATATTTTATTGTTTAATCGTTTCGACTTATGTTTTAAAAGGTAGTTTATTTTGTTTTACGAAAAGGCGGGCAAATCTGTTGTTTTTGTTTTGTTTGGTTAATGGAAGTAAGAGAGGCCATTGTCCTTGATCCAAGCCTGTTCCATGAAAGGGAGTCTGAGGGAGGCAGCTCATCAAAACATGTCAATCAGCCGTAATTGTTCTCCAGAAGGAACACTATCCGGCAGTGGAGAGAGAACTCATACAAAGCACAGAGATTCATCACAGCACCTAATCCACTAATGAGCTCAGCTGCTTATTTTCAAGCTCTCTGCAGCAGGCATCCAGTCTTGCCAAAAAGAAAGAGGAGGCCACTGTTTTTCGAACACAACACAACAAAAAAAAAGTCCCCATACAGGTGTGACAGCCCATAGGTGTTAAGTGTGAACTGCAGAAAAGCATATTTTGCTGTTGTAGAAATGTCCAGTTTTATACCACAGATATAATTCATAGCAACACATTCAGAAACAGTCAGAGGAGAAACAAATTCTCCACAGCAACTTGTGGGATGCACAGCTTGAAAGGATGATGGAAGCAGATTCATTGGGATCCTTCAAAAGCAGACGATTCCTTGAGAGGGAAATACCTATAGGGCACTGTGGAAAGAGCAGAGGAATGGGACAAATTAACTAGTTTTCTCAGCGAGCTTGCACATGCATGAGAATTGAATGGTGCTCTATCACTGGCCAGCACTATGAAGTACGAAAGAATTGCCAACTCTATCCGAGGAGATTTCAACACCTGATCTGCCTACTGCCTTGACATCACCATTGGTCACCCAACATGTTTGCCCTAGAGGCTCATTCACTTCCTATGGCAACAGCAAAGAGCAGAGGCCTTTCGTTATTACAGGATCATTCTTGGGTTATTCTCATACAACCTGTTTCCCAAATCAAATATTTAATGACTAATAAAGAAAGTGAGAAAGTGCACTTTTTATTCTGACCATACTTTGAACTTTCTCCTCCACAGCGACGTTCCAAAAATAAATTTTAATTACTCGAGGCTGCAGAAGCAAGTTGGCAAGTTTAAGACTTCACCAACATACAGAGAATATGCACTCTTGGTCTAAACCAGGACGTCACTCAGGATTGTGGGGAAGCAAAGAGAAACAATTAATGTGCCTTGTACCTCACTGGAATCCAGAACAAAGTCTCAAAACAAGGATAAAAGTGCAGATGCGATCTCAAACTGAAATAGGCAGGAAGGCCCTTGTCATTGGGAAAAGAAAATAATTCTCCAATATGACAACCTCAGCTAATACTTTGGCCTCATTATACATCAGTTTCTCCAATTCCACACAGAAATGCTTTCTCCTTACTACATCTATAAGTTATTCTTGGGAATTCAAAACTATAAACTATATTTAAAACTATAAGCTATATTGTTACCCTGAGGAAAACTGACTTCCAATTCAGTAAATTCAAATGTTAGGTGCAACCTTAATCTGTTTTTAGCGTGCAGTGTGGTGATGACTAAAAGGTGCCAAAGTAATCATGCTGCTCAGGTTCCAGTTCATTACTCTGGCTGGCAAGGTCCATAGTAGTGAGGTTAAAATCTCAAGAGCTGGAAGATATGTGTCCTACCCCAGGTCAGGAAACGCACAATAACATAAACACAATTATTCTTTGGAGAAAAATCATCCACTAATCAGTTGTCGATCAATAGCCTGACAAGGGAAGATAGTTACATCCCTGCTGAAGCTCTCCCGTACTAATAGTCCCTTCCTGTAATTACTTTAGGCTTGTGCAGGTGCATAAAAGGACAGATTGTGTAATGTACTGGATTGAAGATTAATGAGTTCTGTCTATCTGTTTCCCCAGCAGACAGCTGACTATTGCAGTGTAACATTGTGGCCATTCTTACACTTATATCTCATTTGGACCAGTTTCCAGCTTCTTCTTTTGTTCTGTTTTATTACCATTTATGGAATATTTGTCTTTCAGTGAAACTGTATTTCTCTTACTGTTGAGTTCTGATCTCTGTTAAAACCACAGAATTTTATAGCGTTGCTTGTACACACAAACACACAAATTAGAAACAGGGACAACAAGGTGCAGGGCTGGATGAACACAGCAGGCCAAGCAGCATCATAGGAGCAGGGAGGCTGACGTTTCGGGCCTAGACCCTT
>NC_063341.1:68669872-68738962 GCF_021869965.1 Rhincodon typus | reverse complement strand
GTTTGAGCTAGAGGGAGAGGCTGAATAGGCTGGGGCTATTTTCCCTGCAGTGTCGGAGGCTGAGAGGTGACCTTATAGAGGTTTATGAAATCATGAGGGGCATGGATAGGGTGAATAGCCAAGGTCTATTTCCCAATGTCTTTCAGGGGAGTCCAAAACTAGAGGACGTAGGTTTAAGGTGAGAGGGGAAAGATTTAAAAGGGAAAACCGAAAGAACTGTGGATGCCGTAAATCAGGAACAAAAACAAAGTTGCTGGAGAAGCTCAGCAGGTCTGGCAGCATCTGTGCAGGAGAAAACAGAGTTAGCGTTTTGGGTCCGGTGACCCTTCCTCAGAACGGATTTAAAAGATTTAAAAGGGACCCAAGGAGCAATATTTCATGCAGGGGGTGGTGGTGTATGGAATGAGCTGCCAGAGAAAGTGGTGGAGGTTGGTACAATTACAAAATTTAAAAGCTTGGATGCATGAATCGGAAGGGTTTAGAGGGATATGGGCCAAATGGGATTAGATTAATTTAGGATATCTGGCTGGCTTGGACTGAAGGGTCAGCTTCCATGCTATACAACTCTATGAGTCTATGTGCAAGGGATATCATTGACTGATTCTGCTTGAACTTTGCCTTCTAATAGCCAGTTGCAGTGTTGAGGATAACACTTGTGAAGCCCAGTGAAAGGATACGCCTGCACAGTGCACAAAACAGAAAGAAACAGGATTTTGCATGCCAGTACAACTGATCTCCAGATTAGTGGCATACGTACACTTTTCCTGTTAAAAAACAGGTACATTGGTGAGAGGATGCTTAACAAAATGGAAGCGTGCAGCTATCAGAGAGATAAAGAGGTCAAAATGGATTAGCGTTAGGGCAAAACGACCAGGTTTAAGCTTCAACTTGCACAGCAAGGACTGCAGTAAACCATAATGGGCAAGTCTAAAGGTAGAGCCTTAGGCACTGGCCACACTTCCCAGCACGCAGGCTGGCTGCTTCCTAATCTGTGACCAGCAGAACAAAAATCAATTCTGTTATACGACTATGTTGCATTTTAAATTAATTATTATGGATGGAAACCCAGATGGGTTAATAAAACCCCACTGCCGTAGCAGGGAAATAGATGCTGCTTATGTCTGCAAAAGTATTAAATTCATTGAGGACAATGTATTTCCAGTAACAGACAAATACAATAGCTGTAACTTGATTTTTCAAATGAATGGATTAAAACCATGGTGAGCATGACATCATTGATCTATGTTCATTGGCAATTACTTTTCCAGTCATTTGAGAGGTCACAAAAGAACTGTGCAATATAGAGCTACAGATTTACTGATCTGCATCAATAGTTAGTAGGCAATTACCAGTAACTCTATTTTTAATAGAGGGAAAACGTTATAATGTTGCTAGGTTAAGCATTTTGTGGCTCACTACAATTTCAGATATCTGAGCGACAAGATTAAAAACATAATTTTTCTCTTTTTTTTGGAAAAAAAGACACGGCACTTTCAATAAGCCATTCATTTACTAATGAGTCAGCTAGATTTTTCATTAGCATGCAATTAGATTTCCAGAATTTTAATCAAGAGACTTTAATTTCAAAGGGGAGAAAAGGAATAAAGTAGGCATGAGTGCAGTAATTCAGGATTATGAAAACATTGCAGTAACACGAAAAGTAGATTGATTAATAAAATAATCACGTCAATTGTTTTCCTCTCATCAATTTTTTTTAACCAGAAAATCAATCGCTTTACATTTTAATTTCCAAATACATAATGTACATCTGAGTGCCATGTGTGCATGGGTTGACAGCCAATTCATTTCCACTGATGTTCAGCTAGATATGTTGAAAAGCGTTCAATCAAGGCTAAGGGAAGAGATAAGGGGCAATATGAACACTCCATAACAGAGTATTTTGAGTGCTATTGCTGATGAGATTATGGACAGAATTTCCTCATTTTGAGTTAAACTGTTTTGCAGAGTGAGATTTGTGGTACACAATCCACCATGACTTGGGAAGACTTTCCTAATGCAAGCCTCCACTCTTTTCACTTCAGTGCTTTTCTAAGAGAATCACGGGGCCAGAGAGGTGGAAGTGCTCACTATCGCTGGGAGCTTTTAGCTTTCACGCCATATTAAACACCCAGCTGCACACCAACTTCAGATGCTGCAAGTGAGGAGCTGGCCTGAGCCTCTTCATTCAGGATGTGTCCCTGAGGACAGGAAAGCTCAGTCTTTGAGGACAAGGACCTGAATGTGTTGGTGGATGGAATGGTGGAGACGAGTGTTGTACTGTTTCTAGTCAACCGCTACAGGGGAATGTGCCACCAGACTCAGTTAACCCGGACACAAATTGCAGCACTGGTCAGTACTTTGTCCCGATTGAAGTTCAACATCCAGCAGTTCTGGGAGAAAGTCAATAATCTTCTATGCTCTACAATGACAACAGTCATCGTCTTCTCTCTACTAGGTCTCACTCACAGGGCCACCATTCACTCTAATTCTGCCAGTGCACACGCTTCTCACCAGGGCTCATAGGCTTCAATTCTCGCTATTGCATGCATCATTTCACCCAACAGCTCTTACCCACCTCATCCTCCCAAACTATTAACTCTTCCTGCCCTCTGGTCTTCCTAGTCATTCACTGGGAACACCCCACCACCTCTCCTACTCCTGTATCACCACAAACTACTTTTCCATCCACTTTGATCATATTCAATCCTACCCACTGTCTCATCGCAGGAAAGATTGGCTCACAATCAGGCCAGGAGGTCCAAGTCTGGTAAGGGGGTGGCGAGGATCAGACCTACTCCCTATGATGGGAAATTATGGTTTTGGCTGGAGAAAAGCACAACTACTCATACGGGGATGGAGAGACCTCTATAGGCAAGCAATCCAGTCAAGGTCCTCACTCTGTGCTGAGCAGCTGTTCCATTACTGTCGGTGTTAACTCATTCTTCATCAGTGTGAGCTTTTATCCCTGTTGATAACTAATAACCTCTCTTTTCTCATGCATATATTATAGAAGCACTTCCACAAAAAGGCCAGTCCCACAGATCCTTAGCTCCACCTCCATCTCAATCCTGCAAGGCATTCCCCTGGGGCGGCTCAGAGTCTTGCACTTTGGACAATCCTCTATCTAAGGTTGAGGACGGCAAAATTAACAAGGTCCACATGTGCTTTGCTCAAATTAGGTGCTGTTTGTCATATTGCCAACAGAATGTCAAACAGTTAAACAAACTCTCAATCTTCTTGGAAGCAAGTTTAATGAAGTTATCTCTGGTCTCTTGGACTCGATAATGGATTGCTGTGCCATGCTCCTACATACAACCCAGAGTCGATGTCCTGGTAAATGTGGCGCAGACCGCCAGAATTTGACATCAATGGTCACATATAATCCAAACATTCATTGAGCAGATGCCTTTTCTGTTGGCAAATGCTGTATTGGGCATTCTCAAAGCATGTGGGTGCAGTCAATAGCACCTTGCCCCTGGGGCATGCCAGTGATTCTCACTGTACAAGCTGCTTGACACTCCTCAGCACAGGGGAAGGATATGAACCTCTGTGATGTGGAGAAAATGGCACTGGTTACATCCTTGATGGTCACTGGGATGGGACTGCCACCTTACTAGAGGAGCGGGTCATTTCAGAGGGCAGTAAAGAGTCAACCATGTTTCTGTGGATGTGGAATTACATGTAGGCCGGACCGCATAAGGATGGGAGATTTCCTTCCCTAATGTGACAGTACAGAAATGATAAGATGGGACATCCGTAACTCACATTTGCAATGTCTTTCAGAGAGCTTAAATAAATGACAGAGAGGCCTGTAGATGTAGATCGCCACCTCCTTGATGGATCTTTACATGCTTCTTCTCCACTGGAGCCTGTGTGACAACCACTAGATGTTGATAATCTTGCTAGGCTTTCCGATGAAGTTGTAATCGATGTCTGTTTCTACTCTGTTTTTGGAGTTGCACCTAAGCTGCAATGATTTCAATAACAGTATTTGCCACATTGGATGCATGAAGAGACTATCTGTGTAGAATGTCAGAATAATAACACGTACTTATTGAAAGAACTGCTGAACCCTCACATCTAGCACAATGGAGCTTCATGTTATGCCTTCACACAATATGGTATGGAGGCTTCCCAAGGAGCTCTCAGGAATGTCACATTTTCTGAATGTACGCTGTATAACCAAAGTTTTTATACTACATTGAGAGCAGAATTCTGCCAGTAATCCACTACAGTAGCCTCCTCCACAAAGAAAAGACTCCCTTCCACATCACTTCAGTGTGTGATATCTGGCAGCTACAAATGATTGACATCCAACAACGGAAACTTCAGGTTCTACTTTTAAGTGCCTTGTTCTCTTTACAGTTGCTTAGCTGACATTTAGTGTGCATAATGTCATGATCATGATTGCCTGAGGCCATAATTTTTCATGCGCATTCTTGAACAATAAATGATCAGCTGAGGCTAAATGGAGGTCTTTATTGAATGAGTGGGTGCATGATTACTGTAAGTGCCCTTAGGATAGCCTACAATTCCAAGAGTGTTACTTCACCCTGAAGAAGTAAAACATACTAACTTACTCTTCCCATTTTGCTGTGATGACAGTCACTGCACTGTTATCATACAGTTGACTTCCAATCTGATAAGGTAAGGTTTTAACTAAATTTCAGTGTGAATTACTTGCAGGATCTACCTCTGATGAATGGATTTCCCCTCGTCCTTCTTTCTAACTTTGTGTTGCTGTGTCTCTAACTCCATGATCTTTCAGACTTTCTGCATTGCCATTGAGCACCTTTACATAGCAGTTAATTTCCCCATTTTTCTGCCAGAGCCCATGTTTTTGGATGTTCCCAGGCCCTCATTAACCCTATATTCGCCTCATGTAGAGGACAGAGTTATTGTGACCTGTGAACCCCCACTTCTGAAACTCTCAAACCCCTCCCATTGACTATGAGCTCCCATTCCACTATCTGACAAATGACCCCGTCACTGTCACCATTTCCACAGTGACCCAGTATAATACAGTACACCCCCAATCCTGAGTTTCACTTTTCCAAGGACTCCATGGAGTACACCCTGATAAGATCCCTGACCATTATTGACCTAATCCCTAGAACTAACTTGACAGGTCAGCCACAACCGATTACAACCACAACCCAGCTCCCAACTAATCAATCTGTAATCCCCATAATGCCTACACTTGATCTGCAAGTCTCACCATGGCCCAATCACTAGGCTGTCAGGAGAATTGCCACACTCTGGAAGGACCAAGCACCTGATTGACTGACAACCCCTGACCTGAAATAGAAGAGCCCATTGACTGACTGTGACAGTACACTCTGACTGACTGTAGTCACCCTTGATCCCATGAAGGGCAGTTCCCCTTGGTCTCTTGCACAGAGCCATTTGCTTGAAGCACGTGCAATGTGTTTGGCACATAATCTACTGGCACATGTGGCAGGTGTAACATTAATGGAGCGTGGTGCTACTACAGCAACAAAATTTGCACTCCATATCTGCCTGATAGATTGATTGGTCACGATCTTGTGAACACCTGATTTGCTGTATGGCATGGAATGATGCACTTGTGTACTGCAGACCTTTGTTTCATTCACTCATGGGCTAAGGGCATCACTGGCTAGGCTAGCATTTATTGCCCATCCCTAATTGCCCAGATGGCAGTTAAGAGTCAAACATATTGCAGTGGGTCTGGAGTCACATGCAGACCAGACCAGGTAAGGCTGGCACTTTCGAAGGACATTAGTGAACCAGATGGATTTTTCTAACCATCATGTCATGCTCATCATTAGACTCTTAATTCAAAATATTTATTGAATACAAATTCCACCATCTGCCAATGGATGGGATGTTAGACTGCTGTAATTAGTTAACTTATCTTCTGTGCACTACATTACACTGTGCTGGTTTCCTGAGTACACCTGACATATGATGCATAGGGAAATGCATTTGCACCAGTGTCAATTTTAACATATCGTGCATGTTTGCCCGTTCCTTTTGAGGTCTATCATTTGGATGGAGGCAAAGGCTTCAGCAGTTTTTATGGTATCCTTGTGATTTGTCAAGTTTACCACATGCACTGTTCTGACTGGGGTCTGCAAGTTTTAGCGTTGAGTTACCTCTTGGCTTTTGTTGAGATGCTTGTATGCTAAGAATGGAATATTAGAATCTTATTTAGCATTGTTCTTTGGTTGTTCTTTTCACATGCTGATGGGAACCATTGTGTACTGTACTGTGGGTTTCTCAGGGCAATTGGATTTCTTACTCATTCTGAAGTGATGTCTTTTTGTGTAACACAGCTTGCATACCTTACAAAATGCTGGACTCTGTCTTGGTAGGTGAGACCTTGTGCAAGATTTCGATGTTGCACCGAACCTGGTGTTAGAGCAGTAAATATTCCAGAGTCAAGCACTTGCAGCAACAGCTGGCCTGTTTCAAATCTGCATCCTGCATCGAGGATAATGTCAATGGTGTGATCTTTGGGTTTGTCCAGATGTGTTTTTCAGAAGGATTTCGGTGAAATTAGCTTGGATGAAAACATATTTCATTCTTTTGTGTCAACATCTGCCTACAAATTGGTCAATTGTTTCACCAGGCTGTTGGCAGGATGACCTGTGTACACTGAAATTGAGTTGAACTTTAAGTTGGTCTTCTAAAATCTGAAATACAGTCATCAAAATCTTTGCGGTCATCATCAGAATTACCAGAGGGTTTTATTCTTCTTAAATTGTCAGGGCCACGAGTGAGACGAATTTTGGTGGCTTGTTGCTGTTTGCGAACTATTAACAATAAAGATTGTTTCATTCTTTGAATAACTGAAGTTCTGACAGAATGTCAAAGCTGTACAAATCCATAGTTAGATGTTAGTTTTCCATCATTTCCTGTGGCTTTATGTTCATTAAAATGCCAGTATAAGAATCCATGTTCTCATGTGATGTTTTGTTGGCTTCTCGTCTCATGTTTTATATTAGATGTCACTGTCCTTTAAGAATTACAGGCTTGTAGTTTCTTCCTCGAGGTAGCATTCATGCTAAAACTAAACACTGTAACTTCATTTGTTTTTGCATCAATTTTGAAAAAGAAAATGGTAGCATTGAATGACATCTGGATACATGCAAGTCATTTTAATATGGAAAAACACTTGTCTTTAGTGGTTTAGGGAGTGTTTCAGAGCTGCCCTTTCTTCCAATTGGATCAGCAGCAGACTTTTCTGTTTGTTCTTTTAAAAGAGAAAGAAAGGGGTGCAAGTTTATAGCTCAGGTTTGTCGCCATTAGTTTTAGTTTTATTCATTTACTTCAGCTCTGAACTTGGACAAATTGATGGATGATCATAAAGAAAAACATCTTCTTAGCCTTTAGCATCCACTTATTGACACTGACTAGCCGTCACATCTAGCTTTTAGTGTATACTTCCTCTGTCTTTTGGCACGTATATACTGCCACCATGATGCCATTTGTAGTTTATTATATATTGGTTCACAGAACATATAACGCAGAGAGTCAGGTTATAATTGAGTCAGATATCTGAAAGTTTATTTACAACATTAACTATTTACAAGGTTACAAAAGCACAAATGTACACTCATATTCTGAGTTCTGTTCTCACCGATTCTACAGAGCATCACATACACATAGCTGGCATATAGAAGACACTATAGTGACTCCATTACAAAGTGGTGGCACGGTGGCTCAGTGGTTAGCACTGCTGCCTCACAGCACCAGGGACCCAGGTTCAATTCCACTCTTGGGTGACTGTCTGCATGGAGTTTGCACATTCTCCCCATGTCTGTGTGGGGTTCTTCCGGGTGCTCCGGTTTCCTCCCAGTCCAAAGATGTGCAGGTTAGATGGATTGGCCATGCTATAGTGCCCAGATATGTTTAGGTTAGGTGGATTAGACATGGGAAAATGCAGGGGTAGGAGAATGGGTCTGGGTAGGATGCTCTTCGGAGGGGAGGGGAGGGGTGGTGTGGACTTGTTGGGCCAAATGGCCTGTTTCCACACTGTAGGGATTCTATGAAAGAGTGACTGAAACCACAGCAGTTACCTTTATACTGGAAGGTCACATGTCATCATGACATGCCTTAAAGGTACAATGTCTGCGTGGTCTGGAATCTGTGCCACAGTACAACATGTGCAAAGCAACCTCACTGAAACAAGGAAGTCACAGATATCCCTGAGCTGCAAAGTAAAGTGTTATAAGGCTGAAATAGTGTCTGATTTGGTCCAAGACAAGCATGATGATGTAATAAGACTTGCCAATTGTGACTTGCACAGACAAAGGATTGACGAGGATAGTGATCGTGGGCTATACAGAGACATTGTTATGAAGAAGCAGTTGAACAATGACATGATCAAATTGCAGCTGCCAGATTCCTGCTCTGATTTACATACCAGGAATTTGCAACATGTACTTTCTGCATTATCACAGAATCATGGAATCCCTACTGTGTGGAAGCAGGCCATTCAGCCCATCAAGTCCAACCAGCCCTCTGAAGAGCATCCCACCCACAGTCATACTACCCCTGTAACCCTGCATTTCCCATGGCTAATCCACCTAACCTGCACACCCTGGACACTATGGACAATTTGGCATTGAGCAATTCACCTAACCTGCACATTTTGGACTGTGGGAGGAAACCAGAGCACCCAGAGGAAACCTGCACAGACACAGGGAGAATGTACAAACTCCACACAGGTAGTCTTAAGACTGTAAGACATAGGAGTCGGCCATTCAGCCCATCAGGTCTGCTCCACCGTTCAATGATATCATGGCTGATATGATAACACTTAGCTCCACTTTCCTGACTTTTCTCCATAACCATTAATTCCCCTATTGGTTAAAAATCCATCTATCTCAGCCCTGGATATACTTAATGACCCAGCCTGAACAGCCTTCTACAGTAAAGAATTCCACAGATTCACTACCCTCCGAGAAAAGAAATTCCTTTTCATTCTCAGTTTTAAATGTGTAATCCCTTGTTCAGAGATCATGCAATCTAGTCCTAGATCCTGACACAAGGGAAAACAACCTTTCCACATTTACCCTGTCAAGTCCCCTAAGAATTTTATATGTTTTAATTAGGTTACCTCTCATTCTCTATATTGGGCTCAATCTATTCAACCTCTCTTCATAAGACTGTCCCTCCATATCTGGTATTAGCCTAGTGAATCTTCTCTTGACTGCTTCCAATGCCAGTGTATCTTTCTTTGGATAAGTGGTTCAAAACTGTTCAGTATTCCAGCTATGATCTGACTAGTGCCTTGTATAGTTTTAGCAAAAACTCCCTAATTTTACATTCCATTCCCTTTGAAATAATGGCCAACACCTCATTTGCGTTCCCCATTACCCCCTGAAACTGAATGCTAGTTTTTGTGATTCAAGGCTAAGGACTTCAAAATTCCTCTGTTCTACATATTTCTGCAATCTTTCTCCACTTAACCAATATTTAGCTCCTCTATTTTTCCTGCTAAATGATGCATCTCTTTGCACCTTCTCTGTGGCTGTAACACTGTACTCTGCACTCTGTTCTGCTACCTGATGCACTTTGTATGGTACGATCTGCCTGCTTAGTGTGCAAAACAACACTTTTCACCGTATCTCAGTTGATGTATCAACAATAAATAAATCAAAAATCAAATCAAATCAAATAACCTCACAATTTCAATGTTATATTTCATCGGCCAAATTTTTGCTTACTTACCTAACCTGTCTATATCTCTTTGCCGACACTTTGTGTCATCCTCACCATTGGCTTTCCTACCTATTATTCCTAAACTTGGCCACGGTACATTTAGTTTCCCCATCCAAATTATTAATATATATTATAAACAATTGTTAACCCAGTACTAATCCTGTGATATTCCACTAATTACAGGTTGCTATCCTAAAATGCCCCCTTTAACACAACTCTCTATCTTTGAAAGGCTAGCCAAACCTTTATCCATTTTGATATACTATCCCCAAAACCATGGGCTCTCATCTTATTAAGTAGCCTAATGTGAGACTCCTTATCAAACACATTCCAAAAAATCCAATATATTACTTCCACAGCTTCCCCATTATCCGTCCTGCTTATCACATCTTCAAAGAATTCCAGTAAATTTGTCAGGCAGAATTTCCCCTTCATGAGACTCTGTTTGATCATATTATACATTTCTAAATACTCTGCTATTACACCATTATGATAGATTCTATCATTTTCCCAATAGCAGACATTAAGCTAGCTAGTCTATTGTTTCCTGCTTTTGTCTCCTTCCCTTTCTAAATATAGGTATTACGTTGGCAGAGATAGTAGGAACTGCCGATGCTGGAGAATCTGAGATAACAAGGTGTAGAGCTGGATGAACACAGCAGGCCAAGCAGCATCAGAGGAGCAGGAAAGCTGACGTTTTCAGAAAATGAAGAAGGGTCTAGACCTGAAACGTCAGCTTTCCTGGTCCTCTGATGCTGCTTGGCCTGCAGTGTTCATTCAGCTCTACACCTTGTTATCTCAGTATTACATTGGCAGTTTTCCAATCCTCTGGGACTTTTCCAGAATCTAAGGATTCCTCAAAGATCTTTGCATCCACTATCTCTGTGGCTACTTCCTTTAGTGTCTTAGGATGCATTCCTTCAGGACCAGGGGATTTATCCATGTTCAGCCCCATTAGTTTCCCTAGTACTTTTCCTCTAGTGATAGTTATTGCATTTATTTTGTCTCTTCCTTTTGCCCTTGAATATTTAGGAATTTTGGGATGCTATTAGTGTCTCGGTTTAGAGGAGAATTGGAAGTTGAATATAAATCAGGTGAATAGGGACTTTAATGAGATGAAAATTCACTGGGAAATAATGTAGCTGCCACTCGGTGGTGAGATGTTGAGTCTTGAGTGAAAAATTGAGATCATCTTTTTCAGAGTTGTGTACCTGTTTTTTTTTTCATTTTTCCCAGCTTTCTTGCCATCTGTCATGCCTAATCAGGAGGGTCAAATTTCACTTTATTGGAGCATGAGATGTGAAGTCATAGATGTCCAGAGATCATGAGGCAGGGAACCTTCATTCCACTGGCATCAAATCATTATAACTATAAACGGAAATTAAGGTTAAGCAAGGAATTATTTACAGTATTTACAGGGAATGGAGTCTGTGGTTTACACTGGAATCCTTTGCTTGTCTACCCTTTTTCCAGATGAGACACCTACCCAAAGACACCCTTTTATTCTAGACAGAGTCCATTGAAGATGGAGGCTCCAGTACAAACGATCAAGCTCCCCTGCTCAGTGCTCACCATCACTATTGCCATCTGATGCTAGCGGTTCCATTACACAACATTCTTCTACATAAAGTCACACTTAGCCAAAATTCTTTTGACTCCTTTATTGGGAACCCAACTGTACGGTTAACTCAGAGTAAATGCCTCTGTTCTGATACCACGGATGAATTTTATGCTAGTACTGTACTTCAAATACTTCTACTTGAATATTTGCAGTCTTGTTTCAAATGCTTCAGTGGCAAACTAATTATAGACAAAATAATAGACTGACCTTAATAATAGATCTTGTAGAGGTTTATAAAAGCATGAGGGGCATAGAGAAGATGAATAGCAAAGGTCTCCCTAAGGTGGGGAGTTCAAACTAGGGGTCATATTTTTCAGGTGAGAAGAGAAAGATTTAAAAAGGAAACGGGGAGCAACTTTTTTACACAGAGAGTGGTTAGTATGTGGAATGAACAGCCAGAGAAAGTGGTGGATGCAGGTACAGTTACAATGTTTAAAAGACAGACATTTGGATAAGTACATGAATAGGAAATGTTTGGAGGGATAGGGGCCAAACATAGGCAGGTGGGATTTGTTTTGGCTGGGAACATGGTCAGCGCAGACTAGTTGAACCAAAAGGTTTATTTCTATGCTGAATGACTCTATGATTTTAATCAATATGGTAAGTTGAAAATGCATATACATATCAGAATCTAACAAACGAAGGGATACATTTTTAAATGTAATGAGTGATTTTGCTTTCCTAGGCCTGTGAGGGAAGATGGAGTTGAAGCCAATTATCAGCCAGGATCTTATTGAAACGCAGAATGGGCTCAAAGGACTGAACAGTCTGTTCCTGCTTTGATTTCTTAGAGATCTGGGACAAACCAGAAAGGTGACATTCATTGCCTGACCCGAGTAGCCTGCAGATGGTAATGACGGACATTCCTCTTGGCTATGTACTCGGTCACTTCAGACACCAATCAGAATCAATGTTCTGGGTTTTAGATGCTATGGGAAGAATAGAAAAGGGGGCAAGGAGCAGTGGTGTTTTTGATGAAGGACATTTACAACAGTAATTAGAAGGGATATTTCCAAGGAATTGTCCAGTCAAAATACATGAGTTGAAATTGGAAACAAGAAAAGGAAGGTCCCCTTGAAGGAATTCTACTATAACCACTACCCACCCCCCACACCCACCACCCCCAATAGTCAGAGAGAAATTGAGGAACAAATATTTAGAGAGATTTCAGATATATGTAAGAATAATAGGGTTGTAATTGTGGTGGATTTTAATTTTCCAAACATTGACTGGGACTGCCATGGTGTTAAAAATTTGGATGATGAGGAATTTGTTAAATGTGCTCAAGAAAATTTTCTTTATCATATGTAAATGTTCCTACTAGAGAAGGAGGAAAATTTGACTTTCTCTTGGGAAATAAGGCAGGGCAAGTGACTGAAGTGAGAGTAGGGGAACACTTTGTGTCTAGTGATCATAGTTTTAAAATAGTTATGGAAACAGATAAGTCTTCATTAAAAGTTAAAGTTCTTAATTGGAGTATGGCAAACTTCGGTTGTATGAGACAAGAACTTTCAAAAGTTGCTTGGATTAGAAAGTTCTCAGGTAACGGGATGACTGACAAGTGGGAGGCTTTCAAAAGTGTGATAACAAGAGTTCAGAGGCATTATGTTCCTGTTAAAGTAAAAGGTGAGGTGTAAAGATTGGGGAACAATATGTGAATGAAGATATTGAGGCTCTAGTCAAGAAATAAAAAGAATCATATGTTGTATATAGATAACTGGGATCAAAAGAATCTCTTGAAGAGTATAAAGAGTGCAGGGACATTCTTAAGAGGGAAATCAGGAAGGCAAAGAAGAGATATCAGATAGCCTTGGCAGATAAGGATAAGGATAATCCAAATACAAATATATTAAGTGCAAAGGAGCAACAAGGGAGAGAGTAGGGCCCCTAAAGATCAAGGAGTTCATCTTTGTGTTGAACCTCAGGAGATGGGAAAAACATTAAATGAACATTTCACATCAGAAGTGGTGGATACAGGTAAAGGTACAGCATTTAAAAGGCATTTGGTTAAGTACATGAAAAGGAAAGGTTTGGAAGGACATGGGCCAAATGCAGACAGGTGGGAGTAGTTTAGTTTGTTATCATGCTCGACGTGGACTAATTGGACCGAAGGGTCAGTTTCCATGCTGTATGACTCTGACTCTATAACTCTATAACATGGGAAAGCAGTCACATATAGGCCAGGTAAGGTTAGGGTGACAGGTTCCCTTCCCTTTCAGGCATTACTAAACCAAATGGGTTTCGACAACAATCTAGCAGGTTTTAATTTCTCCCCCAGAGGCAGCCTGCAGAAGGACAAATAATTAATAGATTCAAATCCATAATTTGCCACACAGGGGTTTGAATTCATAACCATCAGTTAGTAGACCAATACACTGTGGTACCCACAGGCAAGTAAAGAAGGTATTTCCAACAGCCTTTATGGCTTGTGCCACATGACAATATCCTTATTACTACCAGAAAGTATACATAACTTTCCTTTGCACAGTGTTCTTCAACAGGTGTCTCAAAAGCATGTTATAACCATCTCAATTATTTAGAATTACTAACCACTGTCAAACTGCAGCAACAGATTAGGGTTATGGAGGGTTCAAGAAGTGTCCAGTCATGATAAATTAGGGGCAAGTTGTTGAAAGAGCTAGTCCTTTCCTGTCTGTCATTTGCAAGACCCTAAAAACAGCAATGCAATAAATGACCAATAAATAAATTAGCAATGTTGGTTGAAGAATGAGGCACAAAAATATTGCCTGTGATGCTTGGAGACTTACCCCTTCAAATACCACCCTGGGATACTTTACATCAATCACAGGAATCTCAGCTCCTTAGCTCATTTGAAAGCTAGCATCTCCTTAAGGGAAGCTCCTTCATTGCTACACCGAAGCGTCAGTCATGAGCTGAACTCTTTCGAGATACCTGAACTTGGCATCAAAGGCAAAAAATATTCCAATTGAGACCGCATTGAAACTAAACCAAATTTCTGACCCCTTTCTTTCTCCTTCAATAATCTCTTCAACCAAAACAAACTTGTCCTTTTTACATTGATCAACTTCACCCACCTCCAATCTCTCATCGCCAGAAACTAGAGAAAATATTTCCTTAGTGGTTTACAATGTCACTACACCTGGCAACAAGAGGATTTCATCCTCAATGGTTTTCTTTCTCCATAAGAATTAGCTTTTTTTAGAATCTATTTATGCTGTTCATTTCAATCACCTCCCTTTGTATCCAAATGTTCAATGCCTCCACCCTTTAAATTTTACCTTACTTCCTTTCTTACTCCTGACTTTCAACTATTCCTGAGGGAAGTATTCCTTTATTCACTCATGGGACTTGGGCATCACTGGCTGGGCCATTATTTATTGCCCATCACTAGATGTGCTTGAGAGGGTGCTGGTGAGCTGCCTTCTTCAACAGTTTCTGTCCATGGGCTGTGGGTTGACCCACAATGCCCCTAGAGAGGGAATTCGAGGAATTTGACCCAGTGACAGTGAAGGAACGGTGATATAGTTCCAAGTCAGGATGATAAGTGGCTTGGAGGGGAACTTGCAGGTGTTGGTGTTCCCATGTGTCTGCTGCCCTTGTCCTTCTAAATCTTGGATTTGGAAGGTGCTGTCTGAGGGTCTTTGGTGAATATCTGCAGTGCATCTCGTAGGTAGTACCCACTGCTGCTACTGAGCATCAATGGTGGAGGGAGTGGATGCTTGTGGATTTAGTGCAAAACAAGCAGATTACTTTCACCTGGACAGTGTCAAGCTTCTTGAGTGTTGTTGGAGCTACATTCATCCAGGGAAGTGAAGAGTATTCCGTCAGACTCCTGACTTTGTGCCTTGTAGATGGTGGACAGATTTTGGGCATTCGAAAGTTACACACTACATGATACCTTGCCCTTTTTCTTAACACAAAATGAATTCCAGAACTAAGCGAAACTTGAAAATGGAAGGCAAATGAACATACTTGCTTTTGTAACCATTATATTTATATCAGAAGTTGCTGGAAAAGCTCAGCAGGTCTGGCAGCACCTGTGAAGAGAAAGTTAGAGTTAACGTTTCGGGTCCAGTGACCCTTCCTCAGAACAGTCTGCTTTTGTTCCTGATTTATAGCAACCGCAGTTCTTTCAGTTTCTATTCATTATATTTATATGTTGAGTCGAGTTCAATTTCAGGGCACTGTTAGTCCTAGGATGTTCTTAGTGGTGGAATTCAGTGATGGAAACACCATTGAATGTCAAAGGATAGAGATTAGATTCCCTCTTATTGGAAAAGGCCATTGTCACTTATCAGCCCAAGTTTGGATACTGTCCAGGTCTTATTGCATTTGGACGTGGACTGTTTCAGAATCAGAGTTAATTGATGTATCTTTCCTTTAATTTCCAATGAGAACAGAACAGTGTGAATCTAGTGTAACACCACCAAGCATACATGAGCTTGGTAATACATAAGCATGGGAAAACAGGAGGCTCCTTGGATCAGCTACATTGCCCCACATCGATCTAAAGCCTTGTGCATCACCATCCAAGCTTGTCTACCATACCAGATCCAGGTGAGGTCTGAGACCATTCAAAAAACTGGAAAATTCCTCTGACTCCTTTATGTGATCAGAACTAGTCTGGAGATCGCATTGACACTGACTTATGTTACAGGATATCTACCTTTTATAAAGTTATATGTGCCCAGCCAGAAACTGGTCCAGCACTGTCTTGAAAGAATTGGTGGAATTAATGCTCCCCATACAGGTATACTGTGTTCTCAGAAGAAAACATTGACATAGTGTCAAAATAGTTCTAGCCTTAATATAGAACTCTGAGCTCTGGGACACCCTAATCAATGAAAGTTAACAAACGTAAACACAATCTAGTTCCTTCATGTGTAACATCTCAATCAAACAATCCTGAAAGCACTTCTCCAAAGTGTAGCCATTCATGAGAATCAATCTATCCATTAAGAGCAATGGAGAAATCTTCCCAAACATGAAGCAAACTGGGGAGCTACCTTTCATCTAAGGCTGACATCGATGTGGATCAACCTCACATCAAATTCGTGATTGCCGCCTTTAAACGCCTAGGGATGAGAATCTTCAACAACCGTGACAACCGTGCTGATACCAAGATCCTTATGTATAAGGCAGACAACCTTCCAACTCGTCAGGCTCTGAAACCTGAATGCCACCTCACAGCCCTTGAGAAGTACCATCGACACTGCTTGAACAGATTCTCTGCATCAACTGGACGGACTAATGTCAGTGTCCTTGAAGGAGTCATTAGCACCAACATCGAGGCCATGATCATCCGAAACCAATTCCACTGGGCTGGCCAAAAATTTTGGCTGCCTGAGTTCTGACTGGCAAAGCAAATCTTCTTCACCCAGCTCAAGGAAGGCACTCGAATGAGAGGAGGGCAAAGGAAGCATTTCATAGACTCCCTCAAGGCTTCCCTCAAGAAACACAATATAGATGTCAATTCTTGGGAGACCCTTCTTCAGAAGAAACCAACTTGGAGGAAGCTCCTATTTGAAGAGATACAACTCTTTGAGAACAGCCCTCAGCAAGAGGAAGTACAGAAAAGGAACCAGGGAAAGGAATGTCAATGGACTCAAGGCCAAGGACCAATTCCAGTTCCTGGAAACACCTGACCATAGTGTGGTTGAGATGCGGCTTTAGGTTCAGGCTCATCATCTACACAAGGACCCACAGAACCCAATGAGCAGTGACATGGAATTTTCTAGGTGAACAATCATACTCGTTAGCAAGTGATTGACAACGATGGAAACCACAAAAGGATCAAAGAACTGTTATCCCAAGGTGGGTGAGTTCAAAACTAAGGAGCATATTTTTAAGGTGAGAGGAGAAAGATTTAAAACGGACACGAGGGGCAACCTTTTTACACAGAGGGTACTTCGAGTCTGGAATGAACTGTCAGAGGAAGTGATAGATGCAGGTACAGTTACAACATTTAAACAACATTTGGATGGGTCCATAAATAGGAAAGGTCTGGGGGGATTTGGGCCAAATGCAGGCAAATGGGTCTACTTTAGATTGGGAAACTTGCTCGGCATGGATGTGACGGGCTGAAGGGTCTGTTTCCTTGCTGCGTGACTCTATGACTTACTAGTTGAGTGTAAATGGATCACTGAAGTGTTTTCACTTGGGAATTAATCTTCCCCTGCAACCATTCCAAAGCCTTGAGCAGCAGCCCAGAATTCAGAATAAATACAGGGGAGGCCATTCTGCTTTTCAAGCCTGTTCCACCATCCAATGAGATCACGGTTAATCTGCAATCTAACTCATACTCCCTCCTTTGTGTCATCTCCCTTAATTATTAGGACTACTCTTAAAACCAAATAGAAAACATCAAAAAGATGAAAGACTTTGATAGAACACTTAAGTTCCCAGTGGCAGAAAGATCAGTAACCAATGGCAACAGATTGAAGGTAATTGGCAAAAGAACCAAGGAGTTCTAATTAGTAAAATTATTTTTACACAGTGAGATGTCATGATCTGGAATGCACTGCCTGAAAGGATGGTGCATTCAGTCACAACTTGAATAAATACTTGAAGGGGAAATATTAAACCAGTTTTGTCAAATAATTGGAAAAAATAAAGTTCTGCTGGGCCTATCATCACAAAAAGCATCCTCATAAACAAATGTTGAACAAAGTTGTCGAAAGCACACCAAGACAGAGGAGGGTCATTTTCAGAGATAGCAAGAACTGCCAATGCTGGAGTCAGAGATAACACAGCGTGGAGCTGGAGGAACACAGCAGGCCAGGCAGCATCAGAGGAGCAGGAAAGTTAACGTTTCGGGTCGGGACCCTTCTTCAGAAATGGGGAGGGGCCAGGGGAGCTCAGAAATAAATAGAGAGAGGAGGTTTGCTGTGTTTTTCAGGTTTGCTGTGTGTGCAGTAACCCAATGGAGTCGCTAGCCTGCCAAGTGCAGCAACTGCTCAGTTTTTATCCTGTGGAAACCAAAAATACTCTGTCGGATTTGGGGACTAGAGATGGAATCTTCATGGTTTTAAATAGTATTTATCCTTCACATCAACATCATTAAAAAAAAATTCTGTGTTTGTAATTTCACACTGCTGTGTGTGGGAGCTTGCTGTGCACATTGTCGCTGCTGCATTTCTTACCTCACAGCAGTGATTATACTTGAAAAAGTTTTTAATTGGCTGCTAAATACTTTGAGACATCCAATTGGGAAGAAATGAGCTGTATAAAGGCCTTCCTTTATACAAGACAACAAGGTGCAGGGCTGGATGAACACAGCAGGCCAAGCAGCATCATAGGAGCAGAGAGGCTGACGTTTCGGGCCTAGACCCTTCATCAGAAAAGGGGGAGGGGAAGGGGGTTCCGAAATAAATAGGGAGAGAGTGGGAGGCGGATAGAAGAGGGATAGAGGAGAGGATAGGTGGAGAGGAAACAAACAGGTCGAAGAGGCGGGGATGGAGCCAGTAAAGGTGAGTGTAGGTAGGGAGTTAGGAAGGGGATAGGTCAGTCCAGGGAGGACGGACAGGTCAAGGGGGCGGGATGAGGTTGGTCGGTAGGAGATGGAGGTGCGGCTTGAGGTGGGAGGAGGGGATAGGTGGGAGGAAGAACAGGTTAGGGAGGCAGGGACGAGCTGGACTGGTTTTGGGATGCGGTAGGGGGAGGGGAGATTTTGAAACTTGTGAAATCCACATTGATACCATTGGGCTGCAGGGTTCCCAAGCGGAATATGAGTTGCTGTTCCTGCAACCTTCGGGTGGCATCGTTGTGGCACTGCAGGAGGCCCAGGATGGACATGTCGTCTGAGGAATGGGAGGGGGATTTGAAATGGTTCACGACTGGGAGGTGCAGTTGTTTATTGCGAACCGAGCGTAGGTGTTCTGCAAAGCGGTCCCCGAGTCTCCACTTGGTTTCCCCGATGTAGAGGAAGCCACACCGGGTACAGCGGATGCAGTATATCACATTGGCAGATGTGCAGGTGAACATCTGCTTGATGTGGAAAGTCTTCTTGGGGCCTGGGATGGGGGTGAGGGAGGAGGTATGGGGGCAGGTGTAGCACTTCCTGCAGTTGCAGGGAAAAGTGCCGGGTGTGGTGGAGCTGGAGGGGAGTGTGGAGCGGACAAGGGAGTCACGGAGAGAGTTGTCCCTCCGGAAAGCAGATAAGGGTGGGGAGGGAAAGATGTCTTTGGTGGTGGGGTCGGATTGCAGATGGCTGAAGTGTCGGAGGATGATGCGTTGGATCCGGAGGTTGGTGGGGTGGTACGTGAGGACGAGGGGGATTCTTTTTTGGTTCTTATTGCGCGGACGGGGTGTGAGGGATGAGGTGCGGGAGATGTGGGAGACACGGTTGAGGGCGTTCTCGACCACCGAGGAGGGGAAGTTACGGTCCTTGAAAAACGAGGACCACTGAGATGTACGGGAGTGGAATGCCTCATCCTGGGAGCAGATGTGGCGGAATACAGTCTTTATAAGACTTTATGCAGTCTTTCCTTTTCATATTAATATCTAAAAGCATTAGAGGAGTGCTTTACTGCTCCCTTATTGTGATATTGAAAGGGCCTAGCCATCTCTACAGGACAGCTAAAGATCGAATGGCATGCATACGGGCTCAATTTTTTTTGATCTGAACACTTGCACATCGATTCCGACCTTATCGTACCTCAGTGTATCTCTCATGAATGCCTCAAAGCAATTCAACACACTACATCACGAAGGTCATTAACATAGCATATGAATAGCATCAATAGTTATTATCCACACATTAATGTCCTCACAGAGCAGGGCGACACAGTGACTCAGTTGTTAGCACTGCTGCCTCAAAGCACCAGGGACCTGGGTTCGATTCCATCCTTGGGTGACTGCCTGTGTGGAGTTTGCACATTCTCACTGTGTCTGTGTGGGCTTCCTCCCACAGTCCAAAGATGTGCGGGTTAGGTGGCTTGGCCATAGGAAATGCAGGGCTATAGGATGGATTTGGGTCAGACACTGTTTAGAGGATCTGTGTGAACTTGATGGGCTGAATGGCCTGCTTTCTTACTGTAGGGATTCTATGAATAGCAATGTGGCAAATGATCAGTTCGTCTATTCTTGGCAGTGATGCTTAAGAAGTAAATGCTGGCCACACTCGAAGATAAACTCTCAGCTCTGACAGGTATCTTTCAGCTATGAATGTTGGCTTGAAAAATGTTGTGCTCAATTTGAATGTTTTGAAAGCACTGTCATTGTGGTGGAAACAAGGATTCATCTTTCTTGTGGCAGTGGTGCAGCTGGCACCATATGGGCCACTGTGGCATAAAGGAGAAAAAGACAGGAGTGAAATAAAACAGAGAATGGAACAACCACTGGTCAAGTTGAACAAAACCTATTTACTCTGCAGGCTCGTGAGTATTTTCAATTGTCTATAGTTCTGGTCTTTGTAAAAAAGCAAGCTGTCACTTTGACTATGAAAAATTATGCTGAAAACTGAGGAATAACTCCGATGTTTGACAAAAATATAAAGGATTTGTAAACCAATCAAGGTCAACATGTAGAAGGAACAGACTAGGCTGAGTCCAAGTGAAAAGTATCCATTTCTCCTTAAGGAAAGAACTTCTTACCAAGAAAGTGGAAGATTCAGCTAATGAGTAAATATACCATATGAGAGGTGACTGGTGATAGCCATCTCACTAAATAAGATGGTAAATGCAAAATCTTTCCATCTTTGTGGGGTTTGGATTGGGTAAAAGGCAGAAATCAAGCAAATCAGTGCTCGCATCACTGAGTATTGCAAATATTTTATCTTGTTTATTCCCATATGTGAATACACACTTTTTTTAACCTGTGATTGCATGTACAGATGTCTATCTCTGAATGAGTGTATTCATGCATGCCTGTATGTGTGCACACGTGCATATGTATCTGTATGTTTACACTCATCAATATCTAAATTTACTAAGATTATTATCAGGGACCTTCTCATTCATTGGTCTGTCCTAGCTAATCACTCTGGATGAGACAAATTCATCCAGCACCTCTGGCATTAACAGGTTACAAGGACCTTCAAGTTAGATACACAAAACGTACTTCAACTCCATACAAGTTAGCAGCTCCCTTGTTCATTAGGCCATTAGTTAGCTTCTGGGTTTTCTTTTGTAGTTGCCTTTTGTAGCGGTTTTATACAACTGATTTGCATCATCCACTGATAGTGTCTTTGCTGGTGCCAGAACTGCGTTCAACTGCCTTCAAAGGCAGTTGTATTGCAGTCATGGATGGTCTTTGGTGGGTTTGGTCAATGGTGGATGGAGAGGAACAGCCAAATGAAGTAATTCCACAGAGGCCAGTATCCCCTTACCAAATCACTCTTTATTTACACGTACTCACCTATGTCCTGTCCAACAAGGAAAGCCTCTCCTAGCTTTCCCCACCAACATGTCTTTGCATTCACTCTTAATATAGAAGTCTGATATTTCAACCTAGCTGCCCTATCCAAGTTGCACTGATGGTTAAGTTCTCATGTGTATCCAGGTTCATTTCCAGATTTGGGCGACTTTCTGTGTGGAGTTTGCGCAATCTCCCTGTGTCTGTGTGGGTTGCCTCCAAGTGCTCCGATTTCCTCCCACAGTCCAAAGATGTGCAGGTTAGGTAGATTGGCCATGGAAAATGGAGGGTTACAGGGATAGAGTGGGCGTGTGGGTCTGGGTGGGACGCTCTTTGGAGGGTTTGTGTGGACTCAATGGGCCCAATGGACTGCTTCCACAATGTAGGGATTCTATGACTCTTTGATTCCACGAAAAGTCCTTGACTTTAGTACTGCCCCTTCAGAGTTAGCTCCAAGACTGAGAGTATCCCTGACACTTCCGTTTTTGTATGTCAGCCAAGGCCAGATTAACACCCCCAATCCAGGAGATCATATCCTATGTGGTCCAGCTGGCTGACTTCATTACAATCACTTCAGAGGATTCTTTTGTTTCTTTACAAAGCTAGAGATACTAAAACCTATCAAGAACTGATTTGCATAGTTATGAAATATTATCACCCCAAGCTTCCTGTAATTGTGAGAGGCTATCATTATTACTCAGCAATTTGAGAACCAGAAGATTCCATATTGTGATTTTTGACTAGGATAGGATGACTGGCAGAAGATTGGCTTTGGTTTAACTCTTAATGAGATGCTTAGAGACCATTTGGTATGTGGGATTAATGATTTAACTATGCAAAAGCACCTACTAGCTGAAGCCCACCAGACTACAAACAGTACCTGGTGCCTTAGGGAAAGTTAATAACTGAAAAAGCTGCAGGTCCACATGCTGTCAGGAGAATTATTCATTGCTTTTCAGCTTCCTCAATATCATTCGCCCAGAAAAAAAAATGCATTGTTTCCGCATGCTGGACCCAGTTCTTGATGGCAGCATCAAAATGAGTCAAGCTTCCTAAACAAGACATGATGTAAGAAATGCTTAGCCAATTCAAAGCCGAGTTTGCAAATGAGTTTCTTCAGGATTGTGCTTTACTCTCATCACCACTGAAATAACTCCACAAAGGCTAGTATCCTGACATCCAGTCACCCTTTAATTACCAATGTACAGCCCTTGACTTTAGTACTGCTTCATTCAGAGTCAGGTGCCAGAACATCGGTATCTCTGACAATGCCCTTGTTTATCTGTTGACCTGGGCTCCTTGATTGAACCAGATTATAGAATCATAGAATCCCTACAGTGTGGAAACAGGCCCTTCAGCCCAACAAGTCCACACCACCCCTCCGAGGAGCAGCCCACCCAGAGCCATTCCCCTACTCCTACATTTCCGTTGTCTAACCCACCTACCCTGCACATTTTTGGACTGTGGGAGGAAACCAGAGCACCCAAAGAAAACCCACCCAGACATGGGGAGAACGTGCAAACTCCACACAGACAGTCGCCCCAGGCGGGAATTGAACCCGGGTCCCTGGCGCTGTGAGGCAGCAGTGCTAACTACTGAGCCACACTGCTGCCCATTTTTTTTATAAGCCTGAATCAGGGAACTCATATTCTATGAGGTCCAGCTGGCTGATCTTGATATACCAAAGAGACAGGAGAGGGTAGGAGAATTTGGGAGAAGAGGGAGGAGGAGGATAGCACATGAGCAGGAGTCCAAAGCCACAGGGGGAGCTTCAGGACATAGATGCACTATCTGAACCTCAGAAATGGTCGATGTCCCTCAAAGATCACAGGGATTGAGACCATGGCCAAGTACCTCATGCAGGTCTGGGGTGGCAGGTTTCCTAAAATGGAATCTTGCGTTGTTCGCAGGCATGAGAAGCAAGGCAGCAGTGAAATTTAATTTTGTAACAGGTCCAAAGTTAGGATCCCAAGGGCAGAATGAAAGTTTGTAATTAAGTTCTCAGAACTTTAAAGGTGGATTGAAATTCCTGATGGTAATCATTGGGAAGCTTTTTTGCGTGTCATGCATGTTTGTGAAATTGCCAAGTTCCCCATTATCAATAAAGTTTTCCATTGGTGAATACCAGAGGATAAAATGTTGGTCAGAAAGAGTCCAGGCAAATGCTTTTCTGGTTGAAGTATTATTCAACTCACACACCATCAATTCCCTTACCATTGATTACTTGTTTATCATTTACATATATTTATATATATATCCAGTCAAGTTTTCACCCAGTTACCCTCAATTAACATATAATCATCACTTGTTCCCTATTTCCATTTGGCCTCCAGCATTCCCTGCAGACACTACTGAATAATAGCATCTGCAAGTGAGCAATACATGTCTTCTGATTCCCAAAGGCATATATGAGGCATACAGCAGGCAAAGTGCTGGATTTGATGGAGGTTAGGGGAATAGCTGTATCTTCTCGTTATTGGGATATGCCAGACTATAATTGAGATTATGTGACAGAAGTCTAAATTATACATGACAGGGAGGAAGACTGAGGGAGGGGTGGCTGAAACTAATGTGTACAATCAAGGAAGATGATTAAGGATGGAGGTCCATTCATTGAAAGGAATTAGGCTATCTGCAAGTACAAATGGATACAGATACCCACACCCAGATAGGCATGTATGTATACACTCGTACACAGATTGCCATACACTTGTGCACACACACATATAAACAAGCATACATGGGAACATAGATGCACACACACATACTCTACGCAGATACACACATGCATGCATAGGCGAGTACATGCATTCAGGGTTTGTACTTTGCTTTTAAACACCAATCACCTATTGTATTATGGTCACGTGCTGTCAGTTCAGAAAGCATGACATCAGCGAAGTCAGTTGTTGCCATGCAAGAGCGTTCCCCGTGCACAGTTTCTAAAGAATAGCTCTCCCACCCACCTGCTGTCATTGGATGGCTGATGTCTGAAGAATTACAGTTTGTCAGGAAATCCGAAGCCTCTTACAGCCTAATCGTGTTCTCCGAGATGAACAATAAGAACAACAAAAAATTTTCAGATCTATGTTTACACCACTGGGAGAGTTTACCCCACACCACCAGTCTCAAGACCCACACTTCCCTCCCCTCCATGTTAGGAATAACCCAGTCAGCTCTTAATTCATCAGAATTGGAGGCTTGTGCCTGTTTGGATGTAGCTTTGTATATAAATATGTTCCCATGGGCAGCTTTTGTAAGGGGCACAGGGAATTTCATTTCAATGCCAAGGAGGAGAATCCAGAACAATGTGAATCTCACATAAAATCTCCTGCGATGAGAAAATCACATTAATTCTTGTGGCTCTTGGGTAACAATTTAAATCCCTGCCATTTAACTGGAATAAACAAGATCTTGTTTCATTTGAATCTGGAAATGAAATGAGCTTTGGGTATTGAACTGAAATAAAATGAATAAAGACTTTGCAGAGTTCCAACCACTTATTAACTGCCATTATGTTTGTGTGCTGAGGGGGGTGACAAACGAAAAATGGGCACTCTCAGGCAAGTAAACGGATCTTAAAATCCTTCCTGTTTATAATACACTGATTAAAAAATATGGACTTTGTCAAAAGGGTTCAATGGATATTTTTGCAAGTGAGAAATTCAATTTTCACTGGAGTTCACTAAAAGCATCGTCTTTGCTGCACTCAACTTAAATGTGAGGAAAGTTGAGAAACTTATTATAAATTATTTTCATCACAAACTTGCAGCTCTATCTCCATATCCATTAATTTCCTCCGAACCCAAAATGTTATTGGCCTATATCTTGAATATACTCAAAGATGGTGAACCCATAGATTTATGGGGTAAGGAGCAAACTTTTACCTCCTTTAGTGATAAATGTCTGATTCCTTAAGTATTAGAATGCCATCATCTGCAATGAACAGTTTTGCATGGCCTTCCTTGATCAGTTTCCAGTCCACCAAAATAAGCAACATTTGTAGAAAGGAATCACCTAATTTTTGACTCTTTCACCTCACCAAGACCAAATTTTATTTCTTCTTTTGACTTTTTAAACGGCATTAGGAGTTGGCTGGCTACGGCCAGCGTTTATTGGTAATTATCCTGGAGAAGTTGGTGATGAGCTGCCTTATTGGACCACTATGCTCCTTGAGGTGTAGGTACACCCACAAAGCTGCTAGGAAGGCAGTTCGAGGAATCTGAGTGCAGCAAAGAAGAAACAACAATACATTATTGCAGCATGGTGGCTCAGTGATTAGCATTGCTACCTCACAGCACCTGGGACCTGGATTCCATTCCAGCCTCAATGAATGTCTATGTGGAATTTGCACATTCTCTCCTGTTTCTGCATGGGTTTCCTTCAGGTGCTCAAATTTCTTCCCACAGTCCAAAGATGTACAGGTTAGGTAGATTGGTGATGCTAAATTGCCCATAGTGTCCAGGGATTTAGTTTATATGATCTTTAGTAAGGCATTTGATAAAGTCCCACATGGTAGTTTGGTACAAAAACTAAAATCGCATGGGATTCAGGGTGGGCTGGCTGAATGGGTACAAAACTGGCTTGGTCATAGAAGACAGAGGGTAGCGGTGGAAGGATATTTTTCAGAATGGAGACTGGTAACTAGCGGTGTTCCACAGGGATCAGTCTTAGGTTCTCTGTTGTTTGTAGTATATATAAATGATCTGGAGGAAAATGTGGGTGGTCTGATTAGTAAGTTTGCAAATGACACGAAGATTGGTGGAGTTACTGACAGCGCCAATGATTGTGAAAGGATACAACAGGATATAAATAGATTGGCGACTTGGGCACAGAAATGGCAGATGGAGTTCAATCCAGACAAATGTGAGGTGATGCATTTTAGAGGATCAAATTTAGGTGTGAATTAAACTGTAAATGGCAGAACTCTTAGGAACACTAACATACAGATGGATCTGGGCATGCAGGTGCACAGTTCCCTAAAAGTGGCCACACAGGTGCCAAATTGATTAAGAAAGCATATGCATGCTTGTCTTCATTAGCCTGGGCATGGAGTACAAAAGTTGACAAACCATGTTGTAGCGATATAAAACCCTTGTTAGGCTGCATTTGGAGTATTGTGTGCAGTTTTGGTTGCCACATTACCAGAAGGGTGTGAAAGCTTTGGAGAGAGTACAGAGAAGGTTCACCAGGATGTTGCCTGGTCTCGAGATCATTGGCTATGAGGAGCGGTTAAAAAAATGGGATTGTTTTCATTGGAAAGACGGCGGCTGAGAGGAGACCTGCTGATAGAGGTCTACAAAATTATGAGAGACATAGATAGGGTGGATAGTCAAAGGCTTTTTCCCAGAGTTGAAGTTTCAATAACAAGGAGGCACAGGTTCAAGGTGAGGGAGCAAAAGTTTAAGGGAGATGGGCAAGGAAAGTTTTTCATGCAGAGATTGGTAGGAGCCTGGAATGCACTGCCAAAGGAGATGGTGAAAGCAGGCACATGGTGACATTTAAGACGCGTCTGGATGTTTACATGAATAGGGAGGAAATAGAGGGATGTGGATCAAATAAGGGCAGAAGGGTTGTTTTTTGGTTTAGTCAGGGCATGATGATCGGTACAGGCTTGGAGTGCCGAAGGGCTGAATTCGGATGTGCAGGCTAGGTGGATTAGCCTTGGGAAATGTGAGATTACAAGGATAGGGTGGGAGGTGGGTCTGGCTGGGATGTTCCCCAGAAGGTTGGCGTGGACTCAATGGACTGAATGGCCTGTTCCACACTGTAGAGTTTCTATGATTTCCAAGTCAGGATGGTGAGTCGATGTTGCAGACGGTGGTGTTCCCATGTATCTGTTGCTGTGCCTTTCTAGCTGGCAGTGATCTAGGGTTTGAAAGGTGCTGTTGAAGTAACCTTGGTGTGTTACTCCATTACATCTTGTAGATAGTACAAACTGCTACCACAATCTGTCAGTGGTTGAAGGTTGTAGAAAAGTTATCAATCAAGCATCATAGATGGTGTTAAGCTACTTCAGTGTTGTTGGACCTGCACTCATCCGGATAACTGTAGAGTGTTCCATCACACCGCTGACTTGTAGATAGTGGGCAAACTTTGGGGATACAGGAGATGAGTTGCTCACTGCAGAATTCCCAACCTCTGACTTGTTATTGGAACACAATATCTATGGATTTCAAGATGAGTGACAGAGTCCGAGCGTACAGACTCAGCTCCTATTTTGCAACATTATTGATCCAACTCTTTGCTGTAAGCAGAAAACAAGCCATTAAGTTTAAAGTAAAATGAGCTGAATCCCAAAATTGTCATTCACCTGTCCTGCTGATCAGAAGGTAGCATAAAGGCTCCATTGATAAATCCTTCAGTCGCCAGGCCCTTCAATTAAGGCCCAAAAAGACAAAATAATGGTAAGTAACATTAGTTAGGGAGACAATCAGACCACAAGCCGCAACATGAGAGCGCAGAATTCTCCCACAATATTTTGGCTCAATTACTAACTCCCAATGGAGATGACAGAGACCTAACCCAAGACCTGCCCTGGGGCTGAGAAGGTCACGGTCTAGTTTAGAACCACTGCTGTCAACAGGTTTCCTCCTCCGTGTTTAAGCTGATCAAGTTTCACATGATAGGATCTTTCTAAGCAACCTGGTGAGTGACAAACATGAATACGAGCCTACAAAGTAAAGGTGGCTGTTTAAGGCTTGTTTTCTGACAGAGAACTTCAAAGGGTAGTTTCTGTGTTTCCCAGTGGGAATTTAATGTATAAAGACAGCAACATAACAGTAGTCGCAAGGGTCTAGAAATATTCATTTCACATATTAAAGAGATGGCTACTATATTCTTCATGTTTTTGCCTTTTGACGTGTAGAATACATTGTGACATAATACACCATCGCTCATTTGAACAGTTATTCTGTGTCATGTTATAATAAGTAGGTCACCTTCTGAGGTTACTCACATTCTCTGCCAGCCTCAAAATAAAGATAAATGTAGCAGCAAAGAAAGGGAAACCATGGGCCTGAAAATGCAACAAACATGTACCGAAAAGAAGAAAACCTTGCATTTATGTCGCTCCATTCAAAACCTCAGATTATCCCAAAATACTTTAAAGCTAATAAACTACTTTTGAGATATAGTTACTGCTGCAATATAAGAAATTTGGCTGCCAATTTATGCACAGCAAGCTCCCACCAACAGCACATGATAATGATGAGGTAATCTGCTGCTGTGGGTTGATTGAAAGACAAATATTGGCCAGGACACCAGAGACAACTTTTTCAACAGTGTCATGAGACTGTTTCTATCTGCCCAAGAGGGCAGACAGGCCTCAGTTTACCATCCCACATGAGGGACAGTGCAGTGTTCCTTCAATACTACAAATTGTTGACATTTTCTGTCCTCCAAAAGTTATGTTTTTGAACCTGATCCTTTTTGAAGATAAAGGCATGAAGTTGTCACCTCAACTGAAGAAAATGTTTGATCTCATTATTATGTAATACACATAGGATTACCTCAAATGGGTAGAAATACCCTCCCCGTCACTTTGAACATGAGGAGGTGCTGGATCATAAAGAAGTCACAGGCCTTTCTAATCAAGGAGAATCTGCTGGAGGAGAGGTGTGGGGGAGAAAGATGGGGGAGAAAATAGTTTCAGTAAATGCTGCCTATGGCCCAACTTCATTCAAATTGACAACTGCAGACTCTTCATTTGTTTTGCCCAAAAAAAAATACTTTCCTGTGAGTAGATGTGAGAGGAGGATATCATGAAGTATTCACTTTCCTGTGAGTAGATGTGAGAGGAGGATATCATGAAGTATTCACTTTCCGGCAAGTAGATGTGAGAGGAGGATATCATGAAGTATTCAGAAAGCAGCGGGATACAAGTTAGTGCTACATGGAAGGTGAGCTTTATGTGCTGAATTTCCTCCCACTCGAGCCCCTCCTTTTCTATATATATGTATATAGGGATATATATATATTTATAATAATATTAGAGGTTAAAAACTGTATTTAAAAATCAAGCTTAATTAACTTTATAGAATCAAAAATCAGCAGTGGGATATAGGTCACTGAATAAATATTAATTAACTATAAGAGAAACCTTCGGTAGAATTCCCTTATTGCAAACTCAATTATACTTATCACTCTTCCATTATAACAAACTTTGGCCCCAGCCCTGGCTAAATCTGCAATATATTCAGTTGCAAAGTTATAGACTTTTCTGACCTCATGACAACCCAGAGCTCTTTACAGCAAATTAAGTGCTTTTGGATTGTCATCACTGGTGTACTGTAGAAAAGCACAACTGATGTGCAGACAGTCTGATCCCATGAGCAGGGATGTGATAATGACCAGAGACTTTAGTTGAGGAATAAATATTGGGCAGGACTAACTTCCCTGCTCTTTGAATAATACCCTTAAATCATTTGCATCCTGTTGACAAGCTCTCAATTCGATTAGAGAGTCAGCACCACTAGCAATGCAGCTCACTTGCAGTACAGCACTGGACAGACAGCTTGGATGAAGTCCTCAACTCCCTGGTGTGGTTGAACCCACAACCCTCTTAATCAAGAGGGCTACACACTGAGCCACTGATGTCAGCAGTCATTGCAGTAAGGAATGAGAGAAAACTACTTTGCTGAGTTCACAGCTTTATAATACAGTTTGACAGACGATTTACTTCATGAAAAACATGGCTTAAGTGCTCAGATTCCTGTTACATGAGTGAAGCCCTATCATGCTTTCTCTCAACTAGGCATCTTTAAGCAGGAGTCATGACAAACAAAGCATTTTACCCAGCCTATCTTTTCATCAGCTTTTTGTTTTAGAATAGACTATTTGATTCAAATTAAATTTTCAAACTGGTGAATAGGATCTCCTGTAGCTTTTACACTACAAACATCAAACATGATGGACTTTTGTCTAAAATGATACTCACAGTGGGCAAGGCAATTAGGGATGTTAAAAGGACACAGTGTTTTTGAATTGTGTTGTATCCATTTTATCTCTTATGCTGCATTGTGTTTATCAGCCACCTTTCAGTGGTAACATATGATATACCATACATATACTATTTTATATCTTTAAGTCACAAACATTTTTAATACTGTAAACCCTTGTAGCTAGTTTGTGTGAACAGGTCTGCCAAAGGAATTTGTGGTACCTTATCTGTATTCATCCCTTTCTATAAATGAATTCTTTTTATTTGAAGTTCTAAACATGTACCTATCATTCAAAGCACACTTACACTCAATACGCTTTCACATTATAATTTAATTACTTTTTGATCATAGGATGCAGGCATCACACGCTATGTAAGACAGATAAAATTATCACCCACAGCCTTATACCATTTAGCATAGTTTTAAAAGTGTCATCTTTTAGGTTCCATAACCCTGACACTATATATAATTTCCTATTGCATTTCCAATAAAGTAAATCTAGCTAAAACTGTACTGTCTGACCTTTGGATTAATAGCACAGCCTCTTGGCTGTCACGCTAATAGAGGGCTTGGGGAATTGGAACGACTCATCTGGTAGTGATAGAATTTCTTCTTTTGTCTTTCTTTGGGCACTAATGGCTTTTTGTCAGTGCCTTTCACTCAATTTGTGACACATGTACCTTCTCCACTTCATTTGTCCATTTACTTCTTGCACTAAGATGAAAAAAAAGCACTTTAAAAAAATCTTTGGTCGAAAATGAGCAAATTATATTTCTCTAAACATCTATGCTTCAAGGATATTGGGGGAAGCGTTAAAATATTTGCAAGAGCTGGCTCTCCGGTTTCTCTACTTTCAGTAATTTTGACAGCATTGAAGACCCATGTTGCAATTTTACACAGCCCTGAAATAAAGCCTGGCTTTGATGCATGAATCTGGCAGGATTGGGCAGGAGAGGTAATGGACTAGTGGTATTACTGATGGACTGTTAATCCAGAGACCCAGATACGTCAGCCTTCCTGCTTCTCTGATGCTGCTTGGCCTGCTGTGTTCATCCAGCTCTACACCTTGTTATCTCTAACATTCTGGGGACCTGGGTTCATATCCTGCCAGGGCAGATGGTGGAATTTGAATTCAATAAAATATCTGGAATTAAGAATCCAGATTTAAACTGACTCTATAAGCAACAACCACATAATTTCCATCAGGAAAGATTGGACAGACTGTGGCTCTTTTCTCTAGGACAGAGTGGGTGACCTGTAAGAGATATTTAAGATTATGAGAGGTTTTAGTAGAGCAGGTGTAGAGAAAATGGTTCTACTTGTAGACGAGACCAGATCTGGGAGCCGTAAATGAAAGATTGCCTGTAATATATACTTTGGATTGCCCGTAATATATCCAGCAAGGAAGTTCAGGAGCACTTTCTTCAACCAGAGAATGGTGTGAATATGGAATAAAAATGGAAAGAACTGCAGATGCTGTAAATCAGGAACAGAAACAGAAGTTGCTGGAAAAGCTCAGCAGGTCTGGCACCATTGGTGAAGAGAAAATCAGAGTTAATGTTTTGGGTCCAGTTCTGAGGAAGGGTCACCTGACCTAAAAGGTTAACTCTGATTTTTTTCTTCAGAGGTGGTGTGAATATGGAATTCACTATTAACATAGATGCATGAACAGATGAGGGAGAAAGGAACAGGAGGATATGTTGATGAAATTACATAAAGAAAAGTGGAAGGAGACCCGTAAGGAAGCATAAAGACCAACATGGACAGTGTTGGCTTGTTTGCTCCTGTGTCTGTAGTGCAACACTACATAATATATGTAATCTGGTAGGCCTTTGCTGTGCTTTTACTCAATGGACATTAAGTCAACTTATATGTTGGCAGCCTCCAGAATCCAACAGGATGCAGATGAGTTAACCTGTCCATGGCATTAAAGCTTTAAGTGCCTAAACCTCTCCTTGTGGAAGTTTGAAATTCATTAAATGTTACTGTGTCAGTTTCACAATTGAGCAGTGGCATCATGAACTAGAATATCAGATAATAGTCAGTCTTAGGAAAGTGTGAAATTACCTAATAGCAGCTAAAAAAGCACATGGGTGCTTGGAATTAATTCTGGAATTAGGAATCTAATGATGACCGTGAATCCATTGTCGATTGTCAGAAAAATCCATTTGGTTCACTAATGTCCTTTAGGGAAGGAAGCTGCCATCTTTACCTGGTCCGGCCTACATGTGACTCCAGACCCACAGCAATGTCGTTGACTCTGAACTGCCCTCTGGCAATTAGGGATGGTCAACAAATGCTGCCTAGCCAGCAAAGCCCTCCTCCTATTAATGAATAAAGAACAAAAAATGTGAAACCTCCTGCAGGTGAATAGTTTACTAATTCAACTTAATGTTGACACATGAAAAAATTGACACTTGAGCAAGGTACTAGTGGAAATCCACGGCACCTGAATGGAAGCAAAGCTTTAGGAGAGGAATGGAAACAGAAGAAAAAGGAAAGAAAATTATAAAATTAAAACAAAGTTACAATAAACGGACATTAATTACTGATTACATCAACTACTCTTAATGGGACTGAACGGTGGGCTTGTCATATTTTTTACAAAACTGATTTTATTTCAAAAAATAAATAGCATCCCTTAACTTAATCTTGTTGCTGCACAAATTGTTTATTATGCTAATGAAACATGAAATCTAGATAAGACCTCAATGCCAGTGGTTGTAATTAATGAGTCTTATGATGGCAGTAACCTGTAATTTATTTCTACACAAATAATCTTCATTTACTGTTTCAGGCATCTTTGCAATACTGATTTACAGAGTCTAATAGTTATTCTTAAAGATGTTCTTTTCTCTGCATGGCCTATCTATAAAATTAAACATTTCATTATAAAAAGCGCTTTGCTCAAAATTAATATTGGTTTGAGCTGGTATTGAATGTGTGTCTTCTGGTAGTTTCATGTAAGTATCAGTTTAACCGGCAAAAAAAAGTGACGTTTGTTGGGGGAGGTTGAGAATAAAATGGCTCTGGGAGAAACAAGGCATTTGAGCCCAAAATATAAATGACAGCCAATGCTGGTTTTTGTTTCTTTATCCTTGAAGAGCTATATGAACTGGTTGGGCTTTATAACTGAGTTCTGATTTATACCTTAGAGTTTCCCCATGTGAGTCCCAGGACTAAGTATCCAATCTCTATGTGTCAAAGGGTCCTGTGCAGAGGATCTTATCATCACCAAAGTAAAGGAAGCATCTGACATTCCGACAATGACTGGAGTGAGTAGGGTGTCCATGTACATAGATTGTTAAGATGTCATTAAAAGATACAGAAAATAATCAAAAATGTTAATATAATGCCAACACTTTTATCAAGAGCACAAGACTGTATGAAGTTAGACATTATATTTGAGTGATGCAAGCTCTGTTTAGACATAGAATCACTGTGAGGTGATCTGGGCTTCACATTCTAATTGGGAAGGTGTAGTGACTTTGAAAGGAATGTAATATAAATTTAGCAGAATGATACCTGGGTCAAAGTATGACTCCAGTGAGTTAAAGGTCACCACTTCTGTCACAGCCCAGGATGAATTATTTCACACAATTATACGTTTCTCACTACATTATCTATGCAAGTGAGACATAGCTTGAGTTTACCAAACCATAAAGGGCAATGGTTTTACCCATGACAGGACCTTCCAGTCATAGGTGTCGGTGCCATATTTAAAGGACACCACTTCACTTACTGTAAGACAGGAGCCTCTTGGTCAATGGATTAATAGGCTACTGATAATATCACATGGCAATTGCCTCCCCAGCAACCTATGTGTTTGCATTCATGCACATCTGAGAAGAGTAGGCTGCATTGTCATTTACTGGCTGCCTGAGCCATTCCAGTCTCCCCATAATCACAGGAATGGTTCTGGTCTTTCCTGGACAGCTGCATTGCCCACTCGTCAAAGGTGGTGAGAATCCCTCTCTATCCCTCTGCTGGTCTTAACCCTCTCCACATTTGTTCTCAGTGAGAGTACGAAGGGCCACTGGACTCGAAACATTGATTCTGTTTTCTCTCCACAGATGCTGCTGGACCTGTTGAGTTTCTCTAGCAATTTAGAATCATAGAATCTCTACAGTGTGGAAACAGGTCCACACCAACCCTTGGATTCTGTGCTTGTTTAAGAAAAGGATTGCGCCTGATGGTGGGCACTTTGTGAGCCTGAATAACTATGTGAGGTGCAGAGCAGACCCCAGAAAATGAGTAGAAATCACAGTTTCAAGGAAAGGTGAGTATTTTGGATATGGATCATCATTCACAACTGAAGGACATGGGAGTCCTCATATGCACCTTATGGGACCAATTGCAGACCCGTCATATGTCCACATAAGCCAGGAGGGAAATGTTTGTCATATGTTGGGTCTTCTCAAGCCAAGGCTCAAAGCTACAACATTTAAGGGTGTGAGGATGTCAATGTTGCAATCACATGTCAAAATTTCATAATTGCGGGAACAAATAAAGGGAAGAGCTGAAAACTTTGTAGCCTGAGTATCAGAAGCATTGTCAGTAAGGATACTCAGGCTATGAAAGGGTACAGCGAAAGATCATTATATTGTGCAGCACTGCAGTGATACTAAGGAGCAGTCTCATTGTAGGAACAACTCATAGTCTTCACTCAGGATTGGACTTTCTTATGTGACTCCTTTATCCATGATGCAAGTACCATTTTAAGGCAACAATGCTGGAGTGTATGTTCACAGAATTGTGCAATAAATCACAGCTTTCTTAATGCTAAGGTCAGTTCAGGGCAAGGTTTTCTGTATAGTTTTTGCTGAACATAGAGGTAAAATCAAAACCAGAGTAGAAAGAAAAAGTCACCAGTTTATTGCACAGATAAAACACAACTAAATTCTTGAGGAATGCCAGATACAGGAAGCAGAGGTCTGATAGCCAACTAGATGAAAGAAAACACTGTGTTCAGAAAATGTCTCTGGACAGCTCAGTCACCCTGGAGGTGGATCACCATAAGGGTGTCTCTGGTCCCTCTGACTTGGCCTGACTTTCTTGGCCCTTTGATGATTAGCATGGTGGCTCTTCAGCCCACTCCTTTGCCCTCCACAGACTGTGCCACTGCTATCATCTTATATTGTGGTTCTTTTGAGGCATTTGGAGCATAAGAAGAACGGTAGGGTTGTTCTGTGCCATGGTCCTTTTGCTTTCAGGAGAAGTGTGAAAACATCAAGTGGCAGCATGTAGTCTCACTAAAAGAAACATTTTATCCCTACGATCCTTCGCCATGATAGTCTAGGTGACACTCTACATTCACGTGTGGCCAAACTGCAAACTCACATGTATGCATTCTATTCTGCATTGCTGTGTGGCTTCAGGGGACTGCTCCTTGCCTTCAACAATGTGAAGCTTAAAGGAGTCATTTCTGCATTATCCCCAAAGCCTGACAATGCTCCTTCATATGCACAACGGTCAGCTGGACATTATTTAATTTGGTCTAAAGGTGACTTAATGTGGCCTTGGCATGAAGTAGCTGCCAGAACCCCCAAACCCTATTCCACCAGTCCTCTCCTGGCACTCTTGCATGTATACTATTTGTCCTGGGCATTACCATTGACCAGAAATTGAACTGAACCAAACAGAAAAATATTGTGGTTATAAGAACAGGGAATTCTGTGACAAGTAACTCAAATACTGATCCACTTGCCTGGGTGAACTCAGCTCCAACAAAACTCAACACCATCCTAGAAAAAAAAACCCACTTGACTGGCATCTCATCCACCTCTAATAGCCACCACGAACATACGGTAGCAGCAGTGAGTTCCATGTACAATGGAACTGCAGCAACTCACCAAGGCTCCTTAGACAGCATCTTCCAAATCTGCAAACTCTACTACCTAGAAGGAGAAGGGCAGCAGATGCATAAGAACACAACCAGCTGCAAGTTCCCCTCCAAGTCACACACCATCTTGACTTGGAAATATATCAACATTCTTTCAGTATCACTGGGTAAAGATCATGGAACAATCTCCCTAACAGCGTTGTGGATGTACCTACACCAAATGGACAGCAACAGCTGAAGAAAGCAGCTCACCACCACTTCAACGGCAAATAGGGATGAGCAATAAATGCCAGTCAGTCAGTAATGCCCACATCCTGTGAGTGAATAGAAAATAAAATATCTTAAGATCCATCAAGTATGCCATTATGCACATATATGGAGCTGATGGAAAATTTTACAACAAAGGAACCCTTTTAAGAATCTGTAGCCTGAAATTTAATACTAAAATCACTAATGTGTGTAGAAGAACCTATGAGCTATTTATCCTTGCTAATTCAGGTTGAGGCAGGACAGATGATTGACAGGTAGTCATCTATAATAACCTACTGATCTGTACCAATGTGCTTTCTGCCGAAGCTGTTATTAGGTAATTTCACACTTTCCTAAGAGAGACTATTATCTGATGTTCTAGTTCATGATGCCACTGCTCAATTGTGAAAATGACACAGTAACGTTTAATGAATTTCACACTTCCACAAGGAGAGGTTTAGACACTTAAAGCTTTGTAATGCCATGGACAGGTTAACTCATCTGCATCCTGTTGAATTCTGGAGGCTGCCAACATGTAAGTTGGCTTAATGTCCATTGAGTAAAAGCACAGCAAAGGCCTACCAGATTACATATATTATGTAGTGTTGCACCACAGACACAGGAGCAAACAATCCAACACTGTCCATGTTGGTCTTTATGCCTCCATCCGAGTCTCCTTCCACTCTCCTTTATGTAATTTCATCAACGTATCCTCCTATTCCTTTCTCCCTCATCTGTTCATGCATCTATGTTAATAGTGAGTTCCATATTCGCACCATTCTCTGGTTGAAGAAAGTGCTCCCGAATATCCTTGCTGGATATATTAGTGGCAATCTTTCATTTATGGATTCCAGAGCTGGTCTCATCTACAAACAGAACCATTTTCTCTACACTGCTCTACTAATGTCTCTCAATCTTAAATATCTCTAACAGTTCACCCACTCTGTCCTAGAGAAAAGAGCCACAGTCTGTCCAATCTTTCCTGATGGAAATTATGTAGTTGTTGTTGCTTGCAGAGTCAATTTAAATTTGGACATCTGTCTATCATATTAGACACACTACTCAACTGAATCTCCCTCAGCATGTGGTAGATTTACAGTCACTACCCTCTGCAAGTGCAGCGAACAATAAAGTCTACTTAGTTTAGTGTAGTTGAAGAAAACCACGCATTAACCTAACTAGAAGATGCATCTTATGGAGCTAGAAGTAGTTTATTCCATGTTAGCAACTAATTACAGCTTCCATTGATCTGATCAGCAATATTAGAGTGAGCATGAGGAGGACCTGGATGTTGCATTGAAATATAGGAAAAAGCAGCAGTATATACCATTTAGCCTTTTTGAGCTGGCTACACCATTCCATATAATCACAGCTGTTCCTATTTTCTTCTCCTACCCTTTGATCCCTTTAGCCCCAACTACTATATTTAACTCCTTCTTGAAAACAATCAATGTTCTGATCTCAGCCACTTGGAGGCAGAAAATTCCATAGGTTCAACACTCTCTGGGTGAAGAAATTTCTCTTCATCTCAGTCCTAAATGGCCTACCCTACATCCTTAGAATGTGACCTCTTTTATTGGACTACCAATCAATGGGAACATCCTTCCTGCATTTACCCTGTCTAATCCTGTTAGAATTTTATAAATTTCTATGAGATCTCCCCCCATTCATCTAAATTCCAGTGAATATAATCCTAACTGATCCAGTTTCTCTTCATAAGTCAGTCCTGCCAACCCAGGAATTAGTCTGATAAAACTTTGTTGTATTCTTTCCATTGTCAGAATATCTTTCCTCAGATAAAGACCAAAACTGCAAATAATATTCCAGGTGTGGGCTTGCCAAGGTCCTGCGCAATTGTAGCATGACATCTCAGCTCCTGTACTCAAACCCTATCACTATGAAAGCCAACATTCCATTTACCTTCTTCACTGTATACCTGATGTTCGATCTTACTCCTTCAATATCCAAGTTGTTCTCCCCACAGGTCCACAAGACATCACTCACACTGAGTGTTGCTTAAGGCACTGCTCAGTATTAACCCATTCAGACTCCTTCACTCTTATAAAATAGTTATTTCCATGTTCTGAATTTGAGCTGCATATAACTTGTGGAAAAATACAACCTACTTTCAGTGTCAACTCATGAAAACTCATTACTTGCTCTGAAATGCAAAAATGAATGCAAGCAAACAGGAAAGATTTCAAAGTTAATTTTCCAGGGAAAGAGTAGCTTAAGAAAATTAGCATCAACTACATTAAGTAAAAGTTAACAACTTAGCCCTATCCACCCAAAGAAAAGTAGACTGTCGGGTAAATCAAATCAATTGTGTGACTTACTTGCAAAAGAATCCAGATGTCTTTGATTCTTCAAGGATATGACCATCCGAAGCTGGTGAACAGCTTCGTGGGCAGCTAGATGCAGGTCTACCACCAACTGCAAGGACTCAAGACCAGAAACAGCTCCAAATGGTCATTAGGTTGCACCTTCAAAACCACGTGAGTACTACCACCTAGAAGGATAAGGGCAGCAGATACATGGGAACACTGCTAGCTGCAAGTTCCTCTCAAGTTGTACATCATTGTGACTTGGAAATATATCACTGTCCCTTCACTGTCACTGATTCAAAATCCTAGAACTTCCTTCCTAGCAACATCATGGGTGCACCTACACCCCCAAAACTGTAGTGATTCAAGAAGGCAGCTCATCACTGCCTTCTCGGGGCAGTGAGGGATAAGCAATAAATGCTGGCCTAGTCAATGATGTGCACATACCTTTGAAGGAATAACATAAAAGTTGTTTAATGGGGCCAGAAGTAGAAAGAGCAAGAGGTGACTTCTTGGAAACAAGCTTCTGAAGAGGCATGGCAGGGTAAATGTGGAGAGGTTGTTATCCCTGGCTGGGGAATCTAGTAAAACACAGCAGAGTCTGAAGATAAGGGGACGATTATTTAGGACAGACATGAGAAAATTCTTCTCTTGAAGAGTTGTGAACCTTTGGAATTCTCTACCATGCAAGGTTGTGATTGTTTGGTCATTGAGCATATTTAAGGCTCGGATAAACACATGATTTGGGGAATCAAGAGATATGGGTAGTGGGTGGGAAAGTGGAGTTGAAGGTCAACCATGATCCTTTTGAGTGGTAGAGCAGGCTTGATGGACTGAATGGCTTATTCCTGCTCCTACTTCATGTGATCTTGTGGCTCATATATAAAGCTTGGAACTTAAAACAACACAGGCCTCTTGCTGTTGAGTGAGGATAAGGTATGTTAGTGTTCGCCCCATTGTTCCCATAATACCCATGTGACTGTGACTCCTGATTAAAGTCACGGCTTAGATAATTTAGGAAACAAACTAAATTAAGGTTAAACATCCAAAAAAGGTGGAACAACAGGATAACGAAGAAGAAATGGGTAAAGGAAAATTAAACTTCCAGTTTTATCTCTGAAAGCTCAATATTTCAGTAACAAAATAACACATTATTTGGTAAAGGCAATGCTATTGTTGCCGATTTGTGATGTAATTGGTGTTGTGGTGGCAGTGTACTACAATTCATTGAAGGAATCAAAATTGGTCTGGCAATACAAAATTTTACAATCACATTGTAACCTGAAGCTATGGATATTGAAGGATTAAGGCTCCATCACCAATATTATCACTGACATGGTTGGAAGGACTTACTGGTTGGTATCAAACTGCTGGGCCTTCATCCTTTTCCCCAATTATGCCAAATCTAAATCGAATGGAATTATGATCACTATTTCCAAATTCCTTTCCTGCTGATCCACTTCCACCTACCCAGATTTATTCTCTGAAGTCTTGATCTGTTTCTTTTCTTATTGGGTTTTCCACGTGTGGCTGCCAAAGGATTCTTATATTTATTAAGGAGAACCTTTTCAGATGAGATTAACTGAGATAAAATTAGATTAAAAGGTGTATTTTTAAATAGTTCTTTAAAAATACACACTTATTTCTAATTTTAGCCTTAGTTATTAGGAAAGTTCAAATCTGTTACTAATACTGCACTTATGTATCTGCAATTCTCAAAAAAATTACCTTTTTATTTCTTTTTTACCATTTGGAGATCTATTTAATCACTGATTATGTGATTGTACTGCTTATTCCTCATTTCTACCCATATGGCTTCAGCTGATGATTCTATTAATATCACCTCTCTCCTCACCGTTGTGGTTGTTTCTATAACCAATATTGCCCAACACACTCCTTTCTTGCTCACTCGCTGCTCTATCGTATCTGAAAACCATGTAACAAGGAAGGTTGTGCTGTCAGTCCACCCTCTTCTTTAAGCCATGTTTCAGACGTAGCAATGATATTGTATTTCCAAAGGTCTATGTCCACAGTTCATCTTTCTTATTTGTCAGACCTCTTGCACTGTAGTATGTGCTATCAGTTACTGAATAACCTCTTTGTAGCATATGTCTTAACCTTTGCATTCTCTGCCTTCCTTTCTTGCCTACTAATTTTCTGCCTTGATTTCAGCTCTTCTTATCTTCCTTCTAAAACAACGTTATCATTTACTAGGACTTGGGAAGGATTTGTAAGGCCAAACTGAACTCTGTTACACATGACATTAACTAATGGATAACTGGGCCTGCCCTTGATTAGTGTGCATATATAAAAAATAACACATACATACATACAATAAATATAAATATGGAAAACAGGTGATCAACATGATTGGAGTTTGTAACAAAAACATAAAAATGCTGGAGAAACTCGGCAGGATCAGCAATATCTATTCAGAGATGCACAGAGTTTACATTTCAAGTCCAACATCATTCTTCTTCAGAACTCCAACATTTTGTTTCTTTCCAGATTTCCAGGATCCACAGTATCAGGGATTTATTTGGTTGGAGTATATGCTGTTTGAGCTGAAATAAAACTCTGACTGGAAAAGCCTATGACTGGAATCAGTCTACCTAACAAATTAATATTTGGTATTTAGCATTAGGTTTACATTTCCCCCCCTCACAACCAGACTTAATCTAAACCTTCTGCAACAACATAAGCAAACCGCCCCTTCACCAGCAACCGCACAGAGCTATTAGTCCTGGCCATGTCAAGGTGCAAGCTGTCCAGCTGGTACAGCTCCTGCCCTAATGTTCAAAGGAAGCCCTTACTCCTACATTATCGAGACTATCCTTCTGCTTCTATACCCAAGAGTATATGCAGAGTAATATGCAGATTACTGCCTTTCAGTTCCTGCTTTTGCATATATTTGCGAACAACCTAAAACCTGCCTTCAAGGCCTAACCTTCTTTCCACCCATGTCACTGGAAAGTGGGTGGACCATAGCCCCTGGTGGTTTGAATCAACTCATGTTCAGTCATCCCTGACACTGACACCCAGAGGGCGAAATGCCATCCTGAAGTCTGCAGCCACAGAAAACCCGATCTGTTCCCCTAACTATTCAGCCCCTTACAACTTTTCCTTACCTGGCCTTCTTTCCCTGTACAGAAGAGTCACCAGAGTAAAATAGACTTGGCTAAGGCCATAATTACCAGAAGAGCCAAGGAGGTGGCTTCGTGGTCATGTCACTGGACTTGTAATCCAACACCTCAGGCCAATAGAGAAATAGGTTCAAATTCCACCATGGCAGACAGTGAAATCTGAATTCAGTAAAACCTGGGATAAAGATCCCAGTGTTAATCATAATGATGACTATGTAACTGTTTCCAATGGTCATAAAAACCCATTTTAGGGAAGGAAAGCTGCTGACCTTACCCAGCTGGCCCACAAGTGATGCCAGACCCACAGCAGTGGTTGACTCTAGACAAAAAAATGCCAGCCTAGCCAGTTTTGCCAACACCCAGTAAAGGAATAAAGGGAACTCCCAGCCTCAGAGATAGTAAGCTGGAGTCAGAAATAACACCGTGTGGAACTGGAGGAACACAGCAGGCCAGGCAGCATCAAAGGAGCAGGAAAGTTGACGTTTCGGGTCAGGACCCTTCTTCAGAAATGGGGGAGGGGGAAGGGAGCTCAGAAATAAACAGAGAGAAGGGGTGGGGCTAGGGAAGGTAGGTGGGATGGTAATAGGTGAGCGCAGGTAGGGAGTGGTGGGGATTGGTCAGTGAGGTGGGAGGAGTGGATAGATGGGAGAGAAGATGGACAGGTTGTGTCAGGTCAAGGATGCAGGAATGAGACCTGAGATGGGGAGATTTTGAAACTGATAAAATCCACATTTAGGCCATTGGGTTGTAGGCTCCCCAGGTGGAATATGAGGTCCTGCTCCTGCAGTTTGCGGGTGGCGTCATTGTGACACTGGAGGAGGCCATGTCGACTAGGGAGGGGGAGGGGGAGTTAAAATGGTTCGCGTCTGGAAGGTGTTTCGTTTGTCGCGAACAGAGTGCAGGTGCTCTACAAAGCAGCCCCCGAGCCTCCGCTTGGTCTCACCAATGCAGAGGAGGCCACATCAGGAACAGTGGATGCAATAGACCACATTGATGGATGTGCCGTTGAACCTCTGTCTGATGTGAAAGATTTGTTTGGGGCCTTGAATGGATTTGAGGGGGGAGGTGTAGGGGCAGGTGTAGTACTTCCTGCAGTTGCAGGGAAAGGTGCCGGGGGCGGTGGTGCCAATGGGGAGTGTGGAGCAGATGAGTGAGTCGGGGAGACAGCAGTCCCTACAAAAGGCAGATAGGGGTGGGGAGGGGAATATATCTTTGGTTGTGGGGTTGGATTGTAGGTGGTGGAAGTGGCGGAGAATGATACACTGGATATAGAGGTTAGTGGGATGATATGTCAGGACAAGGGGGATTCTGTCTTTGTTTTTGTTTGGGGGAGGGGATGTGAGGCCAGAGATGTGAGAAACGCAAGCAAGAGATGCTGTCGAGAACATTTTTGACCACCAAGGCGGGATGGGGGTGGGATGTTGCAGAACTTGAAATAAGAGGACATCTGGAATGTTCGGCTGTGGAACGCCCCATCTTGGAAGCGGACGCGGCAGAGGCGGAGGAATTGGGAGTAGGGGATCACATTCTTGCGGGAAGGTGGGTGAGAGGAGATGTAGTCTAGGCAGCTGTGGGAGTCGGTGGACTTGAAATAGATGTCGGTTTCAAGGCAGTCACCAGAGATGGAGACAGAAAGTTATCAGAGATGGTCCAGGTGAACTTGAGGAACAAAAACAAAGTTGCTGGAAAAGCTCAGCAGGTCTGGCAGCATCTGTGGAGGAGAAAACAGAGTTAACATTTCGGGTCCAGTGACCCATCCTCAGAACTGATGGTGGCTGGGAAAACGTCAGTTTATATGCAGAAAATAGAGAGGTGGGTGGGGTAGGGAGTAAACGATAGGATAGAACCCAAAGAGAGAGAAAGACAGTTAGACAGACAAAGGAGTAGCTAACGATCAGGCTGGGAGGGTGAATAGTTGTTAATGGGGACCGTTAGTGACTAACAACAGGGGGTGTGTAGTGGCAAGGCCTGGTGTGTGGGGTGGGGGGCTGGGACATGGGAGAGTTTAGGCCCTAAAATTATTGAACTCAATATTGAGTCTGGAGGGCTGTAAGGTCCCCAAGCGGAGAATGAGGTGTTGTTCCTCCAGCTTGCGCTGGGCTTCACTGGAACACTGTAGCAAGCCGGAGACAGAGATGTTGGCCAGGGAGCAGGGTGGTGCATTGAAGTGGCAAGCAACAGGTAGTTCAGGGTCTTTTTTGCGAGCAGAACGTAGATGTTCTGCGAAGTGGTCGCCAAGTCTATGTTTCGTTTCCCCAGTGTAGAGGAGACCACATTGTGAGCAGCGAATGCAGTAGACTAGATTCTTGGAAGTGTAGGTGAAATGTTGTTTGGGCAGGTGAACTTGAGGTTGCGGGGGGAGCGTGGTGAAGGGTTTTAGTAAAGTCGATGAACTGTTCAAGCTCCTCGTGGGAGCACTACCAACCTCACCTATTTTCAGAGCAGAATGCCTGCAGGAAAATGTGATCCAGTCAGGAGCCACCTCCAACAGCTGCCTGGTCCCCCTTGACTATCAGGCAGCCTCCTTATTGTTTTCTACCTGCACTTCCTTAAATGGTGTCACCTCATGGACACTCTGGAGGTGAGTGGACTGGGTGAGGTCAAACATGTTGCCTATTCCCACCTGGCAGGATGAGGACATGTGGAGATTCAATGCCACTGTGACCTTAGCTCCAGCCTTCGCTGGTGCAAGGCTCCAAGTCACATTGAAAGAGATGGCCCAGTTCTGCAAGCATCTCTTTGGAAAAGCCAAGCAGCTTCAGACTCTGTTCTTGGGGTAAAATATAAATAAGAGAAATACTCTTGAAAAACCTGGTACACTCTTCTTTGGAGAGGCTCTACCCTTCTTGCTTTTCCCTCTTCATAGGACTTCCGTTCTCTGAATCCTCGGTTTCATTTTTTAGTCACATTGTAGGCGCAGGGAGATACTACAACCACAGTTTCCACAGCTCATGCAAGTTTGGGTCACCTGATCCTCTGGCCTCCTGACAGCTCACCACAAAACCTCTAAAAACAAGTCACACCAGAACTTCACCATAGCACAAAGCACCTCACCTTCAACCTAAATACCTATCCTCCTAACTAGAAAAAAAGATTTTGTTTTGAGGGTTTTCCTCATACTGTAAAAACATCCAGCTGAGAATATCAGAAAAGACAGGCCATGCACACATGCAGACCACATTTCTGAAGCCAACATCAAATGTCACATCAGGACTTCACATTAAGCTTCCAAGACATGTCTGCTCAGGTCTATGAAATAACTCTTCAGAGGCTGGCATCCAATCACTAATTACCTTTTAGTCACTAAAGCATAGCCTTTGACAATAGCACTGAGTCAGGCATTCAGTAGCCCTGACATTCTTCTTTTTATGTCAGCCAGGGCCCTCTGATTGAACCAGATAAACAGCCGCAATCATATTCCATCAGGTCCGGCTGGCTGACCTCACTACAATCACTACAGTCTACAGTCAGGTGAGTAAACACTAACAGGTTTAACTGAACACAACATCATACAAGGGATGGTAAAGATTCTTGTAACACAGTGGTAGTATCCATGAGACCTGGGTTCAATTCTCACCTGCTCCAGAGTTATGTAATAACATCTCTGAACAAGTTGATTAGAAACTACACAAGAGATAGTAAGAGAGACACAGTTCCAGTTCCATGCAAGGTGATGTCACCAAGACATAAGTATGTGCTCAGCAGCTATTCATACCATGACAGTATTGGTAAGAGTGACCATCGCACAGTCCTTGTGGAGACGAAGTCCCGCCTTCACATTGAGAACAACCTCCATCATGTTGTGTGGCACTATCACCGTGCTAAATGGGACACACTTTGCACAGAGCTAGCAATTCAAGACTGGGTATCCATGAGGCGCTGTGGGCCATCAACAGCATCAGAATTGTACTCCAGCACAATCTGTAACCTCATGGCTTGGCATATCCCCCACTCAACCATTACCATCAAGCCAGGGGATCAACCCTGGTTCAATGGAGAATGGAGGAGGGCATGCCAGGAGCAGCACCAGGCATACCTGAAGATGAGGTATCAACCTGGTGAAACCACCAAACAGGACTACTTACACACCAAACAGTGGAAGCAGCAAGTGATAGACAGAGCTAAGCGATCCCACAACCAACGAATCAGATCTAAGCTCTGCAGTCCTACCACATCCAGTCGTGAATGGTGGTGGACAATTATACAACTCACTGGAGGAGGAGGCTCTACAAATATCCCCATCCTCAATGATGGAAGAGCCCAGCACATCAGTGCAAAAGATAAGGCTGAAGCATTCGCAGCAATCTTCAGCAAAAAGTGCCGAGTGTACGATCCATCTTGGCCTCCTCCAGAGTTCCCCAGCAATACAGATACCAGTCTTCAGCCAATTCGATTTACTCCACGTGATATCAAGAAACGGTTGTAGACACTGGATACTGCAAAGGCAATGGGCCCTGACAACATTCCGGCAATAGTACTGAAGACTTGTGCTCCAGAACTTGCCGCTCCCCTAGCCAAGCTGTTCCTGTACAGTTACAACACTGGTGTCTACCCGACAATGTGGAAAATTGCCCAAGTATGTCCTGTACACAAAAAGCGGGACAAATCCAACCCGGCCAATTACGGCCCCATCAGTCTACTCTCGATCATCAGTAAAGTGATGGAAGGTGTCATCAACGGTGCTATCAAGCAGCACCTGCTCAGCAATAACCTGCTCAGCGACGCCCAGTTTGGGTTCCGCCAGGGCCACTCAGCTCCTGATCTCATTGCAGCCTTGGTTCAAACATGGACAAAAGAGCTGAATTCCAGAGGTGAGGTGAGAGTGACAGCCCTTGATATCAAGGCTGCGTTCGACCAAGTGTGGCATTAAGGAGCCCTAGCAAAACTGGAATCAATGGATATCAGGGGGAAAACGCTCCAGTGGTTGGAGTCACACCTGACACGTAGGAAGATGGTCGTAGTTGTGGGAGGTCAATCATCTCAGCTCCAGGACATCTCTGCAGGAATTCCTCAGGGTAGTGTCCTAGGCCCAACCATCTTCAGCTGCTTCATCAGTGACCTTCCCTCCATCATAAGGTCAGAAGTGGGGATGTTCGCCGATGATTGCACAATGTTCAGCACCATTCGTGACACCTCAGATACTGAAGCAGTCCATGTTCACATGCAACAAGATCTGGAAAATATCCAGGCTTGGCTGACAAATGGCAAGTGACATTCGCACCACACAAATGCCAGGCTATGACCATCACCAATAAGAGACAATCTAATCACCGTCCCTTGACATTAAATGGTGTTACCATCACTGAATCTCCAACTATCAACATCCTGGGGGTTACCATTGACCAGAAACTCAACTGGACTCACCACATTAACAGAATGGCTACAAGAGCAGGCCAGAAACTCGGAATACTGTGGCAAGTAACTTACCTCCTGACTCCTCAAAGCCTGTCCACCATCTACAAGGCACAAGTCAGAAATTCACCAAAGATCCTCAAACAGCACCTTCCAAACCCACGACCACTTCCATCTAGATGGACAAGGGCAATAGACATATGGGAACACCACCACCTCCAAGTTCCCCTCCAAGTCACTCGCCATCCTGACTTGGAAATATATTGCCATTCTTTCACTGTCGCTGGATCAAACTCCTGGAATTCCCTCCCTAATAGCATTGTGGGTCAACCCACAGCAGGTGGACTGCAGTGGTTCAAGAAAGCAGCTCACCACCACCTTCTCAAGGGCAACTAGGGATGGGCAAGAAATGCTGGCCAGCCAGCGACACCCACATCCCACAAATGAATAGAAAAACAAAGGTATAGTTAACCCTCCACTGCCCATGCAGAAACATGACAACAACCTATTTCAGGCTTCCACACTGAAACACAAGCAATTTTATGGCTTAGTTGCTTTTGAATGACCAATAACACACATTCAAACATTCCATCTCTGCCTGCAGTATGCCAATAATTTTACACCAGGTAAATTCTTTAGATTACTTCAGGACATCAATTCATTCCTTCTATTCTGGTTCTTCCTTTGACTTCGCAAGTCCATGTCAATGAAATAAGACATTGCCCATAACTGCTCAGCACAAGTTGTTTGTTAATTGTGGTAAGTAAAAATAGTCACATTTCACTCCTCTCCTGAGTTTCTCTGCTTATGAGAACAATAGAACATTATTTACAACACATTGACATTATCTCAGGAAATACAAACAGAGCTAAGAACTATATTAGTGAGTTTACCCCTACTTAATTGTCAATAATCAATATAGAAAAGAATTGGTTGGCAGACACAATAGTATAGTAGCTCAAATAATTTGCACTGTTGCACTAAGTATCACTAGGGCAAGTGTCTTCATGAGCATGCGGGCTTGGGTGGCGGATGATAGGGATAACATAGCCAAGTCCTCTCATATTCCATCTGTTACCTCAATAAAGGAGATAAGTACGACTTTGCCTGAACTAGAATCATGGTGGGGTGGAAAATTTGGATCTCTGTGAATGGAAAATGCTTTCCTTCCCTAACTGGAGGGAGCAAGAATGTTACACTGATTCTCAGGAGATGAATCATATATTCTAACATTTTATTTAATGGTTATCTGCAGGTTGGGTTTGTTGGTTAGTGCAGTCGAGCCTCTTTTAAATTCGTTATGGATGAGGATGTGGCTGTCTCTGGCCAGGTCAGCATTTATAATCCACCTCTAATTCCACTCAAGAAAGTTGTGGTGAGCTGCCTTCTTTAATTACTGCAGTCCACATAGTGCAAATACACGTACAATGCTGTTAGAATGTGGCGTATAAGAGTAAATAAGTCTTACTACAGGTATACAAGGTGCTGGTGAGACCACATCTGGAGTACTGAGAGTTTATTTGGCCCCTTATTTAAAGAAATATATTATTTCATTGAAGGCAATTTAGAGAAGATACACTAGGATGATCCCCGTTGTGGAGGGATTGTCATATGAGCAAAGGTTGAACAGGTTAAAACTCTGCTGACTGGAGTTTAGAAGAGTGAGAGGTAATCTCATTGAAACATATAGGACTTTTAAGGGGCTTGACAGGGTAAATGTTGAGAGGATTCTTCCCTTCATGGGACAGTCCAAGGCCAGTCATGGTCACAGTCTCAGAATAAAGGGGTGCCAATTTAACACTGAGATGCAGGTGAATTTCTTCACTCAAAGGATTGTGAGTCTTTGAAACTCATTGTTCTGGAGGTACAGTCCTGTGTATGTTTATGGCTGAGATAGATTCTTGATCTGATGGGAAATGTGGGTTATGGGGACAGGGCAGGAAAGTGGATGGGAGGAATGTCGCATCAGCCATGGTCCTATTGAATGGTGGAGCAGGCTGAAGAGGCCGAACTCCTGTTCCTATTTCTTATGGTCTTATAGGAAAGGAATTCCAGGATTTGGACACAGTGATAGTGAAAGAACAGCAATATATTTTCACATCAGATTCATGTATGACTTAGAGGGGAACCTGCAGATGGTAGAGATCCTGTGCATCTGCTGCCCTTGTCTTCTAGGTGGCAAAATTCACAGGTTTGGAAAGTGAAAGCAAAGAGTCATTAACAAAGACAGAACAGCTAAAAGTGATTATTAATTTGAGCTGGGTCAAAACGGCTTCCAGGAGTGACAAAGGCTGGTGAATTGGAATAGTTGAGTTTGTTATTCTGAACAAAAACAATGAAACAACACTACATTTGGGCAGTTGTGCTGAACTAAACTCTAGTAATTAAGGACAGAGCCTAGATAGTCATCAATGTCAGGTTCTGCCTAGCTATTAAGCAATATTGCTACTAAGCTCTCTGCAGCAGCCAGCAAAGTACTGCCTAGACTTGTTCTGCATTATCATGCCATGTGAAAGAAACTAAAGGTGCAGTAGACGGGAAAACCCGTGCACAACCAGAAAATTTGTAACCATTGCAAAAATCAGGAGAATAAAAGTACAGTATTGGGTCTCTGACACATTGTTGTTGTTGGACCTTGCTGTATGTCAAATGGCTACCGAGTTTCCAACATTGAGAGAGTGTTTGCACATCAAAAACATTTCACTGACTGTAAAGCATTTTGAGAATTCTTGAGGTTTTCAGAGATGGTGTATGAATGCAAGTACTCTTTTTTTATTTAATGTGCACATAAAAGAGAGACAATTTTTTTGACACACAGTGTACGATCAATTGCGCATTATTTCCAAATAACTTACTTTGTCTTCCTTGAAATGTGTTATTTTGGTTCTGTAATTATCAATCAGCGTTGTTGCAGTCTGGGTGGCTGTTCAGTCTTGGATATCTACCTGTCATAGAAGGTTAAAGCCCAGTGGCCTGTTGTAGTTGGAAATAGACAACCATATTTTGATTCCGTGATCATCTTAGAAATTGAGAAGATTTCGACGTTACTTCTTCATCACTGCTGATCTTTTGCAGATGAAACTACAGACCTGCATAGTGTTAGCATCACATTGTAAAGACTGGACAGAGTTCATTTTGTTTCAATTAAAGACTCAGACTGCAGAGGAAGCAACGACAAATTATTTGTAAGTATCAACATTAATATCTAAGTTAATATGTAATTTACCTATAATATTTCTCTAGTTTTCTAATGAAACAAATGATCCCACACTCCAATGCCTAACCATACACACCTTGAGTGCTACTCCTGGGTAGGGCCACAGATTTCTGAAAGAAATTATGTACTTATATGGTAACTTTCAAAAGCTTGTTAACACCAAAATACTTTACCCTGTATTATTCTGTCATGAGCACATTCAAGGTCTTCATTTCAACCAGTTTTATAAGTGGCAGAAACTGAACTGACAAACCAAAGAAATACTGTGGCTATAAGCTCAAATCAGAATTCTTCAATGAGTAAATTCATAAACTGGCTCCCCAAAGTCTGTCCACTGACTACAAAGGCATAAGCCAGAAGAATGATGATCCATTTGCCTGGAGGAATGCAGCTCCAACAATACTCAGGAACTTGGCACTACCCAGGACAAAGCAATCCATTTGATTAGCACTATCCACAACCTTCCATAATCTTTCCAACATTAACACACAGTGACAGAAGTGTGTACCACCTATGAGATGCAATGTAACAACTTACCATGTAACCTTTGACAGCACCTTCAAAATATATGACCTTTTACCTTCTAGAAGGGCAGCAGACAAATGGGAACACCATTTGCTGCAGGCTTCCCTCCAAGTCATGAACAAATCTAACTTGGATCGAAATTGCTGCTCTTTCATTGCTGATGGATCAAAATCCTGGAATTCCCTTGAAGGATTCTTACCAGCAGCATAGGTGTATCTACATCATATGGACTGCCATGGTTCAAGAAAGCAGCTCAGCGCCATCTTCTGAAAGGAAATGACAAATGGACAATAAATTGTCAATCTCACTCACATCCTGTAAATGAATAAAAACAAAGCATAGTAAAATCCCAAAGTACTTCACAGGAACAATGATCAAATAAAAGTTGACATCAAAGAACACAAGCAGATATTAGAACATCTGTCAAAATGTTAAGTTTTAAGGTATCTCTTAAAGGAGAAGAGAGAGGTTGACAGAGAGGTTGAGAAAGAAAATTCCAGAGATCAGGGTCTTGGGCACATATGATAGAGTGCTTAAAATCAGCATTGCTCAAAAGAGTGAAATCTGGGATGATGAAATGCTTAAAGCAGCTGGTGTGTTCAAAACACCATTCCTGAACTTAGAACAGATATGTTTGCACCTCTGCAACAGGTGGGACGTTAACCTGGGTCTTCTAGTTCAGAGGTAGGGACACTACTACTGCAATTTAGGAACCTCCATTTGAATTTGTGCATATAATTTTGAATGAAACTCAGTGAAGTACAAAGTAATTGAAATTTAATTTGTCTGTACATCTCCCAAAATTGCGCTTTTTTTAAATGAGGTCTTAAACCAAGGGTGTTTCACTGGTTAAAAATCTGACCTGAAGAAAAACAAAATGTTCTCTCAGTGATATAAAAGCAGAAATGGCAGAAATCCTTAGCAGGTTTGACAGCAATCGTAGAGATCAACAGAGAAACAGAGTTAATGTTTTTACGTCAAATAAACTAATCAGAAGCAAGTTTTCCTGTGATTTATTTCTTAGCAGTTTGGTACTCTGGGAAGATCTTTCTTTAACTGAATAGAATAGAAATTTATTATCATGCATAGTTTTACATGAAAATACAGCAAAACGTTTTCTAAGTCACTCCAACACAGTGGCTACATCAATGACAGAAGTCATACGTAGGAATAAAAAAAAGTAAGCTTAGGACAAAGTTCACCACTGTTCAGTTAATGGCTCCTGGGCTTTGGGAAAGCCAGACTAGGAATGATGGAATACTCTGAAGATGCAGCTGGACCGTGACCGCCACTATTCGATGAGACCGCCCATTGCGCTGCTGGGATACCCGGATGCCGAAGATGAAAAAGCCTACAATAAGACCGCCACACCATGACAAGGCCACCACATCAGGAGGCCACCACGCCAGCCAAGACCATCTTGCTCCTCCTTCAGGAGCCTGGGCCTAGCTGCAAACCTGGAACCTCGGCCTAGCCTGCGAGTCTGAGCCAGAGGATTCAGCCAAGAACCTGTTTTTTTTCTGAATAGTTTTTACAAATTCTTAAGTAAAAACTAAGTACTATGGATGCTGGAAATCTGAAATCTGAAGAGCCACTGGACTCGAAAGGTTAACTCTGTTTTTCTCTCTACAGATGTTGCAAAACCTGCTGAGGTTTTCCAGCACTTTCTGTTTTTGTACAAATCATTCCTTGACCCATTTTGTACCAAGGCTATGCATGCAGTCTAAATGCACTTTAAACCATATATTTACTAGAGGCCAAAACTACATTGAAAGTAAGTCAGATATGCAGTGTTGTTAATAAAGTGGCTGCACGAGTAAATTTATTAAATTATCTGGCCCCGATATTTGATAGGCCTCAAAGACAGACGCAGTAATTGTGATGAAACATTACTTCAATTGCTTTTGGTGCAGTAAATGCTCATTATCTTGCTCCTAATCCTTCTCATTAATTGGCTTTAAGTCCAGACTATACCTTTAAAGAAATGCATTGTGGCTACAGCAGATGCTGGGTGTCATTCTATGACTGATTGTGACTTAAGAAAGACACAGGAAAGGCACAAGCAGAATGACAGGAGGCTTTAAGTTTGTCTGACCACTTGTCTGACACAGATTTTTGGTCAGCAAAGGGCGAGAGATGTAACCTCTCCCTCGTGCTCGTGGAACTGTCCAAATAATGAGAAGGATAGCGGGTGAAATAGGTGCACCATGATTCAAACTCCAAGGTCGTGAATGCAGTACTGATGTGGAGGTGCCGGTGTTGGACTGGGGTGGACAAAGCCAGAAGTCACACAACACTATGTTATAATCCAACAGGTTTATTTGAATTCACAAGCTTTCAGGGCGCAGCTCCTTCATCGGGTGCAGGGAGAGAACAGGGCACACAGACACAGAGCTTATAGGCAGGGAGATCAAGGGCAGAGAGATCAGAAGATCATACAACTGGTGTGAGTGGGCTGTCAGATGATAAGCCTCTGCAGGTGACCAAGAGCGTTAGACGGTGAATAAAGTGTCAACAGCTGAATAACCAGCGAAGGGATGACCTATAATCGGATTAAGTGAGGCAGAGAGATAATTACAAGAAATTAAAAATAAGGTGGTGCTGGAAACAAACTTAATGACTGGAATAACATGATAGGTATAAGAGTCGCCTGCCGAGGGTCTAATCAAAGTAAAAAGTAATTCAAAAGCGTCCTCCAAGGCAGACTTCGAGATACACAACAACACAGGATTGCCGAGCAAAGACTGATAGCCAAATTCCGTACTCACGAAGACGGCCTCAACCATGATCTTGGGTTCATGTCGCACTACATGTGATCCCACCACACTGTTCTGGAGCTGTAAAATCTTCCTTTCTGTCCTGTTTTGACAGCATCACCTTGATAAACTGTTGTGATCACTCTATTTTAATTAGTTTGTACAGTTTTGAATTACTTATTACTTTGGCGACTCTTATATCTATCATGTTATTCCAGTCATTAAGTTTGTCTCCAGCACCAACTTATTTTTAATTTTTTGTAATTATCTCTCTGCGTCACTTAATCGCATTATAAGTCATCCTTTTGCTGGTTACTCAGCTGTTGACACTTTACTCACCGTTTAACACTCTTGGTCACCTGCAGAGATTTATCATCTGACACCCTACTCACACCAGTTTTTATGATCTTTTGATTTCTCTGCCCTTGATCTCTCTGCCTATAAACTCTAGGTCTGTGTGCTCTGCTCTCTCACTGCACCTGATGAAGGGGCCGCGCTTGTGTTCTCAAATAAACCTGTTGAACTATAACCTGGTGTCGTGCGACTTCTGACTTTGTGAATGCAGTACCACAGAAAAGGTTCAATAACCTCATGTCAGTGATTAAGGTTAATGCATGTAACTTCAAGTGCCACATTCTACAAACTGAACCACTAGCATCAGTGCTCACTGACAGCCTGCTCAATGTCCCAAAGTACTATCACTAAACCAATACTGGGCCTGATGGGATATAACCCAGAATACTGAGAGAGGCAAGGGAGGAAATTGCTGGGGCCTTGAGAGAAATCTTTGCATCCTCACTGGATAGAGGGGAGATCCCAGAGGATTGGAGAGTAGTCAATGCTGTTCTTTTGTTTAAGAAGAATCCAGCTAATTACAGGCCAGTGAGCCTTATGCCAGTGAGCCTTACGCCAGTGGTAGGGAAATTATTGGAGAGGATTCTTCGAGGCAGGATTTACTCCCACTTCGAAATCAGTGGGTGTATTAGCAAGAGGCAGCATGGTTTTGTGAAGGGAACATCGTGTCTCACTAACTTGGTTGAGTTTTTGAGGAAGTGACAAAGATGATCAATGAGGTTAGGGTAGTGGATGTTGTCTACATGGACTTCAGTAAGGCCTTTGACAAGGTCCCTCATGGCAGGCTGATACAGAAGGTGGTCACACGGGGTGAGAGGTGAGCTTACAAGGTGGATAAAAAACTGGCTCAATCATAGAGGGTAGCAGTGGAAGGAAGCATTTCTGAATGGAAGGCTGTGACTAGTGGCTTTCCTCAGGGATCAGTGTTGGGACCTTTTCTATTTACAATACATATTTGGAGGAAAGTGTAACTGGTCTGATTAGTAAGTTTGCAGATGACACAAAGGTTGGTGGAATTGCAGATAGCGATGAGGACCGTCAAAGGATAGAGATATAGATCAGTTGGTGACTTGGGCAGAGAAATGGCAGATGAGTTTAATCTGGAAAAATGTGAGGTAATGCATTTCGGAAGGTCTAATCCAGATGGAAAATATACAGTAAATAGCAGAACCCTTAAGAGTACTGATTGGCAGAGGGATCTGGGTATACAGGCACACAGGTCACTGAAAGTGGCAACGCAGGTGGAAAAGTTAATCAACAAGGCATACGGCATGCTTGCCTTCATCAGCCGGGGCATTGAGTTTAAAAATTGGCAGGTAATGTTACAGCTTTATAGAACCTTAGTTAGGCCACATTTGGAATATTATGCTCAATTCTGGTCGCCACACTACCAGAAGGATGTGGTGGCTTTGGAGAGGGTACAGAAAAGATTTACCAAGATGTTGACTGGTATGGAGGGCATTAGTTATGAGGAGAGGTTGGAGAAACTTGGGTTGTTCTCACTAGAACAATGGAGGTTGAGGGGCGACCTGATAGAGGTCTACAAGATTATGAAGGGCATGGACAGACTGGACAGTCAGAAGCTTTTTCCTAGGGTGGAAAAGTCAGTTACTAGGGGCCATAGGTTTAAGGTGTGGGGGGTGGGGGTTGGGGCGAGGTTTAAAAATGATGTACGAGGCAAGTTTTTTACACAGAGGGCAGTGGGTGCCTGGAACTCGCTGCTGGGAGAGGTAGTGGAAGCAGACACTATAATGACTTTTAAAGGGCATCTTGACGAATACATGAATAGGATGAGAATAGAGGGATATGGTCCCCGGAAGGTTAGGGAGTTTTAGTTGTGATGGCAGCATGTCAATGCAGGCCTGGAGGGCCAAAGGGCCTGTTCCTGAGCTGTAATCTTCTTTGTTCTTTGTTCAATAATCTCTATAATTCTGGGCTCATATCAATTAATTTAATTCTTTTGTGAGATGTGACTGTCACTGTGGAAGCCAGCATTTATTGTGCTTTATTTAGTTGCCATTGACTTGCATTGCTTCACCACAGCTGCATGCCTCACTACAAGCCTCACACCCACATTTCACAGTTTGCACACTATTCCACCATGACAGCCACATCACAAACAGATTGCAACACACATCCTGGCACTCTCCCATCTCTCTTGCATGATAAAGAGGCATGTGGGCCCTATCTGGTGGGAGACAGATAAAGGCTGCATGTCCATATCCTGACAGGGCAGACTGTGGCCAACAACACTGGAGAGGCCATTGCTAAGACTATGGTCAGTGTTGAGCTTAGAACAATAGAAGATGATGGTATCCTCATCCCTAATTCTCCTTCTCACATTCCACTTATCCATTATTGCTCCGTTTAAGATGCGCCTCATAGTTTCACCATAACGCTAACCTTGTTCTTTTGTCCTATCGGATAGTGTGTAATTGCACCCTGGCCAGACAGCAGTAGATCAAAAGGCAGAAGAACATGAAGTGATGAAGAATGAACATGGTCACTCATTTCCACATTCACAGCCACCAACTCAGATAATGACACTACACCCAGTTTAAAGGATAGATTAAAAATGCAATCTGCATATAAAATTATAAGAAATAGGAACAGGAGTAGGCCATTCATTCCATCAACATATTAAGACGTGCAGCATGTGTGTCCTGCAGCCAGGCAAGGGACAAGGATGGGTGCCAACTCATCAGAGAGTGAACTCACACATGTTTCTGCGAAAGGGGTCACCTGGTAATGACTAAGGAAATGACAACAAAACAAGTCCTCCTTACTAACATCTGGGGGCTAAAGCCAAAATTGGGATTCACAGACGACTCAAGCAACAGCCTGATTTAGCCATACTCATGGAATTATATCATTTGTACAATGTCCAAGACAACACCATCACTTGTGTCTGTCCTGCCAGTGGGAGGTGACAGTAGCACAATGATAAACAGCCAGGAAAGAGTTTGCATAGGAGTCTGTACATTGACTCTGGACCCCACCAAATCAACATACGGCCTCTGTTTCCTCTCCAAATCAAGAGAATGCCTTCTGCACCTGCATCTGTCTTGTTGGTTGCAGCTCAAACAACAGTCAAGAAGCTTGAGATCACCCAGGACAAAGCAGACCACTTGAGCAGCACCCCTTGCATCACTATCTACACTGACTTCATCCACCACTGATCCATAATGGCAGCAGTGCACACTATCTACAAAACACAATGCAGCAATGAACGAGCACTTTCTAAACCTGCAACCTTGACAATCTAGATGGACAAGGGCAGCAGATGCATGGGAACAATGCCATCTGCAAGTTCCTCTCTATGACACACACAAAATCATTGATTTTTTACACCACAGAAGCAGGGCATTTGGCTCATTGTGTCTGCACCATCCCGATGTGGAAACATATCACTGTTCCTTCACTGTAGCTGGGTTCAAATCTGTCAGAACAGAACTGTAGGAAAGGAAATCTGCTATCTTTACCTAGTCTGGCCTACATGTGACCCACAGCCAATCAATTCAAGGATAATTATGGATGGACAACAAATGCCAGTCCTGCCAGCAGAACCCACAAATGAAAACAAAGAAAACAGTAATGGGAAGAAGTACTTCCTACTGCTTAGCAGAATAATGTGTTATTTCCAGACAGAGGGAAGTTGGAGTAAGGATTGAGCTCCAAAGGGGCAGAACTGGTGTCAATCACCATTATTCACCAGATTCATTGACATAATGATCTGCATATTCGGACCACATCGGGAGGGTGCTGACTGTGTGTGTGTGTGTGTGTGTGTGTGAACCTTTTCACACATACCAAAACACAGTGAAATGTGTTGCTTTGCGTGCTCTACAGGCAGATTGTACCATACAAAGTGCAACAGGGTAGCAGAACAGAGTGCAGAATACAGTATTAAAGCTGCAGAGAAGGTGCAGAGAGAGAGATCAAAATTAACATTTGAGAGATCCATTCAAAAGTCTGATAACAGCGGGGAAGAAGCTGTTCTTGAAGCTGTTTGTGCTTCAATCTTTTATATCTTCTGGCAAACGGAAGAGGGTGCAAGAGAGTATAACTGAGGTGGGAGGGGCCGTTGATTAAGTTGGCTGCTTTCCTGAGGCAGCAGGAAGTATAGATGGAGTCAATGGATTGAAGGCTGGTTTTCATGATGGATCGGGTTGTGTTCACAACTCTGCATCTCTTGTGGTCTTAGAAAGAGCGGTTGCTATACCAAGCTGTGATGCATCCAGATAGGATGTTTTCTATGGTGCATATATAAAGATTGGTAAGAGTCATTGTGGACATGCTGAATTTCCTTAGCCTCCAAAGGAAGTAGAGACATTGTTGTGCTTTCTTGACCATTACGTCAACGTGGGTGGACCACGACAGATTGTTGGTGATCATCACTCATAGGAACTTGATGCTCTCAACCATCTCCACTTCTACATCATTGATGCAGACAGGTGCGAGCCCTCCACTCCACTTCTTGAAGTCGATGACCAGCTCCTTCATTTTGCTGACATTGATGGAGAGATTATTGTCTTTACTCCATGCCGCTAAGCACTCAATCTCTTTCTTGTACTCTGTCTTGACATTGTTTGAGATCCAACCTACAATAGTGGCCATTATGTATTTGAATGTTTGCTCCACTGAGTATCAAAATAAGATATTTCCTTTGATTCCTTTTTATCGTAATCACAAAATAGAATATTCTTTAATTAGGATCTAGTTCTAGAATATGATCTGCCTGTCTTACCAAGCCAATTTTTTTCAGTGCTGGGAGCAAATGCTCAATTTCAACAGATTTCATTCTATGCTGATTTGAAGTAATATGATGAGACTGTGATAATCACTGAAATTTTTAGTTTTTGTCCATTTGGTTGCTGTAAAGCCTAGGTGATTTCAGATTTACAAGCACTTGAATTAATGTCACTGTAAGTGGAGAAGAAGTTTTATGAAGTGTTACAATAAAGGATTAGAATTAATCATTTTATTTATATCCAGGCCAGTATATCAGCACAAAAACATTTAAAGAAAGAATTACTGTTCTTTTTCAAACCCTTTGAAGAGTGCACTGGCAAAATTCACGGTGAGCTTTGTTTAATTTCACCTGTCGTTTTAACAATGTTTAAAATTAAAAACCTATTTGCCATCTAAAACTCAAATGGTAAATCGAAATAGAGTTTAAAGGAAGGAATGATACTATGCCTGAACTTACAGCCTTTGTAAATTTATCTTTCTACCAATTCTCTTATCTACTCAACAAACATGGAATCCTTCATTTGGGTCATTCTGTAACGATCCAATCAAAGCCTTGAAAAGTAAAAAAACAAATTCTAGTGAATAAAGGAGATTAATTTATCATTAGGGCTCTGCTTAATTGAAGTCAATTCTGAACAAACTTGAATTCAATTTCTGCTCATTAGATGGAATGTGCTCTGCTTCCTTCCCCTGCCTGGCTTTGAACAAGCAGCTGAGAACAAGGGATGAACATCAGAATTATTAAATTGAGGATATTTTATTTGGTTTTCACATGCCAGGGCTGCTTTGATGAGGACATTTTTTGGCACAAAAAAGGCAGAAGAGCAGCTGGAGGAAAGAATCAAATGAAACTAAGCCTCGGAAAATTGAAGAAAGTGTGAGCTTAATAATATTTAATAATTGAATTTCCACAAACAATAGCAGCAAATGAAGTAATCTGCAAAAGTGTGTGAACTCATCTGCATAATTGATGCTGGTCCTCCTGTATATGAATAATGAAGATAATAAAAGATGTTTCTAAAAATGGGCACAATAACAGCAAATTTCATCAAGCCACACTCTCTGATTAATCTGCTCTTGCAAATCAGTGCTGAGAGCGGAGATTGTGATTAACCGTGCCAGGGACTACCACAGTAGGCAACATGCCCTCTCTCTCTCTATCTCTCTCAGCTCGAAGCTCTCTTAGCTGGCAGGTGCTGCAGGCTGCATCTCATACAGAGAAACCCTAGAGAAAGTCGCCTGACAAGGAGAGTAATTCAGTTCTGGTTGTTAGTGTTTCAGAACCTTAGCTGATGCAAAAACAAAACACGTTGACGAACCTATGCTGAGTGTGTACATGCAGTATTTCATAAAGCTGTGTTATTAGTCTTCCTGAGTGTAAGTATGGCAATGTATTTCCGAGTCCCAAATAGAAATTAGGGAATTCAAGTGTAGGTAAACATCTCTTTTCATGATATTGCAATCTGTCCTTTTTGGCTGGTGTAACCTTTAGCAAATTGCAAATGATGTACTGCATGATTTTCTTGTGACATGAATGTCTGGCTTTAAAATGGTCATCTTGTTCAAAGACATATATATCGTAAACCTCAGACAATAAGTTACACATCATTCAAATTTTCAAATACTTCTAACTATGAGCAGATTATATAGATCAACTGTTGTTTGGCAGAACGGGAGCTGATCTTGTCAGATTCATCTTGATCTTTGCTGCAGTTACTGAAACTTTAAAAAAAATCCATTTTAAAATCTGCATTCACCAGATTATTTGAAAATTATCAGTTGTGCTTTGCTTACATAAGCCAAGTAGTGGGGTCAAAGACATGGAGAAGAGCAGCAAATTTGATAAACATTGGTTCAAATTATGGTCTCACAATTCAAAATATAATTGGGGTTTGGTGTTAAATGTAGGATTTTCAGAGTATGAACAGTTTATACTGGGAAAAATCTTGATCTTGTTCGAGTTAGGCCCAACATTACTTATTTGTGTTTACACCTAATTGAAGGAGTACATACTACAGTAAAATATAGCTTTAATTATTTACTGAATAAACTTGGATGGAAATATAATTTTGTTATAGATGAGTTTTAGTTTCCTCAATCATGTTATTTTGGCATTAACATTACTATAAGTCTATGTAAAAACTGGAATGTGTGTGTTATCACTGTGTAATGCCCCTTTATGCAAAGCCTAATATTTGGTGAACTGTCAGCATCAGGTCAACAGTATAGCTTTAACTGTAACTGCAGCATGTCACAGTGTTCCTGGCCTGGTTCTAATGACTGAACACCTAAAAATAAAGGTACGTTACAAAACAGCCACATGCCTGTGACATGATTATTGGACTCTAATTTAGCAAGTAATCTGCTTAAAGCTCAATTTAACTCTGTTTCCTCTCATCCTTCCAAAACAGATCCTGCCAGCTAATCAGCTATTTTATAGATTGTTATTTAAGTAGACAGAGGGTGACAAAGATATAGATAGGTAGACAAAGATAGAAAGACAGACAAATAGAACAAAAGAAAAAAAGCTTGAGACTGAATCAGCTAACACATGATAGCTGTGTCTTAGCCACCCTCATTGATCCAATTTCTTTGTGAAGCCAATGCTCCTTGCCAGTTGCCTATTAAATGTAGGATGAGCTTCTGCAACGGTCCTTGAATGTAAAATACCCAACGGGTGGCCCTACTTGCATTCAAACATTACAAACCTCTGTCTGAACTTTCTGCCTTGAATGTGCCTCTGCTGCATATTATGAAGCCAAGTATCCCAACCAATTAAGTCTACATATGTCTGAATTTTCAGAGGACCTTGACGAACAAGCTTATAAAAGGCTATGAATTTCTGCCTTTTTTATGATTTAACCTGTTTTCCTAATCAACCCATTCAGTGATGTTATTATACACCTCTAGAGCAGGTGGGACTTCAATACAGACATCCCAGTTGAGGCTACCACTGAGCCACAAGAGGGCCTTCTGTAGTCTTTTTCTTCCTTTTCTTTCTTTTGTTTCACTTTTTCTTTATTCTCTGTTTTCTTTTTTCTCCCTCTTTCTTTCTTTTCTCTTTTTCTTTCTTTGCTCTTCACGCAGAAGGTGGTCCGTGTATGCAATGAGCTGCCAGAGGAAATGCTGGAGGCTGGGATAATTACAATATTTAAAAGGCGTCTGGATATGTGGGAAGGCCTTAGAGGGATATAGGCCAAATACTGGCAAATGGGACTCGATTAATTTAGGATATCCAGTCGGTACGGATGAGTTGGACTGAAGGGTCTTTCTCCACGCTGTATATCTCTATGACTCTTGTCCTTTTTTAACTTTTCCCACAATACCTTCTGATCCAGGGGTAGGAATGCTACCACTGTGCCACAAGAGGGCCTTCTGCAGTCTTGCTATCGTGGAGGCTTAATTACACGAGTACTAATCACGGATCATTGAACTACCTAAGCTCAGGCAAAGCCCATATTTAGTCTTGTTTATTCCAAGATGCTGGAGTGACTGTTTCTCCAGTGTATATGTTCAGTTATCAATGCTGCACTGAGCGCAGACCTACCAGGTTTCTAGCATAGCCACAGGGCTTTTTATTTGTTCGTAAGATAACAATGTCACTCCTGACAAAGTCAGCATTAATCGCCCATCTCTAACTTTCCACGAGAAGGTGGAGGTGAACCTAGTGACCACGTACATGTCCGTACCACCTTCATTGAAAATAAGTTTCATAAAATCTTGTTTGTTCTGAAGGGTCACTGGACCCAAAATGTTAACACTGCTTTCTCTCTACAGATATTGCCATATCGATTGCGTTTCTCCAGCAATTTCCGTTTTTGTGTCTTATTTGCAGTGTTGCCTTCCTTGATCCAACATCAGCCTATCTGACATATTGGTCTTCAAGTGAAAACATCAAGAATCATGGTCTATTGCACCTAAGGTTGAATAAGGTTGTTTCAGAGTAGCTATGGCAAAATGCACCTGCTCTTTAAGAAATCAGATTAATGGGAATGATTCTAACATGAGCTGTTTCTATTTTGCACATGAACACCTGCCTGTGATTATGGAAATGTTCCCATGCTGATAAGAATATAGTTGCTACTAGCCTACTTTTCCCAAAACGTATTCATCCTAAACTAACCACCAACCTCCTGCAAAGCCACATGTGAAAACTGTTGAGAAAGCTAAAAACTTGAAATATTTTGCCCGCTCTGCCTAGCCTGTTTTTTTTTAAAACAACCTTGTTCAGGTATATTAATACACACCTCTGGAGCAAACGGAACTTGAACCCTGGCCCCTGGACTGAGGTAGGGACACTGCACCACAAGAACCCTTCTGCCTGGTCATCTTTTTATCCTTCATAAATCAGCTCTTCTTTGTATTTTCTAATCAACCTGTTCAGAAATGTAGTCACACACCTCTAGAATGGATGGGATTTGAACCTAGGCCTCCTGGTTCAGAGGTAGGGACTACAAGAGCCCTATGCCTGGTCAATTTTTTTAACCTATTTTTCTAATTAACCTGTTCAGAGATGTTATTATGCATCTCTGGAGCAGGTGGGACTTGAACCCAGCCCAGGGGTAGGGACACTACCACTAGAGCCTCTCTGTCTAATCAATAAACATTCCACTTTATCCTCATCAGATATCATATTTGTTGCCCCTCTTTGGGCTCACTGTCCACAGACTAAACTGGTAAATACTCAACTAAAAATGACCGCTCATTTTAGTGTCCTAATTCCCTGCAGTGGTCACCAGTCCTCTGTGGTATAGCTCTCAATTCTTGGAGTGCAGATGCACTCACAGATTTGGTGAATAAACTGTGTGGTAACATCATTTCACCAATTTACTTTGATTTGTTCTTTGTCGATTTCTTCAAGAGCTCAACTGTCTTCAAGCCAGTCAATACGGTCAAACTGGTCTGATTCCTTTGACATTTTCTTACAAACTCACTGGCATAAAGGGTGAGAAATAAATGCCCTTGTACACGAATACATTATCTCCAACCTTCCAAACTACCAACCTGAATTCAATGAACAAAGCCATAGGTGGGTACTTTCTAACTGCTCTTGAAGTCGGCAGGGACAATGCAGAGGTCTCGTGGAACTGTGATATCGTCCCTACTTCTGGTACAGAAGTTCCAGGTTTGTGTTCCACTTTAGGACTTAATGCCCATAGATGATGTATTCATAACATAGCTGAATAGGTTGATTATCAGCCTGCAAATCCTTCCACTTTGCTTGATAGCAGATCGTAGGAGCAGGAAACTTTCCTGGTCAGTCATCCTGCAGAAGAAAATGGCAAACCTCTGCATTAATTTGCCAAGTATAATAATGGGCCCATCCAAAGGAAGTGCACGATCACCAAGACCTTCTTATGGCATGGTACCCAAAGACAGAAAGTGAGGGACATTGCAACTCAAATCTTCACTTACAGCACCTTGGTAACAAAGACAGAAACCCTTGAAAACAAGGAGAACAATCTCTCCTTCAATGTCAGCAAAACTAAAGAGTTGATCTTCGACTTCAGGAAAAAAGGAGGACATGTCCCTATCTACATCAATGGTGCTGAGGTAGAGAGGGTCGAAAGTGTCAAATTCCTAGGAATGACAATAACCAACAATCTGTCCTAGACCACCCACATAGATGTGACAGTCAAGAAGGCACAACAACACCTCTTCTTCCTCAGGAGGCTAAGGAAATTCGGCACGTCCATAAGGACCTTCACCAACTTTTACAGATGCACCGTTGAAAGCATTCTATCTGAGTGCATCATGGCTTGGTACTGCAGCTGCTCTGCCCAGGACCGTAATAAACTATAGCAAGTTGTGAACACAGCCCAGACCATCACGTAAGCCAACCTCCCATCCATTGACACCATCTACACTTCTTATTGCCGCAGAAAGGCAGCAAACGTCATCAAAGACCCCTCCCACTTCGATTATGATCTCTTCCAACCTCTTCAATCAGGCAGAAGATACAAAAGTTTAAACACACTTACCAAGAGGTTCAAGAAAAGTTACTTCCCCGCTGTTGTTAGACCTCTGAATGAACCTCTCCAATTTCAAATCTAATGTTGATCTTGCTTTTATAATCCTCCTGTGCAGCCATAACTTTGTATGCCTTGCTCTGTTCATTCACCCTATGACCTGTATGTCTTTGTACGTTATGATCTGCCTGTATACACTGCACGCAAACAAAACGTTTCACTGTACTTAGGTACACATGAGAACAATGAATCAAATCAAATGAAAGGAATTATTTCCCACATCACTAAATCAAGCCTAGTAAATAAGAAGCCCAGTGTTCCTGGAAGTTTCTAATGACAATACTTTAGAATCATATGTTCATCCACCATATGCCAATTTAATAAAAATGTCACCTTTCTGTATTCGTGGGAATGGTTCCAGGGATAAAGGATGACAATTACACGACTGAAATAGACTGGAGGAGATGGGGTTGAAACTTCTTACAACGGAGAACGCCAAAACATTTAATTAGAAGTGTTTAAATTATGAAGGATTTATACAAATTGAAGAAGGAGAAACTAACGTGATGAAAGCTAGATTTAAAGAGACTGAGGAAAGAACCAGAGGTGACATGAGGAAAAGTTATGTCACACAAATAGTTAATACTTGGAATATTCTACCAGATAGAATGGTGGAAACAAATATAGTAGTGGCCTTCAAAAGCGAATTGGATAAATACTTAAAGAAGCAAAGTACAGGAGAGTGGAACCAACCAAATTATTCTTTGAATGATTCTGCTGATGAAGGAAGCAATATCTATTTGTAAATATCTTAAATCAATTGTTCAAATTAAGATTTAATTCTTCTATAACTTGGTCAACATTCTTCTCTTAACTAAGACGGGCAGCATGGTGGCTCAGTGGTTAGCATTGCTGCCTCACAGTGCTAGGGACCCGGGCTCGATTCCACCCTCGGGTGACTGTCTGTGTGGAGTTTGCACATTCTCCCCGTGTCTGCGTGGGTTTCCTCCGGGTACTCCAGTTTCCTCCCACAATCCAAAGATGTGCAGGCTAGGTGGATTGGCCATGCTAAATTGCCCGTAGTGTTCAGGGATGTATACATTAGGTGGGCTACAGGGTGATGAGTCTGGGTGGGATGCTCTCAGGGTCAGTGTGGACTTATTGGGCCGAAGGGCCTATTTCCACACTGTAGGGATTCTGTGGATCTATGATATAAGACGATCAAAAATGGAGTATCTGGGCATTCATTCCATTGCTGTCTGAAAAATTCTGATGTGTCTTAATTAAATGCTACACTCAACCACAAAACAATAACTACACTTCAACAGTAAATTCACCAGTTGAGAGGTTAGTTGAACACTTGGAGGGTGAATTATAGAAAAGGTAAGGTTTTCCATCCTTCAGGGAAGATCTAGCTCTAGAAAAAGATAGCAAAACTATCAGTGTAACGTAATCATTTTCTTTAAATAATGTTCCTTACCAAGCTAATTTCTTCAAATAGTGTACCTGAATGGGGAATCTGGCCAAACAAAACCCAGTAATCAAACAGAAAGTATTAAAATAAGAAATAAAAAAATTATTGTCAAAAATTAGATTGCACTAAACCAAGGCCTGAATTTTTATTTCCAAGTTGGGGACACAGAGTTGAGAAAATTCCCAACTCTGCAAACCTGCCATGAAGAAAGTGCACCAGGCAGTTGCTTTTGGTCCACCAACACCAGAAAGAGTATAGGTTTGCTGTGGAAAAGCCCACCTCAGTGACCTGGGACTTCATTGCAACTGTTAATAAAATAACAAAAACTGCCCTTGCTCCTTACACCCATTCTCCCCTACACACACTCCCCATGCTTCAGCCACACAAAACATGCTCCATCATGTCTTCAACAAACACCATGGGCCCACATTGCCTCCAGGCCAACCTAGGGCCTTCTACTCACAGTCTTACTTAGTCTGCCATCCTCCATGTTAGCCTATGCAACTTTATCTATCCATGGCATTTTATAGCCCCAATGCTAATTTAGCGCCAACTCATATAACTCATGCCTCTACTCACCATCATCTGTTCTTACACCCTCTGTTCCAACTCATATCCACAGTAGGAAGACTCCAGGATCCACAGTGATATTAAATGGAAATAGATTACTTGGTGAATATTGATAAATTCACCGTTTTAAAAAATATTCTTATTGATAAAAACCTATTTACTGCATTTAATTTTCTTCAAACACTAAATCCTATGTAAAAACAAGCATTTGTATTAATTGCACCATTTCAAAAACTTAATAATCATTTAGATCTGTCAAAAAATGAATGAATAGGCAGGCACCCTGCCAGATGATAAGCTGTGAAATTTATCTTGGTCACAGCTCCTATATTAGTAGTCCTCAGGCTTATGCCAACAGATGTGGTGAAATAGCAAGAATTGAATTTTTTCTACCCTGCAGGTCTTTTTTTTCAAAAAAGTCTAAAGGCCAAGAAATGTAAATGTCTTGCCAGCTCGACAATTCCCTTGGCAGTTTAATTGACCTTACTAGTTCTAACGAGTTTATCAACTTTTCATGCACATTCATGTCATATAAGGACGATTGATCTCTCTCAAGGAGCAGCGAATCTCTTGTATTGGCACCTTACCTCTTCCAAAGTTGTCCCTGGACCTATCCAAAAGGGTACCTTACCTGTCCAAATATTGCTGGCAGATTTAGACCTTTTCCTGAAAGGTGTAAAACCCCTAAATTAGGTTATGGACATATCACTAGCAAAAATGAATGTGTGCACTGTCTCTATGAACCACAACTCCTCCTCATTCCTCCCCCGTCTACAGTAAAAATGATGGGTGCTTGGCTTAGGGGTAGCACCTCCAGAATTGGAGTTCTGCCATCATGTGGATAAGCCAAAGAGGCTCTCCAACATGAAGAAAATTCAAGCCCAACTCTTGCCACTAATAGCTCCACCTAGTAGAAAGAATTTCACAGCTGCAACCCTGTGCAATGAAAGGAGTCTATAATTTTTAACTACATTTGAGCTCACCTTCAAAATCTAAAAAAATTCTAGAATAGTTATTTCAAAAAAGCTATGGATTATTTATGTGAAGGATTTTAAAGTGAATGGTGTCCACAACAAGACAAGTGTTTTTTTGTAAAAATTTCTCACAGTTAAAATTTTATTCAGAGGCTTTTTGTATTCTTGTCTTTGCTTGGTGCTTGTGCAAGACATAAACAGTTTCTTTTAATGGTGCTGTGTTTTTATATTAAGACTCCACATGTAATGAAAAAGTCTATGAAAAGTACTAAATGCGTACTTTGATGACATCCATTACAAAACAAATTAACATTCCACACTATCAACTTCATTAATTCCCATGCTCTCTGGCCCTGGCTCAGGAGATTTTACAGATTTTTTTGGCTTTGTCCAGGGTGCCCAAGGCAATAATGAGAAGTGACTGTTCTTGCACAGTGCTAATCCACTCCCCCTGCAGTTTAGCCTGGAGTGGTGTCAATAATAGCCCATTAGTTCTATACAGAATCAGCTCTCTTAAGTGTATCAAAATATCACATGCAGCAAAAAGCAAAAAAAAAACTGACCCAAATTAAGCAGTTTATGGATGATTCCTTCAGCTGCAGTATTTTAATATTGGTGTTAGTTTATAAATAGATGTTTTATTGCCCAGTGATTTCAGGCCAGTAGGAAACAAAGTGCTGGATACAGACAACAAGGTGCAGAGCTGGATGAACACAGCAGGCCAAGCAGCATCAGAGGAGCAGGAAAGCTGACGTTTCAGGCCTAGACCCTTCTTCAGAAATGGGGGAGGGGAAGGGGGTTCTGAAATAAATAGGGAGAGAGGGGGAGGCGGAGAGAGGATGGATAGAGGAGAGGATAGGTGGAGAGGAGACAGACAGGTCAAAGAGGCAGGGATGGAGCCAGTAAAGGTGAGTGTAGTTGGGGAGTTAGGGAAGAGATAGGTCAGTCCAGGGAGGACGGACAGGTCAAGGAGGCGGGATGAG
>NC_063341.1:68589087-68669472 GCF_021869965.1 Rhincodon typus | reverse complement strand
CAGGAACAGCAACTCATATTCCGCTTGGGAACCCTGCAGCCCAATGGCATCAATATGGATTTCACAAGCTTCAAAATCTCCCCTCCCCCTACCGCGTCCCAAAACCAGCCCAGCTCGTCCCCGCCTCCCTAACCTGTTCTTCCTCCCACCTATTCCCTCCTCCCACCTCAAGCTGCACCCCCATCCCCTACCTACTAACCTCATCCCGCCTCCTTGACCTGTCCGTCCTCCCTGGACTGACCTATCCCCTCCCTAACTCCCCAACTACACTCACCTTTACTGGCTCCATCCCCGCCTCTTAGACCTGTCTGCCTCCTCTCCACCTATCCTCTCCTCTATCCATCCTCTATCTGCCTCCCCCCTCTCCCTATTTATTTCAGAAACCCCTTCCCCTCCCCCATTTCTGATGAAGGGTCTAGGCCCGAAACATCAGCCTTTCTGCTCCTATGATGCTGCTTGGCCTGCTGTGTTCATTCAGCTCTGCATCTTGTTGTCTCGGATTCTCCAGCATCTGCAGTTCCTACTATCGCTGGATACAGACATACAGCATTCTCAGTTTATCTTCCATATTTCTTTTAAGGGCTATCAGAAGACTTCACTACATGGGATGATTTACGAATTGAATCACGTGTGATGTTCAATTGAGACATTAAAACAAGGCCCTGTGCAGCTTCTCAGGTGAATGTAAAATATCCCACAGCACAATTTCACAGAAAAGCAAGGCACTTGCCTGCAGGCTCCCGGCTGAGATTTATCCCTCACCCAGGAAAACAGATTATCTCATCTCACCTCTGTTGTGTGTGGAAGCTTGCTGTGCACAATTTGGTACTACCTCCACAGTGGCTACACTTCACAAAGAATTCAATCAAGCACTTTGGGATTTTGTGAGGTTGGGAAAGGTGCTACATAAATGCAATAAATGCAAAGCTTTCTTATCACTTTTGAGTCGAGGTGCATTACCACAGTGAGGTCTAAAGGTAGGGGAGGGGGTTTAATTTCCAATCAAGGGTGAGCAGGGGCGGTACTGTGTGTGGGGATGGTTAATTAACAATTCAGTGACCATTCTTGGAGGTGTAGGAGGGTGAACACTGTCAGAGTGCAGCAAATGGGTGTTGAGCACGCTAAAGGTGAACAATTTTAGGAATGGGAGGGTTGAGCATTGTGGGCATGTGGGGCTGGTTAGCATTGTCAGGAGGGGCTAGCATTGTTGGGATGTGGGTGGGGGGGAGCAATCACAAGGTGCAGAAGTTGTTTTATTCAGCCTTTCCTAATGAGCAGCTCCCACAGTTAATCACTGTCCTGCACCTGCAATGAACTGTAGGAGGTGGATGCAGTAAATAGCTGGGTCAATATAATGCATCAAACCCAAATATCAGACATGAAGGTCAGTGTCAGAGACATTCCCAAAAGGGATCAGGTACCCATCACAAATTTATTTTTTTATACATATCCAGAAGTACTCTTACACAAAACTGAACTTTTCTCCCCATCATCAAATCATCTGAGGTACTTTTTCATCTATTAACCACCATCAGTAAATCCATCACAAGCTGAACTCCCCAGGTAAATATCCCACAGGTGAGCAGTATGAGACTTCTTCAGGATCCCAATATACAACGGCACCAGACATCCAAACATTTGGAGTATCTGGACCCATCACAATGAATGTATTAGTCTGATAAAAATTAGACCTGAAATCAGATTATTACTATGAATTTCCCATCTGTATTTGGAAACTGTGTTAACATTGACAGACACATCAAAAGAGATAGGAATCTGAGAAGATAGCCATTATTGTTTTAAAGAGAATGTTGTCGTTTGAGTGTTGATATCCAGCCTTGCAATAGCTCTTATAAGGGCATGCCAGCTCACTACACTGTTTGAGCTGTTGCTCACAATGAACATTTCTGCCACTATCCTCATTAGGTGTAGGAAGCTACACGGCCTGCTTTGTTAGTGTGGTAGAGGAAAACCACTTCCTGGTCTAAATAGAAGAGGCCCTTGTAGTTAACAAGACACGGTTTATTGCAAGTTACCAACAGGTTGAAAATTACATTGATGTATTTCACATCCCTATTACGATGACAATGACCAGATGTCAAATTTCACTCATCCAAGTTCCTAAGCTGTTTTGCTACAAGTCTATGCGACATCATCACAGTGGGTGGTGCTTATGGCACTCCCCAGCATTAACGCTTTTCGACTGTTTCAGACACATTTACAATAATACCATGTAGTGATTGTAATGAGGTCAGCCAGGTGGATCTCATGAAATATGAGTCCCTGATTGGGGCTGTTAATCTGGTCCAATCAGGGAGCCCTGGCTGGCGGATATAAAACAGGAGTGTCAAAGGTTCCGTTCACTCTAAGATCTGGCTCTGAGGGAGCCCAATTCGTGTCAAGTACTATGTCCCTGTAAATAAACAATGATTTGGTGACAGGATACTGCCCTCTATGGAATCATTTCATATCTATTAGGTAATGCAGATAGGAGTCACAAAGGAATACACAAAATATCACATGGTGTTGAGCCTCTTTTTCTAAAGAGTTTAACTGGAATGGTGTATTGCCAGAGAAATTATGTACGGTTGCACAGGAACGATCAAAAGGGCCAAGGCAACTCCCAGAGATTGTCCATTCCTGATCATCTATCCAAAGCTGTTTTTACACCAAGATATTTTTCAATTATCTGCTCCTTTGAACTACTGTATTTTTTTAATTAGACAGTCATAACTTGTGATGCAATGTGAAGATATATGGCTTTACTTTCTAGTTATGAAAAATACCAATGATAATCTTTCACTGAATTCACAATATCGCTAATTCCAGTCTGTACGTAGTTGGTTTCATATTTATATGTAAGGTCCAATGTTAACTCAGTGGGGGAATAACAATCAAGCAGGAGGGCTGGCATGACAAACCAATCTAAATGTCAGCAACGAGGCCCAGAGAAGTTAATTCCCAGTGCTCATGTGTAAATAAATCCATCAGTTTCTTGCCCAAAAGTGGTCAGAAGTGGTAGCTGGTAAGTATGTGGCATAGTAGTAACGAGGGACAGAAGGCAACCACCATGATCAAAGAGACAGTCAGTTAGTCAGCAAGGGGACACTTAGGCAGTCTTCATAACTTAAAGGGAAAGGGAAGCCTAGGTTTGGAGGATAATTTATCAGTGGATTATTTTTGCTGCCCTTTAGTCCCCCAAGATAAGCCCCCAGCACCTTTTCCCACTTGATTGACTTCCAGCAACAGAGCCACAACAATTACCCTGCACATGGCACATGGTTAAAGCACCAGTCATCGGAGTCTGATCTACGCACTAAGGAGCAAGTTAGGAGTGGAACCCACAGAGAGAGTGAGCCCTCAACAAACCAATTCCGTCAGTCTTTTCCAAAGAGAGGGCAAGGTTAAATGTTCCCTGTATTACAAACTCCACTCTGGGAATCTGGGTCTTAGAGAACTTTTAGTGAATTAGCAATCTAAAAAAAAATCCCTTTTCACTAATTCAAGAGCCTGATCTCACCCCCTACAAGATTTATGGTAATTAGGACACAGATAAAATGTGTGAAAAATAACAATGAAAATTGGACATCAAATCACATCATATTAACCCATTATTAACAAAGTAATGGACTTGTAAAGAAATTGTAGCTTACAAAAATCAGATTTATACTTAATTTCACTAATGTCCTTCAGGGAAGGAAATTTGCCATCATCACCTAGCCTATATGTGACTCCAGACCCACAGCAATGTGGTTGACTCTCAATTGCCCTCTGAAGCCATTCAATCATATCATTCAGTACCAAGTCTCAAAAAAATGCAACAGGACGAACCACCTGGCATTGACCAAGGCACCGGAAAAGACAACAGCAGAAACAGCTCTGCCAACCATGCAATGTCTTCCTTACTAACACCTGGGTGCTAGTGCCAAAATTAGGAGAGCTGTCTCACAGACTAGTCAACTGCAACAGCCTTGACATAGTTATACTCTTGGAATCGTACCTCACAGACAATGTTCCAAACATCACCATCACCATCCCTGGATATGTCCTGTCCCATTGGCAGGACAGACCCAGCAGAGGTGGCGGCACAGTGGTCTACAGTCGGGAGGGAGTTGCCCTGGGAGTCCTCAACATTGAATCCAGAGCCCAGGAAGTCTCTTGGGTTCAGGTTAATCATGGACAAGGAAACTTCCTGCTGATTACCATATACTGCCCTCGCTGAACTGATGAATCAGCACTCTATCATGTTGAACAACACTAGGACAAAACGCTGAGGGTGGCAGGGACACAAAATGTACTCTGGGTGGGGGATTTCAATGCCCACCACCAAGAGTGGCTCAGCAGCAGCACTACTGATCGAGCCGTCGGGTCCTCAATGTTGCTAGACTACATCTGCAGCAGGCAGTGAGAGAGCCGACAAGAGGGTAGAACATACTTAACCTCATCCTTACCACTCTGCCAGCTGCAGACACATCTGTCCATGACAGTATTGGTAAGAGTTCCCACTGCAGTCCTTGTGAAGACAAAGTCCTGCCTTCATATTGAGAATAACCTCCGTTATGTTGTGGCGCTATCACCGTGCTAAGTGGTAGACTTCAAACGGACCTAGCAACTCAACACTGGGAGTCCATGAGGCACTGTGGGCCATCAACAGCAGCAGAATTGTATTCCAGCACAATTTGTACGCACATGACCCACCATGTTCCCCACTCAACCATTACCATCAAGCCAAGTGATCACCCTTGGTTGAATGGAGAGTGCAGGAGGGCATGCCAGGAGCAGGACCAGGCATACCTGAAAATGAGATGTCAATCTGGTGAAGCTACCCAACAGGATGTTTTGCATGCCGAACATCATAAGCAGCTAGTGACAGACAGAGCTAACCTGGCATATAGGAAGATGGTCGTGGTTATTGGAAGTCAGCCATCTCAGCTCCAGGATATCTCTACAGGAGTTCCTCAGGGTAGTGTCCGAGGCCAAACCAGCTTCAGCTGCTTCATAAATGACCTTCCCTCCATCATAAAGTCAGAAGCGGAATGTTTGTTGATGATTATACAATATTCAATATCATTCATGACTCCTCAGATACTGAAGCAATCCATTTTCAAATGCGACAAGATCTGGACAATACCCAGGCTGAAGCTGCTAAGTGGCAAGTAACATTCACACCACACAAATGCCAGACTATGACCATCACTATTAAGAAACAATCTAAACATTGCCCCTTGACATTCAATGGTGTTACCATCACTGAATTCCCCCATTATTAACATCCTGGGGATTGCCATTGATCAGAAACTCAGCTGGACTGACCACATAAACACAGTGGTTACAAGAGCAGATCAGAGTCTAGGAATGCTGCAGCAAGTAACTCACCCCCTGACTCCCCAAAGCCTGTCCACCATCTACTAGGCACAAGTCAGGAGTGTGATGGAATACTCTCCATTTGCCTTGATGAGTGGAGCCCCAACAACACTTAAGAAGCTTGACATCATCCAGGACAAAGCAACCCGCTTGATTAGCACCACATACACAGACATCGACTCTCTCCACCACTGGGACTCAGTGGCAGCGATGTGTACAATCTATCTACAAGATGCACTGCAGAAATTCACCAATAGTAGATCCTCAGACAGCACCTTCCAGACCCACAACCACTTCCATCTAGAAGAACAAGGGCAGCAGATTCATGGGAACACCACCACCTCTAAGCTCCCCTCCAAGCCACTCACCATCCTGACTTGGAAGTATATATGCCATTCCTTCACTGTCGCTGGGTCAAAATCCTGGGATTTCATCCTTAAGGGTATTGTGGGTCAACTTACAGCACATGGACTGCAGCGGTTCAAGAAGGCAGCTCACTATCACTTTCTTAAGGGCAACTAGGGACAGACAATAAATGCTGGCCAGCCAGCAACACCACATTCCACATAATGAATAAAGATAAGTGATGAAATAGAAAAAAAAAATGGTCAGCTGTCCCAGAGGTGTATCACAGAAAGGTCAGACACACACTAAGATTTACTCATTAGTCCTTACAATTGGCCTAGGTTACAATTGACCAGGTTTCATGCTTTTGTTGTCTTGAGCCATTTGCTGGAAGCATTTAACCTGCTTGCTGGATTCTTTGCAACTGTCTAGATAGATACAGATGTAAACTGAGGTACAAACTCTGAAGGACTTTGCAAGGGAGTGAGACTAGAAATAGGCAGATCGTAAATTTTGCCCACTTGGACTAAATACCAGTCAGTGAAAGGAGACAAATCTTCAGGAGATGAATGGGGTGAGAAAACTGGGACAAAAATTGATGGGGATAGATTGGAAACAGTTGCACCCAATCAGACTATCCGAATAATGAGTAGAATCTTGTGTTTCTGCTGGTGGTGAGTTTGGAGGCAGAAAGGGCCCTAAATGAGGCAAGGCGATGGCATACCCCAGTTACCATTATCTTCCCCTCTCCATCAAAATTATGTTTTGGGTTCGAAAGTGATTGGCTGATCTTGCTACTCTGCCACCAAATTAGGCCATCAAACAATGTGATAAGGTCACATGTGAGGGCCTCCATTTGTCACTGATTACACTAACCCAGCTACAGAGGGCCTATCTCTATGTCCAGCACATCAAACTGGGAGTATCTTTTCAGCTAGCATGAGGTGGGAGTCCCTCAATCAATGGCTATTGGTGCCTGATCAAGGGATTGGCATCAAGCAGAGTTCGATCCTCTCAGATTTACCTCCTGTCTGCGTTTCCAACCCCCTTGTATCCCTTTCCCCTCAACACCTTACCCCAGAAATCCTCAGCACTCCCCACCCAATAAATCACCATGGTCTTCCACATTCTTGGGTGACCTTCTTGCATCAACTATAACCCCCTCTGTGGTGTTGCAAAGTGCAAAAGCTGCTGGGTGAGACACCTGTCCTCACCCCCAGGGTCTGACTTCCAGGCCAATGTCCACTAATGGCCTCACCAATGCCTGATTCAGATTAGGTCCAGCAGGCCTTGCCTTAGACAGTCAGCAAGGGTCTCAGTGATCCTCCAACGAACTGATGAGGCCCCTACCACAGCAACAAGAATCACAGGAATCACATCAAATCTTGTTTGTTGCATCAAGACTGGGAAGGAATAATCCATCATTCATGCTACTTCAGGAAAGATTATGCATGTTCACTAAAGAAATGCTTCTGGTCCTCCAGACAACTCTTTGACAGGTCTCTGAACAGCACAAGGTCAAAAATGGCACTAAGTGTTAACCCCTTCCCACCCTTTTGTTGTGTGATGTAGGTGTTGCTGACAAGGACAATATTTGTTTCCTATTCGTAATTCCCTTGAACTATGTTTTTTGTTATTCACAGACGTGGACATCGCTGGCCAGGCCAGAATTTATTGGTCATCCTAATTTGCCCAGAGAGCAGTTAAGAGTCAAGTTATTGGTGTGAGTCTGGAGTCACATGCAGGCCAGACCAAATATGGATGGCTGATTTCCTTCCCTAAAGGACACCAGTGAACCAGATGGATTTTTCCCAATAATGGTTTCTTTAGACTCTCGATCCCAAATTTTTATTGAATTCAAATTCCACTACCTACCATGGTAGGATTTGAACCCAGGTCATCAGAACATCACCTGGGTCTCTAAAGTAATAGTCTCATGATAATACCACTGGGCCATTGCCTCCACTTATGGTTTCCTAGTTAAGGATTGAACCACATTGCTGTAGATCTGGAGTCACACAGACGCCAGATAAGGATGGCAAACTTCCTTCCCTAGAGGGTATTGGTGATCCAGCGGGTTTCTTTTTAATGACAATCAATAATAGTTCCATTGTTAGCCATACTAGGACTAACTGTTACTTGCATACTTATTGAATTTTAATTTCACCAACTACCAAACTGAGATTTGAGCCTAGTCCTCTGAATATAGATCTCTGGATGAGTTGTGCAGTGACATTACTGCTAGATCACCAACCCCCACCATCAACTGGACCCTAATTTCCAGATTAAAGGGAGCTCAATATTTGACACTGGCAGCACATTGAGCCCTTGACAGTTGAACTCCTTTCAAAACAGAGCCAGCTGCATCTTCAAAGTTAATAGGCTTGAAAAATTACTGGCTCCATTTTGAGCTTACTATCCCATTCATTAATCTCAGGCAAAGACAGTCATTATCAATTCCACTATTTGTAAATGTAATTTGCTGCTCTTTACAATCTCTGCTCCCACAGTGGATCATACATTTTCAATACGAAATGTGTTGGAAACACTTAACAGATCAGGCAGCATCTGAGGAAAAAGAAACAGAATGTTTCAGTATGGAGGCCTATAATCAGCACTGCTCCATTGTCCTGGCCAATATTCATCCTTCTATCGCGCATGAAGCAAGCTCTTACATGCTTGATGTCCACTTAAGGGCACGGGTGGATTCCCAAGCAGGAAGCCCAGTGAGAAAAGCCATTGCAGTGGCTCACTTGAAGAGCTGGTAGAAAGGGGACCGTGAGGGCACCTCAAAAAAAGGAGGTGCTATTGGAAGCCTGCTCAAAATTTAAAATTAGTCAGCTATCGGTCACAAGCGGTAAATGCTTCATAGAAATGATTTTGGACAAACCTTTGGCATTTTCACATTTAATTCTATCTCATTCATAGGTCTGCCATCAGAAGGTGCAAATGATGTCCCTCCTTTCTGATGAAGGGTCTAGGCCCGAAACGTCAGCCTTCCTGCTCCTACGATGCTGCTTGGCCTGCTGTGTTCATCCAGCTCTACACCTTGTTATCTCAGATTCTCCAGCATCTGCGGTTCCTACTATCTCTGCTACAATTTTAACTCCCTCTACTTGCTGTTGGGAGACTATCTCCAATTTGCTGTTGACCACTGGATTCAACAAGGGGCCAGTCAGATACCAGGACAATTCAATTGCACTTAAATGAGGCTCTCTAAATGTACAACTATATAGATTTCTCCTTTCCTCCCACCTTGCTCTCCTTTCTTCTGCCTTTTCTCCCTTCTTTCTTTCCATCCAGCCACGCTAACTCCTTTCCAACCAGCCTATCTCCATCGCACTTCCTTCTTTCACTCTCCTCCCTCCTTCCCTCCCCTGCATCTCCCCTCTCCCTTTCCTTCCCTTGTTGCCTTCCCTCCCTCCTTCCTTCGCACACTCTCTCCTACCTCTTTGCCGTGACAATATTCCATCCTTTATGTTTGTGAACTATAATTTCAATGAAAGAGTTAAAAAGTCCTGCACCCTTTAATACACACCACTTTAAAAGTAGATGCAAGGTAGACTTCGAAAAAGAAAAGAGTTTGAAAATATCTTATATCAAGCCTACAAGTGCCAGCAATGCAGAGTGCTAATTGAATTCGTCCTTGCACTAAATTAATTCTGTTCTGGTGACCCACGTTAATGCATAAACTCTTTAACAAACATTATACTGATCATCTGACATCACCAAAATGTTCAACATTTCTCTCTGTAAGTTCTTACTCATTGGTCACTTCAATAAAGGAATTCCACAGGCTTGCTCATACTACGGAGTACCTCAGGGTGGGGGGAGATGGAGAAAGAAATTCAACCATTAATTTCCCTTAAAAAGGGACAAATAATATGACAGGTACTGCTGCTGGTTAATTTAAAATAGCCAAAGGAAACTGAAAAACTCATATTTCTTATTAACAAGGAAGAATGAAGGCTTATTAAGTCTTATATTGCAAATCAGTTAATTTTAAAATGTATTTGCAAATCAGAGGAAAATTTTAAAGCAGAAGTTAATCAGAATATAATTAACAAAATGACATATACACTCTTCATATGACTGTAGGAAAATAATTTGAGAGTGAGGAGCTTCAATTAAAATGCCAAATGGTAGCAAATTATAAATATATTGACTTGCTGCAAGAAATTAATCAGTAATATTATTAGCTGGCAAATAGAGTGGGAGCTTCCAACCAAATATCAATTGAAAATCATTGTTTTGAGTTGTTTCCCCCTGTAATTTTTTTCTATAAGTTTTCAAAACAGGCTTCTGTAATATTTACCGTGTTTGAGGTCTTAAATGAGCCAATGGCAGAGACATTTCATTATTTGCCAAGCACTAGATTCAGAGGACAAAGCAGCTGATGTAGATCTTCCAAATTTCCCAGAGTTTTACAAGGGCCAAAAGCATGAGTATGTAACCTCTAATGAAAAAATATGGAAATTTAGGTGTTATTTTCACTACCCCATCACAGAAGCTGGGGCTATCGCAAATTTTTCCTTCTTTTTTAATTTATTCACAGTATATCGGAGTCACTGACAACATTTTCCACCCAACTACTCCTTGACCTTTCCCCATCCCATTAGTCATTACAGATTGATGTAAATTAGTGGCTTGATAGGTCATTTGATCGTACCTGTAAAACAGACACTGGAAGGACAGAATTTCTTTCCTGAATGGACATTAGTGAAACAAGTGAATTGTAATGGCAAACTACCAAGGACAATCGCGATTGCTTTCTCTAAAAATGGCTTTCTCAAACTTTCTAAATCTAACTTCAACTTTGCAAACAGCCATGGTGGAATCTTATCCAAAATATTAGTCGAGGTTGTTCCCATCCAGGAAATTAGTTGGTGGAGGATAGTACTGTAGCTGACCTTTACTCTCTTAGCTGAAGACAGAAAGGACTGCAGATGCTGGAAACTAGAGTCAAAAAAATGTGGAGCTAGAAAAACACAGCAGGTCAGACAGCATCCGAGAAGCAGGAAAGTCAATGTTTTGGGTCGGAACCCTTCTTCAGGACTCACTTACATTTATTCATTGCATTAAACACACCTCCTAAGGGTTCTTGTGCTGCAGTGGTAAGATCCCTAGCTTTAAGCTAGAAGGCCCAGATTCAAGTCCTACATCCGCCAGGTGTTCGGAATCAGAAGTCAATGCTGTGAACAGCATCGGCATGCCGGTTGCCAATTGCAGACCCTCAGAGCGATTGCATGCACATGCAGTTTAGAGGGAACATTAGTCATTACATACCTGAACGGTTTGATTAAAAACATCAACACATATAAATATCCAGCCCCCAAAACCCTCTCTATCACTGTAACCTTCAACAGCTATGACAGCATTCCCTATCACTGAAACCTCCTCGAGCATCTATACCCTCTGTTATCTTTCTAACCTCAAGAGCCTACATACCTCCCTATCTCTGTAATCCCCTCCAGCACCTGCACCTCTCCCTATCTCCATAACTTCAACCAGCCACTACAGCCGTCCCTAACTTTGTAACCTTCCCCAGCCCAATAGCCCTCCCTAACTCTGTAACCTCCACCAGCTCCTACAGCCCTTCCTATTGCTCTAAGGTATAGCTAGTGAACTGCAGTGGTTCAAAAAGGCAACTCACAAGTAGCTTGGGTGGGCAATAAATTCTGGCCAGCTAGCAATGCCCACATCCCATGAATGGAAAAAAAACGCACCTCCTAACTAAACCACACCACAACTTTAATTAGTGTCTCTATATCTATAAATATCTATAAACAATAAACATTGCTAAAAAGAAAACACAATGCTTTTCATTTTGCGCTCCTCAGGACTAGGACACAAGAAACCAAATTTAGAAAGGGAACAACAATTTATACAGCATAAGATTTCACTTATTTTTGTTCATGAAAAGCTGCTGGTGAATTAGAGACTGGCGAGTAGAAAGAAATAAGAACAAAAGAAGATAAGAAATAGGATCAGCAGTGGGATGTTTAACCCCTCAAGCCTGCCCCACCATTATTTAAGATTATATCTGATTTGACCTCAACCCCGACTCCTCTTTGTGCCAGTTCTCCATAGAACTCAGCTCCTCAAGGTTTCAAAAATTGAAATATCTCCTCTTTAAATACTCTCCGTGATATAGTCTCCACAACTTCCTGGGATAAACAATTCCAGATGTTCACAACCCTTTGAGAGAAGAAATTACTTTACATCTCAGTTTTAAATGAATATCCTGTTATTCTGGAACTATGTATTAAGGTATGGTTTTGCAACATGACCTGCAATAAACTTAGTGACTTGGCAAGTAGACTTCTGAAAACAATCAATCAGTTAATTAAACCACCAGTGGTCATATTTGCCACTGGAGTAATGATTTCTGGCATGTTTAAATAGTGGAAGTCAGGTCAGAAACATGACATATTCTATTTTCAAAACTCGACTCATAATTGATTGCTGATTGTGTGCATTACTCTTTATTATTCGTTATTATTAAAAATTTAACAGTAGTAAGTACTGGCTTTCGCTGCATTCGCCTGCATAATAACAGTGATACACTTCAAAGGAATTCATTGTATGTAGAGTATTTTGCGGATGATTCTGAAAGATGCAATGAGGCATGGTGCAAATGTAAGGTCTTTCTCAACCATGAGGTTTGCTATATGATTATTGCTAAGTAGGAGGTTGCATGTGTCAGTTGTGGCCGAATTAGTAACACTTTTTACCTCTGAAATGCAGGGTTTCTGAGTTCAAACCTCACTCCAGGACCTGAGCATAAAAATCGAGATTAATCCTCTGCTGTAGTTCTGAAAGAATGCTGTACTGTTGGAGATGTTAAGCTGAAGTCCCCTCTGCTCACGAGATGGATATAAAAGATCCCATGGTGCTAGTTTGAAAAAGAGCAGGCAAGTTATCCAGGGAAGTTGTCCTGAATAATATTTAGCCCACAATCAACACCCAAATGGTAGCTGGGTGGCACAGTGGCTCAGTGGTTAGTACGCTGCGACACAGCGCCAAGGATGAGGTTTGATTTCAGCCTCGGGTGACTGTCTGTGTGGAGTTTACACATTCTCCCCATGTCTGCATGGGTTTCATCCAGGTACTCCAGTTTCCTCCCACAGTCCAGGGTTGTGTAAGTTAGCTGGATTGGCCATGGGGAATGCAGGGTTACAGGGATAGGGTAGAGGTTGCGTCTGGGTGAGATGGTCTTCAGAGGATTGGTATAGGTTCAATGGGCTGAATGGCTTCCTTCCACAATTGGAGATTCTATGAAAAAAGCAGACTATCTGCTCTCATTATCATATTGCTGTTAATGGAACTGTGCTTTGTTAAATTAGCTGCTGTGTTCCCCACATTATACAGATGAAAACACTTCAAATCTTCTTCATTGGCTATAAATTGTTTTGTGCTGTCTTGTGGTCATAAAAAGCACCATCAAGGGGCCCCTTGTACCTGGACCGGGAGGCCTGGGTTCAAGTTCCACTTGCTCCAGAGGTGTGCAATAACATCTCTGAACAGGTTGATTGTAAGAATCATTAATGAAAAAAAGTCTATTGAAAAAAAAGCGAGCCAATTGAGTCAATTTGCAATTGAGTCCCCAGTTCCCACAAGAAAAACTTAAGCCTCAATCTCTGCCCTCGACTTCAGTGTAAATCCCCCCAACCTCCATCTCACACAAAATACAAGACCCTCCCCAGAGCACAATGTCACCATCTACCTTATTTAGAGATCAGCTCTTGTGCTGGGTGAATTATTTTTTTCAGCCATTTCCTGGCAACTTTCAACCATATGTTCCAGAAGTGGATTATTGACACTTTAATGAGACCCAGTGGTTTAAATAACTCCATGATACTTCAGTCTGACTACCAACAAAACAAACCACAACCCCTGCCCTACCCCTTATAATTAAGTCCAACATCTTTAGTCTTTTTTCCAATCATCAATAAAAAGACTGTAAGAACAGGCTTCAATGCTGTTGCTGTATGAGGTAATGATTCCGAAAGGGTTACTGTTACAAGCTGCCCAAAGATCCACCCATAATGTCACACAGGGGACTTTAGTGAGCTAAAAGCTTAGGAATTGTAGAGTGAAAAATTACACCCTAGATCTCCTCATAGTTTTAGCAGCAACACCTAACTTAGTGATGTAATTTTTACTTGATTGCTATCAAGGAATAAACTACATCTTGTTTAAGACAAGACCCGCTTCTTAGTAAAACCCACTAGTGGTTTACTCTACTGCTGTAAACCAACTAAGGCCTTAGACCCAGTCAAGGAAAGAGGATGGTGTCAGAAAAATAACCCAACCACAAGCATGGGATGGTTAGAATCACAGCACATATAACTGTCCCAGATACTGCTGGTAGTATCAATGAGGATTTTATAACAGAAAAGTACAATTGTTAACGTCTTTGTGTTATTGAAATGAAATGTAAATGCAATCTGCAGGTCATTTTTTCTGAAGAAGAGTCCAGACCTGAAATGTCAGCTTTCCTGCTCCTCTGATGCTGCCTGGCCTGCTGTGTTCATTCAGCCCTACACCTTGTTATCTCTATCTACTGCAGGTCCTTTAATTCTTTTTAGAAAAAATAAAGAAACTGTCAAATCTGTAAATGGTGACAGGAGGGACCAAATTGCGTACTCTAATGGTACACACCAATTCTTGTCGAAACACCTTGCTGCTTGAGAAATTACAGAAAAGGCTCATGTTCCAATGCACAAAACTTTTGAAAGTCCTCAGTTTACACTAACCAATTACGATAGGCTATAGCCATGAAGTAAAAGGGTATTATAAAGAACTAAAGATTGGTCGATGTTGTAGAACATGAATTTTTGATTTTTTAAAATTTGGTTGAAAAACATGTTTTGGGCACAAAGTAGGCTTATAAATTGGCTGCCACGTTTGACTACATAATAGTGTCAGTACATTTCAGACCCACTGCATTGGCTATGATGGGGCATTTGAGATGATGAAATGTATTTATAACTTGCTTCTTTCTAATACTGAAGTATTAGAAACTTCAGTAGCTGAGGAAAAAAAGTGCATGTTGACTTCCTTTGAGAAAGCATTTTGATTGATTTGCAGGGAAAACACATTAAAACATCACCTATTGAAGTGACACCTAATGGCAATGACAAGTAATAATGCTGTCTGATATTCCCCATTGGCATTTGAAAATGCATGTAGAGCACCACCTAGTGGTATCACAGATAAGCAAGAACTTGAGAAAAGGTGATTTCAAATAAACCTGTTGGACTATAACCTGGTATTATGTGATTTTTGACTTTGTCCACTCCAGTCCAACACCAGCACCTCTATATCATAGACAATAGTGCTGAATGTCAGAGGTGTGAAGACCAGTAGACATAAGACCCAAAATATGAACTACCAGTTTGAGTCTAGAGAAGAGGATCAGAATGAAGCTAAGACAACAAGGTGCAGAGCTGGATGAATACAGCAGGCCAAGCAGCATCATAGGAGCAGAAAGGCTGACGTTTCGGGCCTAGACCCTTCATCAGAAACAGGGGAGGGGAAGGGGGTTCTGAAATAAATAGGGAGAGAGGGGGAGGCGGATAGAGGATGGATAGAGGAGAGGACAGGTGGAGAGGAAACAGACAGGTCGAAGAGGCGGGGATGGAGCCAGTAAAGGTGAGTGTAGGTGGGGAGTTAGGGAGGAGATAGGTCAGTCCAGGGAGGACGGACAGGTCAAGGGGGCGGGATGAGGTTAGTAGGTAGGAGATGGGGGTGCGGCTTGAGGTGGGAGGAGGGGATAGGTGGGAGGAAGAACAGGTTAGGGAGGCGGGGACGAGCTGGGCTGGTTTTGGGATGCGGTAGGGGGAGGGGAGATTTTGAAGCTTGTGAAATCCACATTGATACCATTTGGCTGCAGGGTTCCCAAGCGGAATATGAGTTGCTGTTCCTGCAACCTTCGGGTGGCATCGTTGTGGCACTGCAGGAGGCCCAGTATGGACATGTCGTCTGAGGAATGGGAGGGGGAGTTGAAATGGTTCGCGACTGGGAGGTGCAGTTGTTTATTGCGAACCGAGCGTAGGTGTTCTGCAAAGCGGTCCCCGAGCCTCCGCTTGGTTTCCCTGATGTTATCTTCTTGTCTATCCATCTTCCATCCGCCTCCCCCTCTCTCCCTATTTATTTCATAACCCCCTTCCCCTCCCCCATTTCTGATGAAGGGTCGAGGCCCGAAACGTCAGCCTTTCTGCTCCTATGATGCTGCTTGGCCTGCTGTGTTCATCCAGCTCAGCACCTTGTTGTCTCAGATTCTCCAGCATCTGCAGTTCCTGCTATCTCAGAATGAAGCTATAAAGATTATGAGTGAAGACGCGGGGAAAGTGAACATTTTCAAGTACCTGGATTCAGTATTGATAGAAGAGGCAAGTATGGAAATGAGAATTAGGCAATGGTGGGAGTAATTGGAAGACATGTACTGGGATCCTGCATGATTGAAAAGTATTGATGAAACTACAAGAAGAATATACATCAGGGCTTGATATATATATGGCAAGATAAAGAAGAAAGGAACATTGATGAGTTGCAGAGGTGTGGATACTGAGATAGATGTGCCAAGAAAGAGAAATCAGAAACCAGCATATGAGGGCATCAGTGAAGATTGCGGGAGCATCAAAGAAAGTAGCTGAGATAAGATTGCTGGGGAGAGACAGAACAGAAACATGGTGAAGTGAGTGATGGAGAAAGAGAAAAAGAAGAGGAAAGCCCAAGGCTCAGTGGAAAAATAAGGTGGTGACAGACTTAACCACAGAGAATTGGAAGAGGAATGGATGACAGACACAGAGATGGAGAAGGATAATCAACCACCATTATAATGAACCAAAGAACAATGGGGGGAGTCAAAAGAAGACATAAGTAAATGCAATCTCTAAATTTAAACCAGTCCCTAGCCAAGTAATATGCCAGGGGAGAACTCCCAAGGAAATTACTGTCATACTTAACCTGTCTTTGTATGATCCACTTCTGCCATTCATCTCCTACCAACAGAAACATCCTGCATGCATATATCATGTTTAATGTAGCAAAATGCTGCCTAGACATCACCCTGGAGCATTATCAAATACAATTTGACATAGATCCATGTAAGAACTAGGAGGACAGGTAAGCAAATGTTTAGTTTAAGAGGCAGGCTTTGAGGAGCATCTTCAAGCGGGAAGATGTAGACAGTTTAAAGGAGGGAATTACAGAGCTTAGAAACTAGACTGCTGAAGTGTTAGCTTTCAGTGGGGGAGCAAGGAAGCACAAAAGATCAAATTAGAAGATGACAGAGATCTCCAAGAGTTGTAGGGTGATAGGACACTACATATATCTTAGAGGAAGAGATCATGTCGGATTTGGAAAAGATGGGAATTTTAGAATCAAGGCACAGCCAGACCAGGAATCAGTGTCAGTTAGGAAGAACAGGAAACGGTTGGTGAATGGGCTTTATTCAAAGTAAGATTCCAGGAATGTTTGTAAGATTCCTAAGTGAAGATTCTACTTGAAGGCTGTCCAGTTTCAAAACTGCCAATCTAAACACAAGAACCATACCCACTTCTCTATTGTTCAGACACTACCCACTGTCCACCATGGACATCATGCCCAGCTCGGCCAACTGCAGCAATATAGAACCATCTCCTCCTTTATCTCAGACTACATAGTAACTGCCTGGATAGCATAGCAGCAAAATCTTTGCTATAGATTAGAAAGTCAGAGCATGTCATCTGTTGCTCAGTTGGTAGCACTCTCACATCCAAACCATGGAAGTCAGGAGTTCAAGTCTCACACCAGTGATTTTAACACATAATCCAAGCTGAAACGTTAGGGCATTGGTGACGGAGCTTGCCATCATTGAGGTGCTATCTTTCTGATCGGATCTTAAAGTTTCTGACTTCATTGGTAGATTGAAGAAAGTTCAGGGAGATATTTTGAAGATGAATAGGCATTATTTCCCAATATCCTGGTGATTAGTTATCTGATAATCAGCATTATTAACACAGGTTATCACAATATTATTTGTAGGAATGTGCTCTGTGCAAATTAATTGTTGCATTAAAACAATGATCACACTTGCAGTCATACAGTCATAGAGATGTACAGCATGGAAATAGATCATTCGGTCCAACTCGTCCATGCTGACCAAATATCCAAAATAAATCTCGTCCCATTTGCCAATATTTGGCTCATATCCTTCTAAACCCTTCCTATTCATATACCCATTCAGATGCCTTTAAATGTTGTAATTGTACCAGCTTCCACCACTTCCTCTGGCAGCTCATTCCATACACGCACCACCCTCTGTGTGAAAAAGTTGCCCCTTAGGTCCCTTTTAAATCTTTCCCCTCTACCCTAAATCAATGTCCTCTAATTTTGGACTCACCCACCCTGGGGAAAAGGCCTTGTCTACTTACCCTATCCATGCCTCTCATGATTGTATAAACCACTTAAGTTCACCCCTCAGCCTCCAAAACTCCAGGGAAAATAGCCCCAGCCTATACAGCCTCTCCTTATAGCTTAAACCCTCCAATCCCAGCAACATCCTTGTAAAATCTTTTCTGAACCCTTTCAAGATTCACAACATCCTTCCTATAGCAGGGAGACCAGAACTGCACGCAGTATTCAAAAAGTAGCCTAACCAATGTCCTGTGCAGCCGCAACATGACCTTCCAACTCCTGGACTCAATGCACTGACTAATAAAGGCAGGCATACCAAACACCTTCTCCACTATCCTATCTACCTGTGACTCCACTTTCATAGAACTGTGAACCTGCACTTCAAGGTCTCTTTGTTCAGCAACACTCCCCAGGACCTTATTTAGTGTACAAGTCCTGCCCTGATTTGCCTTTACAAAATGCAGCATCTCACATTTATCTAAATTAAAGTCCATTTGCCACTCCACAGTCCATTAGCCCAACTGATTTACTTCAAAAGTATTTTATCAATTTGGAATATCCACACATTGTGAAAGATTCCTACAACTGACTGTAAGATGCCTGGGTGTGAGAACTGAGAAAATCAGTTAAACCACAGGCTCGTGCTCACTATCCAGTGAAACCTACTGGAAACATTCCTGTCTGGATGTTGGATGAGAAAGGTTTGATTCTGATGTCCTTCTGTTGTCCTGTAAACAACAACTTACGTTAATATACTGCAATTAACATTGTAAAACAGGGAGGCAATTGCATAATGGTATTATTGCTGGACTGTTAATCCAAAGACACAAGTAATGTTCTGATTTCTGAAGAAGGGTCCAGACCTGAAATGTCAGCTTTCCTGCTCCTCTGATGCTGCCTGGCCTGCTGTGTTCATCCAGTTCTACACCTTGTTATCTCAGTAATGTTCTGGAGACCTGGATTCGAATCCCTCGACAGCAGTTAGTAGAAAATGAATTCAATAAATATCTGGAATTAAGAGTCTAATAATGACCATGAATCCATTGCCAATTGTTGGAAAAACTCATCTGGTTAACTAACGTCCTTTAGGGAAGGAAACAGCCATCCTTACCTGGTCTGGCCTACATGTGACTCCAGACCCACAGCAATGTGGTTGACTCATAGAGATGAGCAATACATGCTGGCCTAGCCAGCAACACCCTCATCCCATGAATAAATGTTTTTAAAAGTCCAAGGAGCATTATCAAGCAATCTTTCCCTGTAAGCAACAGTTGGGGGGTGACGAAAAGCTTGAACAACAAGGTGGGTTTTAAGGTATGATTTAAAGAGGTAGAGGGATAGAAAAATGGCAATGGTTGGGGAGGGAATTATACAGCTTTGGGCTTAGGCAGCTGAAGGCACAGCAGTCAACAGCAGTAATAGTGAGAAGCCTAAGGACAGGTCACCTGCACATTTTTCCACACCTCATAACACTGCACTTTCCTCATGAGTTGCTAGTCAGATCCTCCCATTTTAATTTCAACAAGCAACATGAGTAAGGAAAAGAGTACAGAAGGTGGTTTCCCATTTCTCTTGTGTGCTTAAAGGACACACAGGCTCTCTTCCCAAATGAGCAACCATTGTCCCTCAAGCTTCCAGAGCTTCTGACATCACCAGCAAAAATCTATCGCTCCTGCCATTAGGCATCATTCATAATTCTGAGTTAAACTGGGGTCTTGGGTGGCTCACAGAGTGACAGGAATGACCAACCCCAAGTATCCTTTGACACTGCCACTCTACTGCCAGTACAAAGTGAAAGGTCAGAGATGTGCCAGAAACAGAGCAAGGCAGATATTTTGGAAGGTTCTAGAACAGGAGCTGGTTACAGCTATTAGGAGGGTCCAGATTATGGACAGATTTTTAAACGAGGATATGAATGATAAAATCACAACTTATATGTAAACATTGGATGGTGGCAGAGGAGGAGTAAGCACTTTGAAGAATAGATTGGAAAATATTAATATCTATCCATGTAATATTCAATCCAACAGCTGGTATCAGGTTAGCCTTAATTCTTTTTAGTAAGGAGATACATATGTACATATATCATTAATAAACCATTTTAGATCTGAAATTGCATGAGTTACCATCAGATGAAGTTATTAATTTAAATAACTATTTGAATTGCTGAGGAATCTGACCTACAGTCAATTGCTGAGCACTAATTTTCAGGAAGTTTCCATATTCCGTCATCAGTCTCTGCAAAATTACCTGAAGCAAATGCTACACAGAGTCTTTAAAGTGATTGGGATAGAGACTACACGAAGAGAAAACAGGCCAGAATTCCTGAACTCTCCTGGCCGTGTGTGGAGATTCACAAACAGTGTAATGAAAGGAAGGGTCTCAACTGTTGCCTCCACAGGTACAAGGGCTTGGAAACACTTCATGGTCAAGATTCACAAATGGTCACACATGTCAGATACATAGAGTCATAGAGTTGTACAGCATGGAAACAGCCCCTTTAGTACAATTAGTCTACGCTGACCAGAGATCCTAAATTAATCTAATCCCATTTGCCAGCATTTGGCACATGTCACTCTAAATTTTACCTATTCATGTACCCATCCAAATGCTTTTTAAATGTTGCAATTGTTCTAACCTCCACCACACCTGATCTGCAGAATGAAACGGTCTCCCAATGTTTTACAGTGAAAGCAAGAAGGATGGCATGGGAGGCAATTTGAAGAAACTATAATCAAACATTAATGAAGGTATTATGGCCCAAATCTTCCAATCACCAGATCGTCAAAGGCTGGATGTAAGATCCAGATGTATGTCAGGACACTTCAGAAATCCTAATGCATTGGCTCCATGGGAATTGTCCATGAAGCTAGAACCGTGATTGACAATTTCTCCCAGTTCCCTGAGCCCTTCAGCAAAACTGTCTGACTGAATTAGAGCTGGAGACTTCAATCTGTACTGATACACTGAGTTAAATGGTTACCCTGGAAATGTTAAACAGATTAAAGCCATTTCCAGCTTCTAGGTAAGCATAAAACTGATTCCCCTGACCAAAACCCTTAACCCCAATCCTCCCCAAACTCAAACCACCTGCCTTTGACCCATCTAACTCCTCTATAAAGGACCCTTGACTCCATCCCTGACTGTCTCCAACTTTAGCTAACTAGATCACGCCATCTGATTCTTCTCCACTCACCCTCAAACTTCCATGGACCTCCCCCGATCCACCACCCCAACTCACTGACTCTTCCCCGCAACCGCCACCTGATTCTACAAGCCACCCAGGTTAAAGCAGCCTCAGCTGTCTGGAGGAATGCCCTGCAGTGTAGGAAGAAGATCAAAGACCTTCTCTACTCTGCCTCCATCTTCTCTCTGATACCTCACACTCACTCTATCTCTCCTGTACCCACCTCCCACCAAGGTTCCCGCTGTACCATGGTGACCATGAATCCATTGTCAATTGTTGGAAAAACCCATCTGGTTCACTAATGTTCTTTAGGGAAGGAAACTGCCATCCTCACCTCATCTGGTTGACTCTGAACTGCCCTCTGGGCAATTAGGGATGGGCAATAAATGCTGCCAAGCCAGCGATGCCCACAGCCCGTTAATGAATAAAATAAACTCTGAAAATTGCCTGAAATATTTTCCCTCATTCAACCTCATCCACTCCAAATGCCAACACCACTAACCATGCATGCCAATGATGTGAAGTGCATTGATTACAGGAGCATTCTGGAAGTGGACCAGAGATGTGTCATAAGGGCTCTTGGAGGCTGGCATATATTGGGTGCCAATGTCCACGGACATGCGTTTTATGAGACCAGAGCGTGACCCAAGAGGTCAGTGCCAACATGGAGGTCCTATAGGGCTAAAGGCCAGCTGAATTCACCAGGTACCCACTCTGGTTTCCATGTCCAGTTTTCTCAATTTCTAGCTTGTTTGGCACATTTTGTGGAAGTGGACACTGAATATTAACAAAGCATTTAATGAGCAATAATCCCCTCAATTAGCAACTCGCCGCTATCTAGTGAGAAACTCACTGCACGCTTATGAAAAGGATTAAAGATGGATCAAGATGAGCATATTATTGAAATCGGCATTGCCAGATTTTTCACCCAATTCTGCCAAACGTCTCATCATAGCCCACATCACTCAGACCCCTATAAGATTCTGCCCAAAATGTAATGTTAAACTATATGATAAAAAAAATCTTCTGACTGAGAGGTGAGAGTACTCCTAACAAAACCTTGTGGGAGGACATTTATAAAATTATGCTAAATTTACACCTGCAAAATAGGCTATTCAGCCCATAGGCCCATGGGATGTTTATGCTGCACATGAGGCTCCTCCTACATCGCCCCCCCCCACCATCATTTCAGCTTCTTAATGTATCCTATTATTTCATTTTTCTTTTCATGTGTTTATACGCCTTCACCTTAGACACATCCATGCTATTCACCTTGACTACTTGCTTAAGTAATGTCCCACATTCTAACCATTCTCTGAGTACAACCTTTCTTCTGAATTCCTTATTGGGTGTTTTGCTAACTTTTTGATATCAATATCACTTTTAGTTTTCTTCTCTCAAAAACAGGAAACATGATATTTGATTTGATTTAATTGTCACGTATACTCAAGTACAGGAATACAGAGAAAAGAGTGTAATGTTGCCACACAAGGCGCCATCTTAGGTACAAATTCCTAGGTACAGAAACTTAAGAACAAGGTAGAAAGAAAGAACAAAATTAAAAGTTAAACATTGCAGTAATTGTAGTATAGCATAACATTCCCGAAATAAGGCTAAAAGTTATATGTTCTCTGCGTATAAACCATTCAATAGTTTTAAAGGCTTCTATTAAGTTAGTTCCTCAGCCTTTCCCTTACTACAGAGAACTAAGACAGAATTTGAGCCTATTCCAGAACAATCTGTCCACAAGCCGGAAACTACATCACATGTATTAATAAATTAGCAAGGAGGTCTGGAATGTTCACCCCTGTTAAAACATGCCAGATTCAGCGTGTGATGAATAGAAGTTTTGATTTTTGTAATGCTGCACTCTGGATGACCCTGCACACTTGAACTTATTTATTGCTGCGATTTCAAACACATCAGATTTCTTTTTGAAAGGAGTTTGTGAGTGTATAGCTATCACTACAGTACATGTGCAGCTGTTAAGCAATTGGTCACTGCAGAAACTGAAATTACAGTTCCTTTGCAGACACAACAATGAAGTTCTACATTCGAGTAAAATGAACTCTTTGTTTACATAGATCTACAGTGAGAATTTAAACTACAACATTTATTAGAATCCCTATAGTGTGGAAACAAGCCATTCAGCCCAGTAGGTCCACAGCAGCCCTCCAAAGAGCACACCCCCCACATCCACCACCCCTACCCTCACCGTGTGACCCTGCATTTCCCATGGCTAATCTACCTGCACTTCCCTGGACACTATTTATCACGGCCAATTCACCTATCCTGCACACCTTTGTACTGTGGGAGGAAACCAGAGCATGCGGCAGAAACCCATGCAGACCCAGGAAGAATGTGCAAACTCCACACAGATGGCCCGAGGTTGGAATCGAACCTAGTTTCTTGGCGCTGTGAGGTGGAAGTGTTAACCACTGAGGCACTGTGTCGTTATTCTGGAAATAGATGCATATGAACTTTATCAAATGATAGAGAGTCTGAATACTCAGTTCAGCAATGCCTTTCTTGACTGGACAACTAATCCACTTCTGTGGCCAATCTATAACCAAATGCAGGAGTTTTACTTGACACTCCATTCTATCTAGTGGCTGTCCATCAAACAACAAATCTTATTCAATGAGGTAAATTAAATCAGTCAGTCAATTCAATGCTTTGTTGGTACAAACTGTCAGGCCACCCTGTAGCACACACTGTATCCTGAATCAGAATATCTCTTCCTAACTCATACAGATGGCCTCCAAGAATCCATGAACCCTTTCATGTAATTCAGCCACAAGAAGAGTGTATTGCCATTATGTGCCTGCAAATGTGTAACTGGCATCACAATGTTGATACATGATCAAGTCACCTGCCACACATACACACAGCAGTCAATAGTTTCTCCTCATCTTCTTGCACACTCCTTCTCCACAGACATTTGAAAAATTCATGAAGTGTCAAGGGTTCAAAGGCAGTGGAGGAAGCCACTCCGGCCTTATTGTCATCATTAGCCAAAATCCAAAATGCCCAACCTAATCCACTTTTTCATCATGTTTGTATTTTGAGGATATGTCAATATTTGTGTTCTGCACCCATAGTTCCGTTCTTGCAAATGGGAGCAATCAATGCTAGACAATAAAAATATTACTGACATAAAACAAAGTAGTAAATAGTAAATTGTGGATTATCTACGCACTCCTTGCAGTTATGTTCCATTCATTCCATATGTACTTGCATGTGGATTTCCCCCATGTCCTACGGGATTGGTCTGGAGGAGCATTTGAAATAAGTCTGATGTATTCTATAGGCCAGTTACTTTTACGTAAGGTCAACCTCAGCTGAGAGATGTGGAAGTATGAAGTAGCTTAGACCATTCTACAGACATCAGTCATGCACAGAAAACCAATACAAAGATTTCCTGGATTTGGCAGAATAGTGCCTGTTAATATATGCACAATGCCATCTGCGTAATAGGTAGCTTCCGCCCTTTCACTTGGCTGTGACCCAGCACGGCAACACTGCATTTCTGCATGATAATTGTGCCATCTACCGGTAACACTATCAACCAACAATAATATAATAATCAGCATTTTGTTTTAAATTTTGGATTCAATTGCCTACACTTTAATTATCTAAATTGCTTAACTTAAATTATGATGTGACTGCTTAGCTACCACATTCCCTGTGGTACTTTATCATTAGTAAAAAGTAAGACCTAACATGTAGTTAAAGTCACTGAGACTTTGTCATCACAAGGACTGAGCAATGGTCATTCCAATCTATATGGTCACGGAGAGCTGTATCTCTGATAAGTATAAATGTCTAGTGCTTTTTCCCCTCTTGGCAGTACCCTCACCACCAGCATTAGACATAAACTTATAGGACTTGGCCAGTTTGGTCAATAGTGATACTATGGATCAAATGTGATAGACTTCAAAGTTCCCGATCCCAAGCCCTGTGTGCCCTTGTCACCCTTGTGGCTGAGGGATGACAGTTGGTGGTGATCAGTAGCACGTTGCCATGCTCACGTTTTACATGAGGCCACGAGACTCAGTGAATGCGGGAATCAATGCTGAATGCTGAATGCTGTGAGGACAACTTCCTCCCAGCTGTATGCCGTTGCCTGGTTTGTGCTTCCAGTATTTATGCTTTCCAGCACAGTAGTACCTAGGACATTTTGTGCAGGGTATTATTCTGTGATCATGGCTAGTCTCAGACTGTTGCTTGCCTTGTCTGTTGGGCAGTTCTCTCAATTTTGGCACAAATCCCCAGATGTTAGTAGATGGACAGGGCTGGTTGTTATTTCCAGATCCTGTTGTCCATCCAGTTTTGACTTTTGACTTTACTTCAGTAGTTTGATACAACACAGTGGCATGCTAGGTTTTCTCAGGGGGCTGTTAAGAGTGAAACACATTGCTGTGGATTTTGTGTCACATGTAGGCCAGACCAGATAAGGATAGCAAATTTCCTTCTCTAAAAGCTACTTGTGAACCAGATGGCATAATCCTGGTGTACCTGAACTATAAACACTTGAATATTAACATGACACTAGCTGCCAATAAAAGCAAAACAACAATAAAAAAACATAGTAACACTCAGCATATAATTACTAAGATTTGTGTTCTTCATGAAATACATCACATAAATATGAAAATCTGTGTTATTAAGAACTTGTAGAAAAGTTATTTTATGTATTCATTAGTTCATTACTTCATATGAACCATTTCAACTCATTATCCATGACCAAGAAACAACAGAAGCATAAATTGTATCAGACGAGCAGGAAAGCTGACATTTCGGGCCTGGAGAGAGATAGTAGGAACTGCAGATGCTGGAGAATCTGAGATAACAAGGTGTAGAGCTGGATGAACACAGCAGGCCAAGCAGCATCATAGGAGCAGGAAGGCTGATGTTTCAGGCCTAGACCCTTCTTCAGAAATGGGGGAGGGGAAGGGGGTTCTGAGATAAATAGGGAGAGAGGGGGAGGCGGATAGAAGATGGATAGAGGAGAAGATAGGTGGAGAGGAGACAGACAGGTCAAAGAGGCGGGGATGGAGCCAGTAAAGGTGAGTGTAGGTGGGGAGTTAGGGAGGAGATAGGTCAGTCCAGGGAGGACGGACAGGTCAAGGGGGCGGGATGAGGTTAGTAGGTAGGAGATGGGGGGGGGGCTTGAGGTGGGAGGAGGGGATAGGTGGGAGGAAGAACAGGTTAGGGAGGCGGGGACGAGCTGGGCTGGTTTTGGGATGCGATAGGGCCTGTCCCCGCCTCCCTAACCTGTCCTTCCTCCTACCTATTCCCTCCTCCCACCTCAAGGCCCACCCCCATCTCCTACCTACTAACCTCATCCCGCCTCCTTGACCTGTCCGTCCTCCCTGGACTGACCTATCTCCTCCCTACCTCCCCACCTACACTCACCTTTACTGGCTCCATCCCCGCCTCTTTGACCTGTCTGTCTCCTCTCCACCTATCTTCTCCTCTATCCATCTTCTATCCGCCTCCCCCCTCTCCCTATTTATTTCAGAATCCCCTTCCGCTCCCCCATTTCTGAAGAAGGGTCTAGGCCCGAAACGTCAGCCTTCCTGCTCCTCTGATGCTGCTTGGCCTGCTGTGTTCATCCAGCTCTACACCTTGTTGTTTCGGGTCTGGACCCTTCTTCAGAAAAAAAAAGAAGCACAAGTTAAGTGTCTTCAGGAGGCTGATTTTGGAGTGTACGTCATTCCACAGCACCGGGATATCAACAACACATAACCTTATGCTTTAAACTCAATCAACACAGCATCAGAGGCATCAGCACTGGTCTCATGATCAGAGTGAGGCAGTCTGAGAAAAGTAGAGTGCTTCTGAACGAAATAGTACATAACATGTGGCATCGTGGATCTACTCATAGCACATGGACTGCAGTGGTTCAAGAAGGCAGCTCACCGCTACCTTCTCAAGAGTAACTAGGGGTGGGCAATAAATGCTGGGTCAGTCAGCAATGCCCACATCCCACGAGTGAACGATAAAAAGCAACATGTGGCAATTACGAGCAACTGAAGTTTCATTCAAGCTCTCCGTACTGCCCGGTTTCTGAAGATTCAGAGAAGCAGCTATAAGCAGTAGTCCATGTCTCATGGAGAAAGGGAGATAAGCAACACAAGGGTAAGGCTGGACATTATTGTCAGCAACAGACACAGTCTCAGAAGAGGGGGTGCTCACAATCACATCCAATATTTCTGTGACACCCCCCACTGTTTGGGTTAAGATCCAAAGTTTTGAAACTGATGCTTTATGCATTGATATCAACAATCTCCATTTGATGTGCAATGTTGGTGGAGATTAACCTGTATTCCTTTCTTTCACCAATTCACCATTCCTATTATTAGCAAATACAAACTGAAAGAACTACAGATGCTGTAAATCAGGGACAAAAACAAAGCTGCTGGAAAAGCTCAGCAGGTCTGGCAGCATCTGTGAAGAAAAAAATCAGAGTTAACATTTCGGGTCCTTCTGAGGAAGTTCTGAGGAAGGGTCACCGGACCTGAAACGTTTCTTTCCTTAGGAAAGGATGACATCTCAGGCTTTCTTTGTTTTGTCATAGAGTCATGGAATCATACAGCACTCAAGGAAATTGAAGGAAAACATAGCATATGCATTTTCCTTGACTGAGGCTGACCTGGATAAATTAACAAATGATTTGGACAATTTCCTTAGTTTCAGGACCCAAGTGTATTTTCACTGTAATATCAGAAGGACAACTTAAGAAATATAAATACAAATACTTCAAATTGAAGTTCTGTTCAGAGAAACTTAAAAATGGTGTCAGTGAGTGGGTCATGCATTGTCAATTAAATTTCAAGTAAATTTACTTTTAGTGGATTAAATGCTAAAAGAAAAGAGCCTTAATACCCTCTACTGGCCAATAATAATTCTGAACCAGATCATTTCTTTAAGAACCTTTGATAAAATCCAGCTTCAGTTGTGATGCATATTATTTTAATTGTATTGTCTGCTTCTGCTTTTCAGGAATCAAAGCATCCATAATAAGTCAGGAAGCCAAATGGGAAAGGAACATCAATTATTGTTGAACTCTAAAATAGAGCCTGTACTCATGGCGTACCTACACTAGTCCCAGCCTGGGCACACGCAGCTCTGCAGACTGTCCCTGGGTCTTATTCATTGTTTGTTTCTCATCATCAACCTCCACCAGTAAAACATCTGTGTAGCCAACTGGCTATTTACATACAAAGCTCATTAAAGGCAATGCTAACAATCAAAAAGTGAGGGACAGGTAGAGAGAGTGGGAAAGGGCTAAATCAAAATGGAATTGGAATGAAAGATAAAGCATTCCACATCCTGAGATGCTCACCTCTCTCTAACGACTTCAAGAGTATTGATGGACACTGTGTGCTTCCTCTCCAATGACATGAACGTAGCCACGGAAGAGGAGCAAACAGTCAGCATATATGACCCTCTCCATGACATGCTGCCTGGACCTGTTTATAGCCAGCCTGGCCAGGCCCGGGAGCAGACTTGCCTACATTCCCCTGACTGTATGCCCAAAGATCAGGAACATGGGGGTGAACTGCAACCAAAAGCACAGAAATGATTTTTCAAATTGCTAAAAAAAGGGAGTGCATTCACCCACAACCAATATATGCATCGACCATGGACTCAACAGTACTGCAAAATAAACAGTTACGTTGTGAGACTGTGAACCACCATGGGACGTTGCATGCGACACCCTCCACCCCAAGGAAAATGGGAGCTGGGTCTGCTTTAGATATTTTGAAAACGACCTACTCAGAATGGTATCACACACACTGCTGGAGTGGGTGGGACTTGAACCCAGGCCTTCTGGATAATAAGAAGGGACATTACTTCACTGTGCCATAAAAGCCCTCTGGCCCTGTTTTTTTTCCCTATATCCAGAAGTGCTCTCACATACCACAGATCAGGATTTTTTTTCTCATCACCAAGTTAGCTTTTTTTTTGCTTTTAACTACTAACAGCAGTCATTATATCACCTGTACAGCCAATTGAATACTTATATGCAAAGTCGATTAAGGGTAAAACAAATCATCAAAAGTGAGGGAGTCAGGGAGAGTGCAAAGGGCAAAATCAAAATGGAATTGGAGAGACAAAGCACTGTATACCCCATGGCGTCCACCTCTCTCTCTAGAGGCATTGAGGGTATTGGTGGACACACTCTCCAAGGACACCTGGACACAAGAGGTACTGACAAAGATGGGCAGTCTGTAGAATTGACCCCTATACCAGTCCTTTGCCTGTACCTATTTATATCCAACTTGGCCAGGCTCAGGAGCAGACTCACGAGGAGGTCCTCAAATCTGCCTATACCACTCCACACCAGGTGCCCAAAGCTCAGGACCGTAGGGCTGAAGTGCAACCAAATGCACAACGAAAGATTTTTAAAATAACTAAATAGGGAGTGCAATTACTCACAACGAATACATACATGATCCATGGACTCCACAGCACAGTTAGATAAGCAATTGGGCTGGGAGCCTGTGAACCACCACTCCCTGCCCAATGTCATTTCAATCCTCCACGTTGCTTTCGCCCTGACCTCTCTGTTCTTGGTCTGCTACTCCAGTCCAGTAAAGTGAGTGCAACAATTCATCTATCGATTCAGCATTCTACAGCCTTCTGGGCTCAACAATGAGTTTAACAGTTTTCTATCAAAACATCTGCCTCCGTATTATTTCATGTATTTTTGGTGATTCAGTTTCTTTTTATTAAATTCCTTCCTTTACTCCTTCATGGTGCATGTAGATGACTGTAAACCTGCTATTCACAACTCAGCTACACATAATTTTTGTTTCTTTATTTTGCCCATGCAGTCCCTTCGGCTTTTGTCATTTGGCCTCTCTTGCTCACAGAACTCCCCTTCTGTCCTTTCATTCCCTCCGATCACCAGCACTGCTGCCACCATCAACAACATCACCACCCCCCACCCGTTTTACTTGTTTAAAATAAATGACATTTCTATATGTCCCCAGTTCTGTTGAAGGATCATCAAATCTTTAATTTTGTTTTATTCCACAGATGTTGTTGCTTCTACACTATGTGCTCAAACACTGTAATGTCTCAGGGCAACATTCCTTGAACTCTGGAGTGGGAACATTTGGGGAGATGGTGAGTGGTGGTAATACAAAGAAGCAAACAAACATTTGAATTAAGAGTAGAAGTAGGTCTTTCAGCCCTCAATCCTGCTCTTCCGTTCATTAAGATTGTGCCTGATCTGGTTGTCGCCTCAACATTCCACTTAACATGGATAACCTTTGACTCCCCAGTTAGTCAAGAGTCTAACTGTCTAATGTCCCTGGCCTAGTAAATCAGAGAAAAAAAGCTAAAACTCTGGTGACTTGGGTTCAAATCCAACCATAGCAGCTGATGGAATTGGAATTCAATTAATAACATCTGGAATTGAAAGCTAGTCTTAATAATGGTGTCCATGAGACTATCAGCGACTGTTATGGTTCACTGATACCCTTCAGGGAAGAGAATCTGCCATCCCTGGCCGACATGCTATTCCTGATCCACAGCAACATGGTTGACACTTAATTGACCTCTGAAATGGCAGAGCAAACTGTTAGGTTCAAGGGCATATAGGGATGGGAAACAAATGCTGAACTTGCCAGTGATGTCCACATCCCATGAAAGAATTAGAAAAAAGAACACTGACTTCGCACAACAGCACTGTACCTTCTATCCTTATTGTTTTTAATCACGAGGCCAAGCCTTCTATACATGTCAGAGATAGTAGGAACTGCCAATGCTGGAGTCTGAGATAACAAGATGTAGAGCTGGATGAACACAGCAGGCCAGGCAGCATCAGGGGAGCAGGAAAGCTTCTATACATGTACCTCATTTTAAACTCTGCACTTTGTTGTAAGCCTAATTAAAGCTAAGATTTTATATTGTCTGTTATCAGACTTATTGCTGATGTTGTTCTCATGTGATAAGTTCCCAAATTGAGACTTAAAATTCTTGATGAAATTTAGGAAATATCTTTAAGATCTTATCCAGATCTCAATCCTGCAAGGTAGAAACCTATTGTATAACTTACACATTCACTGTGATAGTCTGTTGCTGTTCAATATTATTTGCTTTAGTTTCCTTTCACCAGAAAGTTATTTAAACCAAGATAATTATTAGCTGTGAAGACAGTTCTGAGAAAATTAATAAAAAGCAGATTAATAGCAAAGTATTTTGCACTATCCTGACACCTTCATGTACTGAATGTGAAATGACTCTCAATAACCCTTGTTTGACACACCTAACTGGTAGCAGGTAAATCAGCCTCTTCAACAGATTGACAATGGAGCCAAACTGTAGCATGGCAACTTGCGGATGATAAGGCAGGCACTAACTCAATATGGTGATCAAAACATTTTCATTTTGCACTCAGACACCTTGGGATGCCACGCATCCTGCTGCCTCAAACTATGCAGGAGAATGCAGTGTTGAAAGGGTTAACTTCTGATCTCTGTAGCTGATGCAGCTTTTGCAGAAGAATCGTAGATGTTAGAATCAGCTGTTCAGCCCATCGACTCCACACCAATCCTCCAAAGAGTATCCCACCCAGACCCACCCCATGACCCTATCCCTGTAATCCTGCATTTACCATGGCTAATCCACCTAGCCTGCACAATCCTGGACACTATGGGCAATTGAGTGTAGCCAATCCACCTAACCTGCATATCTTTGGATGGAGGGAGGAAACCAGGGCACCCAGAGGACAGCAAACTCTACACTGTCATCTGTGGGTGGTATCAAACCTGAGTCTCTGGCACTGTGAGGCAGCAATGCTAACCACTGAGCCACCTTGCCACCCCTGTTTTCATCCTGTTATTAGGTGGTCTTGGAACAAAGTATTAAATGTTTGGTTTCTACTTGCAACCTTTGGCTTTTTCAATTAGCAGAAGAATTATGCTCACACATTTTGGTTATCCATGACTTATTTACAACTTTATATTGCATCTAATTCCATTAGAATCAAGCTAAGAGTGAAAATTGTTGCTATGGTTTCATCTTCTTCTTAGTTTCTTTTCTATGCTACAAATTAATTTATAATTGTTTCTCTGAGTCAACCAGTGTTTAAGCTGTGAATGATTTACTCATCAATTAATATTTATATACACATATATTGTCATGTCATCCATTAGTTACATTCATAACACTTTTGCCTTGCAGTCAGAAGATTGTGGGTTTCAATACCATACCAGAGATTTGAACAAGTAATTTAGATTGACACATCAATGTAATACTGAATACTAAGAGAGGTGCGACGAATTCAGTGAAATGTTAAATCAAGGATCTGTCATGAAAGATACCATAGTGCTATAGAGGTACAGGGCTTAAGAGGAAGTGGGGGTCATTTGCCTCTTCGAACCTGCTCCACCATTCAATAAGATCTGGTTGAGGTCTCAACTCCACTTTGCCGTCTAGCCTCTGTAACCCTTGATTTCCATATCTATCAAATGTCTTCTTAACTCAGACTTGGATAAATTCAATGATCTACCCTCTGCTGCCTTCTGGGGAAGGGAATTCCACACTCTAATAACCCTCTGAGAGAAAACAAAACTCCTCATCTCCATATTTAAAGAGATATATTGTATTTTTAAAATGTGTCCACTAGTTTTTGTCTCCCCCCAAAGAGGAAACTGGTATTCACACAGTTGACCCCTGTCAAGACCTTATATGTTGGGGAGATGATTGTGTTGGGTAGACTGGTAATAGGAAGATAGGAACATTGAACAGGCGTAGGTCATTCAGTCCATTGACCCAGCTCCCCATTAAATTAAACTTCAAGTCACTTTCCCTCAATATCTCCCCATATCTCAGGAAGGATGCACTGGCCCTGGAGCAGGTCCAGAGGAGGTTCGCAAGAATGATCTCAGGAATGAAAGGTTTAACATACGAGAAACATTTGAGGACTCTGGGTCTAGTTTAGAAGGATGACGGGGGGAGGTCTAATTGAAACTTACAGAATACTGAAAGGCCTGGACAGATTGAACGTTGGGAATATGTTTCCATTAGCAGGAGAGACTAGGAACCAAGGACACAGCCTTAGAGTAAAGGGAAGACCCTTTAGAACAGAGATGGGGAGAAACGTCTTCAAGCCAGAGAGTGGCGAATCTATGGAAGTTATTGCCACAGAAGGCTATGGAGGCAGGGTCATAGAGTATAATTAAGAGTATATTTAAGACAGAGATACTGGTAGCTCTGCTGTAACGTGTGTTTCATTAACACGAATTGGCTGAAACACGATTGATGAATAGTGGACACTGTTTGGATAACGCGAACTTTCTGCTGTACAGGTACAGCGATTTTCTATAACGATTTCCCTATAATGTGATTTTCTATAGTACAAGATCATGCAAGAACACAACAATCGCATTATCGGAGAACTGCCTGTAGATAGGTTCTTGATTGTTAAGGGGATCAAAGGTTACAGTGAGAAGGTGGGAGAATGGGGTTGAGAAATTTATCAGCCACAATTGAATGGCAGAGCAGACTCGATGGGCCAAATGGCCTAATTTCTACTCTTATGTCTTATGGTCTTATGGTGTTGAGTTTCTGGGTAATCCGGGAGGCATAGCAGAAATTCATCTCAAGGCAAAAGAACCATACTAAGGGAGGATGCGGCAAACATGGCTGACAAGGGAGATCAGGGACAGCATAAAAGCAAAAGAAAAAGCATACAATGTGATGAAGATTAGTGGATTGGGAAGCCTTTAAAAATCAGCAGAGGACAACTAAATAAAAATAAGGGAGAAGAACATAGAACATAGGATAAAGATTAGTACAGCACTGGCCCACCACGTCGGTACCGACAATAATGCCATTCTAAACTAATTGTATCTGCCTATACATGGTCCATATCCTTCTATTCTCTGCCTGTTTATATGTCTGTCTAAAGCCTCTTAAACAGTGCTATTGTATCTGCTTCTACCACATTCCCTGGCAATGTATTCCAGGCACCTAACACCCTCTGGGTAAATAACTTGCCTCTCATATCTCTTTTAAACATTCCCCCTCTCACCTTAAACTTATGTCCCCTAGTATTTGACATTTCCAACCTGGGAAAAAGATTCTGACTATCCACCCTATCCATGCCTCTCATGGCTTTATATGCTTCTATCAGCTCACCCCCTTAGTCTCCAATGCTCTAACAAAAACAATCTAAGTTTGTTCAACCTGTCCTGATACACTCCAGCCCAGCCAACATCCTCTGAAACATCAGCCTTCCTGCTCCTCTGATGCTGCTTGGCCTGCTGTGTTCATCCAGCTCTACACTTTGTTATCCCAACATCCTGGTAAATCTCTTTTGCAGCCTCACCAAAGTCTATACATCCTTCCTATAATGTGGCAACCAGAACTGTACACAATACTCTAAATGTGGCAAAACTAACGTTTTGTACATCTGCAACACGACTTACAAACTTTTATACTCAATGCCCCGACTAATGAAGGTAAGCATGCTGCATGCCTTTCTTACCACCTTATCTATTTGTGTTGCCACTTCAAGGAACTATGGACATAACCCCACCTAATCTTACCAGCACCCATGTCCTTCTCCATGGTGCATATCAATGTAAAGTACCCATTAAGGACCTTACCCATTTTGTCTAATTCCACTCATAACTTCCCTCCTCTGTTGTTGAGTGGACCTACCCTTTCCCTCTTGCTCCTAATACATTTATAAAATGCCTTAGGATTCTTCTTAATCCTACTTGACAAGGATTTTTCATGGCCCCTTTCGGCCCTCATAATAGCTTGTTTAGATTCTTTCCTACTTCTTTTATATCCCTTAAGAGCCCAGTCTGATTTCAGTTTCCTAAACCTTACATGTGCTTCCTTTTGCTGTTGACTAAACTTTTAATATTCTCATCCAGGATTCCAGAATGTTGCCATCCTGATCTTTCATCCTCACAGGAACATGTTGGTCCTGAACGCTGGGCAACTGGCCTTTAAAAGCCTCCTACGTGTCAGATGCAGATTTACCCTCAAACTACTGCTCCCAATCTAACTTTTTCAGTTTCTGCTTAATACTCTTATAATTAGCCTTCCCCCAATTTAGCACTCTTACCCAAGGAACAGTCTTATCCTAATCCATAACTATTTTAAAACCTATGAAATTATGATCACTGTTCACAAGATGCTCCCTCAATGAAACTTTGACCACTTGACCAGGCTTATTCCTCAATACAAGGTTTAGTATAGCTCTTTCCTTATTTGGAGTATCTACATATTGTTTCAAGAAAACCTCCTGGATAGACTTAACAAATTCTGTCCCATCTCAGCCCCTGGTAATAAGGGAGTTCCGTTCAAAATTGGGAAAGTTAAAATCACCATTATAACAACTCTGTTGCTTTTACATCTTTCGATGATCTGCCTATATATCAGTTCCTCTCCCACTCAGTTGAGAGGCCTATCATATAACCTCATCAAAGCGATTGTACCTTTCTTATTCCTGAGTTCTACTCATATGGCCTTTTTGGATGACCCCATCAAGATGTCCTCTTTCAATACAACAGTGACATTCTCCTTAACCAGTAACACAACTCGCTCATCTCTTTTACATCCATAGTTTCTGGAAAAGCTCAGCCGGTCTGGCAGCATCTGTGAAGGAAAAAAGATTTAATGTTTTGAGTCCAGTGACCCTTCTTTATCTCTGTTCTTTTCCTTCACAGATGCTGCCGGATCTGCTGAGCTTTTCCAGCAACTTTGTTTTTGTTTCTGATTTACAGCATCCGCAGTTCTTTTGGTTTTTATTTTACATCCATCTCTATCTTGCCTGAAATGTCTAAACCCTGGTATGTTGAGCTGCTAGACCTGCCCTTCTCTCAGCCAAGTTTCTGTTGTGGCTACAACAGATAGCTCCATAAACCAATTCAAGTTCTAAGCTTATCTGCTTTACCTATTATGCTGCTTGCATTAAAAGAAATATACTTCAGACTGCCAGTTCTGCCATGTTCCTTAATCTGACCCAGCCTCTTTATTTATTAGTCTTAATTAACTTAATCTCTTCTTTCTCCTCAATCATTCCACATGCTGACCTACTGTTCTGATTCCTACCTGACCACCCACCCCCGACATACTAGTTTAAACCCCCTGAGCAGCACTGGAAAATCTCCCTGTAAGGATATAGATTCAACAGAACTGGGTAAATGATTCCCACTGAAACATTTCTCTAATTCATTTTCAGGCAGATTTCAAGCCATGTCACTGTTCAGCTCCACAGATGTGAGCGTATTTGTTAAATTCAAGAGCCACAATAAAATTCCAGTGAGACTGGTGTAAATTGGTCTCGACATTAAGCTTAATTAAATGCCAACCATCAGCAAGCGACATTGCCATCTCAAACCATTACAACCAAGCAATTGATAGCATAGACTTCTCCTGCTGACTAGAATCAGATGGGAATCCTCTTCTCCAGGGCAATCTCACATCTTCACAAATTATACTCTATTTTCCAGATCTTTGCCCATTCACTTGATCCCTAAGAGGCTATGAAATAAAGATTTCAAGCTCCATGCATTATACACAAATGTAGACATTTTTGAACTGAGAGTGATGGGGTTTCTACCCCAATCAGTTAGAATTTAAAATGGTCTAAACGTGGTCTCTGTTAGAGTGCAAACTTGAGGTGTTTAGTAGAGTTAGATTTCAGAACAACATAATTAGGGTCTTCTGCCGCTGGAAACTTGGACATATTCTGTCTCGGGGCATAAAGAGGCTTCCTGCCAAAAGTAGGAATCCAGATTGAACCAGATATCCAACTTGTATCTAATAAGTGTTTCTTTAGTTTCTTTTGTTTTGTCTGGAGTCTGTAATGTATCTCTGGAAAACATAACATTTGTGTCTTGTGTGTGGCACTTAAATAGTTTTGGTGGTCAGATTAATGTATCATATTGTCTGCTTATTTTCAATGAAGTTCAATATTATTCATTAATACAATCTTACCTGATGGTTCATTTGTCCAAGCAGGAACATATAAACTATATAGATTAAAAGGATTCATTTGAACTTTGCAATTTTATCCGCGCAATAAAATTGAAGTAATCTAAATTATGTAAACATCTTATAAAAGTTAGACCACTATTTTACCTGCTTACTAAATTCCACCTTCAGAGGATGAGAAATTGAGAGACAGTGGGAGTGAGAGAAAACTAGATCAAGTAACAGTGAGAGAGAGAGAATTAAAAGTATGTCCTGAGGGATCCTCATAGCTGTAATTGTTAGAATAGGTTTGGCACCTCAAAGTTATTTCAAACAGAAGCATTGAGATTTTTCAGTAGATAGTTCTATTTGGATTAAACAGGTAGAAGCATTATTTATTATTCATGTTCCTCATTATGGAAAGACTACACTATTTCCTGGTTTATATTTAGGCAAATGCTATTAGTCAGATACTTTTGTTACTAGTGTCATAATACTGGTTAGTCAAAGTTATTTCAAAAGCTTTGTGTTAAGCTCTTGGCTAACATGAATAGATTCTATGAATTTTCAGATGATCGTAGGTCCATTAGATTAACCTCAAACTCATTATATTTCATTGATGTTGTTATTTATAGAGACAATTTTACTTCCATGTGCAATTGCCCTAATATTGTTCCACAGGAGCAATTTAGTATATCATCATGTTACAGGTGAAAATGTAGTTGCTCTTTTTGGGTAGGAATGTTAGGTCATTAGGTAGAAATAAAAGTAAGCCCTGAAAGTAAGAGATCCCAATATTTACAATTATTTCTTCCCTTCTTTCCTGAAGACTTTGACTGTGCTGGGTTACAGTTCCATGGACAGTGGTCAGTTTCAGGTACAGTAAGGCGAACTGCACTAAATCATCACTCTGAACAAAAAATCCAGGACTACGTGGAGGGGGAACGCAATAAAGCAGGAGCCAGCCACTATAAAGGTGCAATGCAGAAAGGCCATTGTTTAAAGCTCTTAACCCAAAAGCCAAGGAGCTCGAAACGCAACCAAATCTCTCGGGCTGAACCATTCAGGCAGAAGATACAAACGCTTAAATAAATGCACTAACAGGTTCAAGAACAGCTTCTTCCCCACTGTTATTAGACTTCTGAATGGCCCTCTTAAATTTCAAATCTAAAGTTGATCTTGCTTTTTGTGCACCTTCATTAAAGCTGTAACTTTGTATTCCTTGGTCTGTTCAATCACCCTATGACCTTTGTATGATGCAATCTGACTGTTTTGCATGCAAAACAACAAATGAATGTTGTAAGTATTAATTAATTGTAAATGTAGTTTGTAATATGTATAGTATCGGATGAAACTTGTTGGCACCTTACATGATGTCAACTTTTAACAGTCATGTAATCTCCTTCTATAAATTTTATGAATAAAATTATTTTTGGGAAAAAATAAAACAATTGGCAATTTACCCCACCCCAAGGGTTTTCTTGCACATAGCCCCACATGCTCATGGGAAATGGGAATTTGGCTTCCTGACTTGTTGACAATTCTATTGATTTTAAAACCCCCAAATCCCATCGTTACCCAACTCCACTCAGAAGAAACCCAAACCAACTCACTCCCACAGATTAAAATTCCACATACTGGTACTAGCAATACAAACGAAGCCTAAAACTAAACCAAGGAGAGGAAGAGAAAGCTGCAATTGATTCAAGATAAGACAAGAAAATGGTAGTTTAACAAAATTATGAGACAGATCTCCAGGATTCAGTAGTTTCCACTGTTGGGCATAGGTGAGGAAATTGCATTTGGCATATTTTTCTAAATTCCCCAGATTTAAGAATTCACCTGGATAGAGAGAATCTTTTTCCACTGTGGTGGGAATACAGAACAATAGGGCAGAGGCTTAAAATTAGGACGGCAGCATTGTGGATCTGCCTACAACAATGGACTGCAGCAGTCAACAGGTGGTTTACCACCAGCTTCTCAACAGCAATTGGGAATGGGTAATAAATGCTCACCCAGCCAGATAAGAAAGAAACTCAAGGGTGAAATCAGGAAGGATATTTTGTATAAATGGTGGCAAAGCCCATTCAACACTTGACTATGCCATACCTGAATAAGGAGATGTAGCCTACATGCAAACCTCCTGCTGACTGCTTATCTCCATGACCGTAGAATACAGCCCGGCAGTAAAAACACTGCTGAGTGGCTGTACACTCAACCAGGGTGCCCATATCTGTGCAACGTTACCACCACTTAAAGCAACGCTGCTCATCTTAAACAAATACAAAAAACTGCAGATGTTGGAAATCTGAAACAAAAACAGCAATTGCTGAAGAACCTTAACAGGTCTGGCAGCATCTGTGGAGAGAAAACAAAAACAATGCTTTGGATCCAGTGACCCTTCTTCAGAACTGATTATAGCTATGAAAAGGTGGGCAGAGAAAGGAATGGTGAGCCAGGCAGAAGGAAAAGCTGCTAATGGAGTCCATCAGTGGGTGAAAGTAGGTTGGCTGTGATGAATGCAGCTGATGGAAGGTGTGACCATAGGTACCTGTATGGGTCCTAGTTATGCCCATCTCTTTGTGAGGTTTGTTGAACATTCTTTGTAACAATCCTATTTGGGTCCCTCCCCACAACTCTTTCTCCAGTACATCAATGACATCATCAGTGCTGCTTCCCTCTCTCATCTCAGTATGTATATGCCTGGTCCAGTTCAGTTTTTGGTCAACGGTACCCCCAGGGAGGTTGACAATGGAGGATTAAGCAATGGAAATGTCATTAAACATTAAAGGGCAATAGTTACATTTTCTCTTTTGGAGACAGTCATGACCTGACACTTGTGTGGTATGAGTGTCATTTACCACTTAACAGCCCAAGCCTGGATGTTGTCCAGTTCTTGTTGCGTAAAGCCATGGGCTGCTTCATTATCTGTTAATCTGAGTACCTGCTTCAGTATTGCTGCAGTATTTGCAGTGGCAAACATTACAACGTAGCAGCAGTGATCATCTGGGATCATCTATTTGGCTAGGACAGGTAAATCACCCAAACACATTGAAATAACCTCACCGATACTCTTCACTCTTTCTTGCAGGACAAGATGACACAAAACAGACAGAACAGCATAGAACTGCCTGTGATCTGACCTACCTATATCACTATTGACAGAGCATGGTATACAAACACTAGATCAGGTAGACACCCACTGCTAAATATTAAGGGAAAGCAGTAGAGTGAACAATTACATTTTCCACACATTATAGGGGGCATTTTTGAATGAAGTTATTATGAAATGGTTCCCCTGTGGTGGGTTTTAGTTCAAAATTTTTGTAACACAACAATAGCCCTCTGACTGAGAGCAAACTTTCTGGATAGAGACATTCAAAATCCATTCAACCCCTTGCAAAAGTCCAACAACACACCTTGCTGCCAAAAGAATTTATGTCGTTGTGGAGGGAGGCATCCCTTAAGCAACTGAACATGTGCTTTGCCTGTGAATGTTTAAGAGGGGGTATCAACAAATATTCACTCCTGCTCCTCCTGGCCTGTCCTGAGTTCAAAGGCAGACACTTTTTAAAAGTCTGGGGCCTCTTATGGCCATTGTTCCTGCTGTACTGCTGCTGATAGACAACAAACTCTGTAGGTCTCTTCCTCGTTGTGGATTTTCAGGATATGTTATCATGCCATTCAGGCTGAAAATGTTGCATATGAAGTCAACCCTCACCTACTTTTAGTGGGAGTCTTCCCCAGAACCTGAGACCCAGGTGTGTCATCCTGGATCTTAGAATTTTAACCCCTTTCAGGCCCAGTCAAGGGTTAAAATCAGGTCATAGAGTCATACAGCACCTTCAGTCTAACTTGTCCATACCTATTAAGCTTCTCTACCTAAACTAGTCTCACTTGCCTGCATTTGGCCCGAACCCCTCTAAATCCCTGCTATTCATGTACCTATCCAATATCTTTTAAATGTTGTAACTGTACCTGCATCCGTCACTTATTTTGGCAGTTCATTCCACATGTGAACCACCCTCTGTGTGAAAAAGTTGCCCCTCAGGTCCCTTTTAAATCTTTCTCCTCTCAGATTAAAAATATGCCCTTTAGTTTTGAACTACACCAACCTAGGGAAAGGACCTTTGCTATTCACATCATCTATGCCCCTCATGATTTTATAAACCTCTGTGAGGTCTCCCCTCAACCTCCTATGCTCCAGTGAAAAAAGTCCCACCCTCTCCTTATAACTCAAGCTCTCCAGTCCCAGCAACATTCTGGTAAACCTTTACTGAACCCTCTCCAATTTAATAATATCTTCCCTATAGCAGGGAGACCAAAACTGTACACTGTACAACCTCAACATGATGTCCCAACTCCTATACACGACATGCAATTCCGAACACATTGATCAAGAACATAGTGCTTTACTGTCAAAACAGCTGGAAGCAGAGATTGTCAGTGGAGTTCTATCATACATCAGATCTTGTCTATGAAACCACTTAACTGTATTTCTGAAGGAGGGTCCTGACCTGAAACGTCAACTTTCCTGCTCCTCTGATGCTGCCTGGCCTGCTGTGTTCCTCCAGCTCCACACTGTGTTATCTCTGACTCCAGCATCTGCAGTTCTTGCTATCTCTCAACTGTATTTTCCCTCTTTTTATAATTGTACTTATCCAAACTTCCCCTTATACAGAAAGATATTATGAGAGTTACGATCATCCATCACAAACACTGACAACCCATCTGAAGAATGAAATGCCATTTTTCAATCTGCAAAGTGTCACAAAGTGATATCATAATGCTTCAGAAAAATTAATCCCTTTCCCGATTACTTCCCTGGCTATTAAGTTTATCTTGATGTCATTCAGTTCTACCACATTATTAGAATTTGATATGTGAAAGAACATGCATGCAGAAGATTTAATTGGCATGAGATTAGATTAGACAGGTAAAATCAAAGATCAGTGCCGTTACGCTCTCAGATTCGCTGGACATAGGCACAAGGGTGATTTTACCACTAGATGGCCTCATATGTCCTATTAAAATGATGCACTTTCCCAGGAGCAGCTGAGGAAAGCTAAAGTGTTGACTATATCAGTGGTTCCCAAAATTTTTGGTATCAAGACACACCTCAACAAGACAAATAATTCCATGGCACACCCATTTTTTTCAGATGAATTGACTGGTTATAAATGTACATTTACTTGCATTTACTATGCCACAGTGGGAATGGAGACATTGAGTAACTCCCCACTTAGTCTCCTCACTGCCAGTCCGCCATTATCCAGCTGCCTTTCACAAGAAGTGCCAATCTCACAAAGGTCGTTGTGCTGCCCAGTCACAGAGAAGAAGTCCCGGTTGCTGGAAGCAGCAGCTAAGCTCCCAACGTGGGGGTCTTGGGGTTCTCCCTCCCAATCCCCCCACCACCCCCAGCCCCCGTACTTGGCTCCAACAAAGGGTCGGCTCTGCAGGCTGCAGTTCCCGCAACCGTCACGTTTTCGCCTCGACACTGGCACGGACCTGGCGACCCGCAATAGCAGTGGCGCACGACCCAACTAGCTCCGCCCTGCAAAGGGACAAAGGCCAAAGATGACAGACTCGCCGGCCCTGCACACTGAGTCACAGCGCCATCCACCATCAGAGGCTGCAAGCTGATCCCTCACCCCAGTGGTGGGGAAACCAGGTGTCAGCAGATAAGGTGGCTGTGCTTGCAGAAAACTTTGTGGCACAGTTCTCACACCGGCTGAGAACTGCTGAATCATACTTCAGAGGAACAAATAACATAAGAAGGAAGCCACAAAGGTGGCAGAGCTAAATTTGTGAGAATAGCTTGTAGTACTGTGCTGGTTTGTTAAAGAAGCATGTTGGTAGCCACAGGAAATGCATTGGTTCCTGTTATCAATGTTCAAAATCTTTCTGATTTCTATATTTGTTAACCACACGCACTGCAATCGACAGACCATATAGACCATAACTGATTGGCTTTCTAAGTGCAGCACCTTGGTGCCATTTAGTAATTATGTAAGGTTGTACTACTGGCAAAACAGTGACATGGCAACAGTAGCAAATCTTCGAAGTGTTGCTTACATGCTACTGAGACTTTTCAGCCACTGTCTTGTCAATTGTTCAAGTACTGCTTTCTTCATTAATAGAAGAAACAGCTTCAAGCTCTAGTTACATAATTCTATAATTGATAGGCATGAACAGTGAACTTTAGGGCCAAAACCCTCCACAAACTGGGCTCAAGAGAAAGTAACTAAGGGGTGTTAACTCTGAGTTGGGCCTGACAACACCAGAGAGAGTTCAGAGGCAGTCACAGTAGGGAGGGGGCGGGGGTGGCTCTGCTTAATAAGCCTATGGTGGTTCTTTGGGACTTCCTACCATTAAAATGACCATACCTGTCTACAGGAATAGTGCCAGAAGTCTGGAGACTAGCAAATGTTGTCCCCTTGTTCAAGAAGGGGAGTAGAGACAACCCTGGTAATTATAGACCAGTGAGCCTTACTTCGGTTGTGGGTAAAGTGTTGGAAAGGATTGTAAGAGATAGGATTTATAATCATCTAGAAAGGAATAATTTGATTAGGGATAGATAATCAACATGGTTTTGTGAAGGGTAGGTCATGCCTCACAAACCTTATTGAGTTCTTTGAGAAAGTGACCAAACAGGTGGATGAGGGTAAAGCGGTTGATGTGGTGTATATGGATTTCAGTAAAGTGTTTGATAAGGTTCCCCATGGTAGGCTATTGCAGAAAATACAGAGGCATGGGATTGAGGGTGATTTAGCGGTTTGGATCAGAAATTGGCTAGCTGTAAGAAGACAGAGGGTGGTGGTTGATGGGAAATGTTCATCCTGGAGTTCAGTTACTAGTGGTGTACATCAAGGATCTGTTTTGGGACCACTGCCGTTTGTCATTTTTATAAATGACCTGGATGGGGGCATAGAAGGATGAGTTAGTAAATTTGCGGATGACACCAAAGTTGGTGGAGTTGTGGATAGTGCGGAAGGATGTTGCAGGTTACAGAGGGACATAGATAAGCTGCAGAGCTGGGCTGAGAGGTGGCAAATGAAGTTTAATGTGGAAAAGTGTGAGGTGATTCACTTTGGAAGGGTAAAGGAATACAGAGTACTGGGCTAATGGTAAGATTCTTGGTAGCGTGGATGAGCAGAGAGATCTCGGTGTCCATGTGCATAGATCACTGAAAGTTGCTACCCAGGTTGATAGTGTTGTTAAGAAGCCATACGGTGTGTTAGGTTTTATTGGTAGAGGGATTGAGTTTCGGAGCCATGAGGTCATGTTGCAGCTGTACAAAACTCTGGTGCGGCCACACTTGGAGTATTGCGTACAGTTCTGGTCACCGCATCATAGGAAGGATGTGGAAGCATTGGAAAGGGTGCAGAGGAGATTTACCAGGATGTTGCCTGGTATGGAGGGAAGGTCTTATGAGGAAAGGCTGAGGGACTTGAGGCTGTTTTCATTAGAGAGAAGAAGGTTAAGAGGTGACTTAATAGAGACATATAAGATGATCGGAGGATTAGATAGGGTGGACAGTGGGAGCCTTTTTCCTCGGATGATGATGGCTAGCACGAGGGGACACAGCTTTAAATTGAGGGGTGATAGATATAGGACAGATGTCAGAGGTAGGTTCTTTACTCAGAGAGTAGTAAGGGTGCCAACTTTAAGAGCATTTAAATGGTCATTGGATAAACATATGGATGATAATGGAATAGTGTAGGTTAGATGGGCTTCAGATTGGTTTCACAGGTCGGCGCAACATCGAGGGCTGAAGGGCCTGTACTGCGCTGTAATGTTCTATGTTCTATGTTCTATAAAACCATAATAGAGTGATAGAGTCATACAGCACTGACCCTTCGGTCCAACCAGTCCATGCCAAACATAATCCAAACTAAACTAGTCCTGCCTGCTCCTGACACATATCCCTCTAAATCTTTCCTATTCATATGTCTATCCAAATGTCTTTTAAACATTGTAATAGTACCAATAGCCACGACTTCCTCAAGAAGTTCATTCCACATGCGAACCATCCTGTGTAAAATAATTTGCCTCATGTCTTTTTTAAATCTTTCTCCTCTCACCTTAAAAATGTGTCTTGAAATTCCCCATCTTGGGAAAAGACAATTACCATCAACTCTATCTATACCTCCCATCATATTATAAACTTCTATCAGGTCACCTCTCAACCTTCTATGCTCCAGTGAAAAAAGTCCCAGGCCATCCAGCCTTTCTTCATAATTCAAACGTTCCATACCATGCAAAATCCTGGTAAATCTCTTCTGAACCCTCACCAGCTTGATAATATCCTTCCTGTAACTGGGTGATCATATCGTCAGCCCTCAAGCCCTCTCAGACCATCTCTCCATCCACTACCACCACACAATCCCAATGGTCCATCTATGTCAACACATGCTGCCTCATTTCCCCCCTCCCCCCACATTGTTATAGAAGACAGTTTCTTGTGGAATTCATAAAAAACAAAAGAACTGTGGATGCCGTAAATCAGAAACAGAAACAGAAGTTGTTGAAAAAGTTCAGCAGGTCTGGCAGCATCTGTGAAATCAGAATTAATGTTTCGTGCCTGATGACCCTTAAATGTTAACTCTGATTTCTTTTAACAAAATGCTGCCAGACCTGCTGAGCTTTTCCAGCAACTTCTGTTTTTTTTTTGTTTCTCATGGAGTTAAAATTGATGATCCATTAAGCTCCACCTAGCCTGATGATGTCACACTGACTTTGGGTGGAGGCATATGAGATCTGCACATGTTCCCAAGAGGAGTGGGTTGTGTTCTGCTCAGGTCCTGATATCACATGAAATTATGCCTAGCAAGTTAATGTAAACTCTAACTATTGCTATCATGCAATCAACTACTTTCTTATGTAAGATAACTACCTTTTCTGCTTAGACTCACCAGTGATCTATCTTGTGTCATAGAACTACCAAAACCAGAATATGACACTCATGGTCCCTCATAGCCTGCACGCCAATCTATCCTTACTAAATCACTGTCCCATGCTCATTCACATCAGCCACGCCTACCTCTTCTAAACAACTTCCTAAGGTCCCTCATGCCCCTCTAACTACCAGCCGTGGCTCTTTAAAGTCTTATGTCAAATTAGTGTAACACTAAGCTGCCTATGTCCTGAAGCCACCACAATTTGCCCAGATACCCACCATGCCAAATCACCCAGTATCTACTATGGGCATACCTCAGGAGTTGTGTTAAGATTAAATAAATTCCAAGTGCTATTAATGGCTTCACCTTAAAAAAAACTTATCATAAAATGCCATTCAACTAATTTCAAGTATTTAATCCTCATTAAAAACATTCTATTCAAGTATTCAGCTACTCGGGAAAACAACTGTATATTAATAGCCCATATCAAAGAGATTATAATGACATGAATTTGTCAATCAAGCTGTGATTATATGGATCATCCGGCAGTGATCGCAATAGGTTGTGGAATCTGCCATGTAGCTCTAGTCCCATAATGATGACCCTCAGATCATATCAACACACCATTAGTGAAATTGCAATTATTTTTCAACTACAAGTTAGTTACCTTTTTCAGAAATGCAAAGAACTTGGTATCTAGATGCCTTGACAGATTGACAGTCAACTGAGCTTATCCACTTCATAGCCCATTTCATGCCTATTTTTGACAATCCCAAAGGATACCTGGCTTCTCCCAGAGATCACCTTACCTTTCCTAAATGGGTACTGCAAGCACTCCAAAAGGGGTCTCCAGACATGCTTTAAAGTCTAGTCAAACAACTCTGTCAGCTTTAAGAGCTTTTGTACAAGTCTTATTTTGGACCTCCCACTAATAAAATTTGGCTTTTTTTTTGAAGGCAGCAGCTCTTTTACATATGCAGCTGCTCCATGAACAATTGATGTGCAAACTATAACCGGTTTCCTTTCCCTTACCCCCAACACGCCCCCAACTATGCACATACAAGTAGCCATGTCTTTACTCATTACTGTTCCATTCTGCTGTGTGCTTTGTTACGAAGTTGAGTAGAGTACTTGTGGATTGAAAGACAGGACATTAGAATTTGGAGTTTGTAAAATATTGCTGTTTATAAAATGATAGAGGGGAAACTAGTGTGTGGTTCCTTTAAACGCTGATGTTCTTTTTCTAGGCTTGGAGAGAAAAAATGTCTGTGGGCAGCTCGCGGGTTTGCAGACGCACAGAGAGCCTGAATCATAATATATGTATCAAAAGGCTGGATGAATAGGAGGCCAAGCCACAATTTTGTTTTGTTATCAAGGCAGCAAGTTTCAATTTAGCCAATTAATTTAAAGCAGGCACTTAGATACTAAAAACCAATTAAATTTAAATCTGATAGTTTTGACAATCTTATTGTAAGAAATTGATATGTCATAAAGGTATAAAAGATGGGGTCTGTTGCAAAATCAGCAGAGAGCGAACTGCCATCTGCTAAGATATCAGCTCTCTCAGCTCTCAGAGAAAGTATCATCTAAATAAAGGTACCGCAGCGCTATTAGTTAATATTCCTGACAGAAGATCAATGGGGAAGACACAGAACATTCCGGAAAATGTAACCTGGCTGTAATTTCGAGAGACTAAGTTCTAACCTTTTTATTTTAGTTTATATATGTGGGACTTGTATTTATTGGAACAGCTTATCATTAGAATGTTGTTTTATTCGGGAATAGTTAGTAGTTAGAGGGGAATTCTTCAGTTTATTAATAGTTCAGTTAATTTGTTCTCTGTTAGAGTTAGATAAATAAATTGTTACTTGTTGCTTAATGAGTGGGTGTCAGGAGTTGATTTCATTTAACCACTCCTTTATCACAGATTGGGGGTGAGAGGCAGGTTATACCACTTTTCACATTTCTCTTAAAATATCATAGAATTAGAATCCCTACAGTGTGGAAATAGGCCCTTCGGCCCAACAAGTCCACACCGAACCTCAGAGCATCCCACCCAGATCCATCCCCCTATGACCCACCTAATATACACCCTCTACCTCCCTGAACACTACGGGCAATTTAGCATGGCCAATCCGCCGAACCTGCACATCTTTGGACTGTGGGAGGAAACCGGAGCACCCGGAGGAAACCCACGCAGACACGGGGAGAATGTGCAAACTCCACACATACAGGCGTCACAGGGTGAAGCTAACCTCACAGCGTGTTTCAGTTTTACTTATTGAGGGAGGGCAGGATCGGCCTCCACTTTATAACAGATTGGGGGCTTGGTTCCAGAATCTGGCCAGCTTAGATCCGGGATTTGGACAGGTTAGGACAGATCGGGTCTGGGATTTGGATGGATTTGGACAGATCTGGAGGTATCTGGAAGATTTGAACAGATTTAGGGTTCAAAAGGTCTCAGCAGATTTAATCGGTTTTCGGGGCTAGTGTCCTAGATTTTTAAATAAAACCTAGGTGAGATTTGGAAAATCTGTGTCGTTTAGGTTGCTTGTTGTTGGTTAAATCAAAAGTGAAGTGATGGCTGTTTCAGTCACTAAGAGTTTTCTTGGGGCGGAAGAAGTGACTTTGGGGGCTTTACAAAACGTGAGCAACCCACTACAGACAAGCTGGAGTTGTGGTTGCCTTTGCCTCTGAGAAAAGAGGTAATTACCACAATAGCTCAACATTTAAATTTGCTGAAAAGGCCATCAGAAGCTTTGTAAATGGCTAGAATTCAACTGCAGTTGAAGCAGCTTGAACAGGAAAGAGAACTGTTTAAATTACAGTTACAAGCTGAAAAAAGACAAAAAGAAAAAGAGAGAGAAGAAAGGAATAAAGAGAGAGAAGAAAGGGAGGCAGGGAGAGAGCTTGAACTTTGGAAGTTGCAAATTAGACAGGATAGCCAATTTAAGATGATGGAAATGATGGTAGAAGATAGGCTTAGTGAGGTGGAGAGTGATGATGAGCAAAGCCAAAGACCTGGTAGGGATATATATAAATATATCAAACCTTACTAAAATTCGATGAAAAAGATGTAGAAGCCTTTTATATTTCCTTTGAGAAATTTGCTAAACATATGAACTGGCCAGAGACTGTGTGGATAATGCTAATTCAGATCAAGTTGGTAGTCAGGGAAGGTTTGCAGCACTGTCAGAGGAGGTGTCAGGAGATTGTGAAGAAGTAAAACAGACTGTTTTGAGTGCTTACGAACTGGTACCAGAAGCACATAGACAATAGTTCAGAAATATAAAAAAGGAACCAGGTCAGACTTATATCAAGTTTGAAAGAATTATACAGAGCAACTTTGATAGATGGGTGAGAGCATAGAATAGACATTTGAGGATCTTAGAGAGATTACTGTGCTGGAGGAGTTTAAAAACTCACTTCCAGAAGTGATAAGAACTCATGTTGAGGAACAGAAAGTTAAAACAGTGAGAAGAGCTGCAGAGATGGCAGATGAATACTCATTTGCGCATAAATTGAAATCTAGCTTCTGGCAGCAGTTTCATTCCATGAGGCATAGAAATTGTGAAAGAGGGAGATCCTTCAATGAAAAACAAAACATAGATCACACTGGGAACAGTTTACCACATGTGAAAAAGGAGGCCCAAGAGGGTGGAAAAGAGGTGAAAGGCCTCAGGTGTTTTCACTGCAATAAGGTGGGGCACACAAAGTCACTGTGCTGGTGGTTTAAGAGAGACACTGCAAAAAAGGGTGTGGTAAAGAGATTAAACCAGTGGGATTAGTTGAGGTAGTGAAAGAAATCCCAAGGGAAGTTATGGAGCTGCAGGAGGGTGCACAGCCCAGTCAACGGCTGGATAGTAAGATAGCACCCAATCTTTTCAAAGACTTCACCTCTGTGAGTAAGGTTTACTCATGCAGAACAGGGGAGTAGGTAAAGAAGTTAAAATATTGAGAAATACGGGAGCTGGTCAGTCTCTAATAGAACATAGAACTGCACTGCACAGGAACAGGCCATTCGGCCCACAATGTTGTGCCAAACATGATGCCAAATTAAACTAATCCCTTCTGTCTGTCCTTGGTCCATATCCCTCCATTCCTTGCATATTCATGTGTTTATCTAAATGCCCTTAAATGCCCCTTACTGTATCTGCCTCCACCACCACCCCTGGCATCATGTTCCATATTCCCACCACTCTGTGTAAAAAACTTGCCCCTCAAATTTGCTTTGAACTTACCCCATTCACCTTAAATGCATGTCCCCTAGTTTTAGAGATTTCAACTCTGGTTAAAGGATTCTGACCATCAATCCCATCTATGCAACTCATAATTTTACAGACTTTTATCAAATCTCACCTGAGGTTCCACCGCTCCAGAGAAAACAACCCGAGTTTTTCTAGCCTCTCCTTATAGGTAATACTCTCTAATCCAGGCAAAATCCTGGTAAGCCTCTTCTGCCCCTTTCCAAAGCCTCCATATCCTTCCTGTATGTGGCGACCAGAATTGAACACAATACTCGAAGTGTGGCCAAACCAAAATTATATCTTAAACTTTCCTCAGTTTAGATCTTTTACTCCCAGTCAATCCTTATCCTTTTGCCATAACTATCCTAAATCAAATTGAGTTCTGATCATTAACTCCAAAACGTGCTCTTACTGAAACACCTTCCGTTTGCACAAGCTCATTTACCAAAATTAGGCCCAGAACTACCCTTTTCCTTGTTAGGTTTTAGTCGCACTTTCAAAATAGAATCTCCTGGATGCAGTTTAAGAACTTTGCTCACTATCTTGCATACTAAAATTTTCCCTATTAACAACTGGATAGTTAAAATCCATTTATTATTCTGATATTCTACTGAAATTTGATTACATACTTGAACTTCTATGTCTTTCTAACTGTTTCATGTATCACATACACAACTGCGCATTTGCCCCTTTTTGAGTTTTCTTCCTTCTACCCATATGGTCTCATTTAATGATTCTTCCATGGTATCAACACTCCTCACTGCTATAATTTATTACTCAATCAAATCTGCAAATCTGTCCACTCATTCCCCCTTTATCCCGATGCCATTTTGTCTGAACACATCAAATCCAAAATATGTTATTGAAAGTATTTGCACTCCTTCTGAAATGTTGTCTGAGAGTGTGATAATCTGTGGAATAAATGGAGAGATAATTAATGTTCCCTTTTGTAAGATAAGGCTAGAAAGTCCAATCAAGACTGGGGAAGTGATAGTGGGAATGATTGAAAAATTGGCTATTCCAGGAATGTAGTTTGTTCTTGGAAACAATATAGCTGGATCACGGGTGGGAGTGATACCCCAGTAGTGGAGAGGCCGAAGAAAAGCAGGGAATTGAGGAGTTAAAAGGAAAATACCCTGGAATTTTTCCGGACTGTGTGGTTTACAAGATCCCACAGCCATAAGTTAAAACAAGAAGGGAAAACAAAACAGAAAGATGGAGTTGAGGTCCAGTTAGCTGTCACCCTGTTTAATGAAATGGTAAAGGAAAAACCTAAGCAGATAGAGGATCTGGCAGAGGTGCTTAGTCCTGAAAGATTAATGGCACTACAACAAAAAGATGAGACAATAAAGGATTTATATCATAAAGCTTACTCAGAAAAGGAATCAGAATGTATTCCAGAATGTTATTACATTAAGGATAAAATTTTAACGTGGAAATGGAGACCTTGGCAGGTTAGTGCAGATGAAAAATGGGCAGAAGTTCACCAGATTATGTTGCCGGTAGCATACAGACATGAAGTATTGTGGGTAACACAAATTACCTGTAGCAGGTCTTCTAGGAGTGAGGAAGATTCAGGCTAAGAAACATTTTTATTGGCCGGGATTACATAAAGATATGGTTGAATGTTGCCGTACCTGTCATACGTGTCAGATGGTAGGAAAGCCACAGGGAGTAATAAAACCACCACTTTTGATGCCAATTCCCACATCTGAAAAACCTTTCACAGGGTTATGATTGATTGTGTAGGCCCCCTCCCTAAACCCAAAAGTTCTTTTTTCCTTTATTCATGGGATGAGGATGTCATTGGCTAGGCCAGCCTTTATTGCCCATCCCTAATTGCCCAGAGCGCAGTTATGAGTCAACCACATTGCTGTGGGTCTGGAGTCACATGGAGGTCAGACCAGGTAAGAATGGCAGGTTCCTTCCCTAAAGTTCATTAATGAACCAGATGGGTTTTTCCTGACAATCGGCAATTGACTCATTGTCATCGTTAGACTCTTAATTCCAGATATTTATTGAATTCAAATTCCACCATCTGCCGTGTGGTATTCAAACCCAGGAACACAGAACGTCACCTGGGACTCTGGATCAACCGCCCAGCGATAATACCACTAGGTCATTGCCTCCCCAGTGTGGAGTAGGAACCAATATTTGTTAACCATAATGGATGTGTCTACCAGATTTCCAGAGGCAATTCCATTACGGAATGTAAAGGCAAAAAAGTTTGTGAAGGAGTTGCTTGCTTTCTTCACCCGTTATGGACTACCCAGGGAGATTCAGTCAAACTAAGGGTCCAATTTTACTGCCAGATTATTTAAGGAGGTCATGGATAGTTTAGACATTAAACCCTTTAAATCAAGTGTGTACCATACTAAATCCCAGGGAACATTGGAACGGTGGAATCAGACCCTAAAGACAATGCTGAGGGCTTATTGCCAGGATTATCCAAATGATTGGGATAAAGGTATCCCATTTGTATTATTTGCTATTAGAGATGTTCCAAATGAATCCATTTAGTTTACTCCATTTGAGTTGATATCCAGGCAGGAAGCAAGTGGGCCTTTAAATTTAATTAAGGAAAAGTGGATAGATCCAAACTCAAGAGATCTCACAGTTGGATTATACACCTGAGGTGAGAGAAAGATTAAACAGATTGGATGAATTAGCTAGACAACATTTCAAGGTGGCATAGCATCTAATGAAGCAAGAAGCAGATATGAAACCTAAAATTTATACTCAAAGAGTGGTGACCTTGTGGAATTCATTACCACAGGAAGTAGTTGATGCCAAAATATTGAATGTATTCAAGAAGTGACTAGATATAGCAATTGGGATGAACGGGATCAAAGGTTATGGGGAGAAAGCAGGATTAGGCTATTGAGTTGGATGAACAGCCATGATCATGAAGAATGGCAAAGGAAGCTCGTAGAGCCGAATGGCTTCTGCCTGCTCCTATCTTCTTTGTTTCTATGTTTATGTTTCTATTTGCCTGTGGGCATAAAGTATTGCTGGTGTTACCAATGGTAAGAAATCCCTTCAAAGCAAGGTTTAGTGGTCCCTTTCAGATTGAGAAAAAGTTAAATCAGGTGGATTATCTGGTAAAGATGCCAGATAGGTTAAAATTTTTTGTATGCCATGTATGTCATGTGAAAATGCTGAAGCATTTACTATGACAGGGAAAGGGAGCCAGAGAAACAGGTATTAGTTACTGCCACTCAGTTTGTCCATTGCTACCCTAGCTGTTATGAACACATTGCTATAGAGACAAAAGGGCATTGCTACATAAAATAGCAATTCTAAATCTTAATAAATAATAGACATCAAAGGCCAAACTTCAGGAATATCATCCATGAACTGACAATGAGTGGAGAAACTTCAGTTTTATCTGCAAAATTTCACTCCACTTTTGCATTCCTGTTAACTTATCATAAATGAGAGAAGTATCACGATGGCTTTTGTCAGGTACATTTGTGAACTGTAATGGTTCAAGATGTCAGCTCACCCCTATCTTCTCAAAGACAGTTAGGGATGGACAATTAATGCCAGCCAAAGCAACCTTCACATCCCATGATTAAGAAGAAAGAAGTGGACAGGTTCCACCATCCATATTGTGCTTAGCCACACAGGACTATGGGAGTTCTATGACATTTGTGGTGAATGAGCTACTTCCAACTAGATGATGGTGCAGGCTTCTACAAATAATAGCCAGTCTCAATGCTGCAGAAACAAGGTTACCATTTCTGGAAATTGCACCATAGAGATGGAGGAGGCAGCAGAAGGTAGAGGCCAGCTATGCTGCTTCCTCTCACCAGCCAGTCCAATCACACTAATGAGCACAAATGAAGGCTTATTTCTGCATTATAGTCACTAGCCAAGGAACCATTTCCTATCAGGACATGTCACCAGTAACAAAAAGGGGAGAAATGTTCTCATACAAGTGATATTATTAAATTGGAAACAGTGGAGCAAAGATTTACAAGGATGTTATTGGGACTTAGGTTTAGGTTATAGGGAGAGACTGGAGCGTAGGAGGTTAAGGGATGATTCTTATGAAGGTTTATAAAATCATGCAGGGCATAGATAAGGTGAATAGTAATGGTCTTTTCCCTTAGGGTAGAGGAATTCAAAACTAGAGAGCAGGTATAATGTTGTAGCGAATGTAACGAGGACAGCCAAATGGAGTTCATAAAATATGAGTTTCCTGATTGGGCCTGTTAATCTGGTCCAATCAGGAAGCCTTGGCTGACAGATATAAACAGAAGTCCCAGAGGTTCTATTCACTCTGAGAGTTGGCTCTAAGGAAGCTGGATCTGTGTCAAGGACACTCCATGTGCAAATAAAGGGTGACTTAGTGACCTCCTCTGTGGAATTATTTCAGTGGCACCTAATAGCTGAAGCCCAACTGGATTCCAATCTGCACTACAACTGGCTTTATCATTGGATAATGTAGCAAGTGGAGCATTTGAGTTGCAGGGTATTCCTAAGGAAGTGGACTACCTCACCAGTCCGACTGAGCATGGGGAACACCACTTGAATGAAAGCAATTGCATAGCGTCACTCAGGACAGTTCCTGAACAGAGGGACTCTAGGTCAGCCCATAGCAAAACCCCAAAACAAAGCCAAGCCCCAGCAAAACAATTAACATTTCCTTTGGGATCTAGGCTGGCAAGCCATTGAAGTTGCTGCCGGTAGGCAAACTCAAGACAGCAAAAGAGTGCCACTAGATTAAATAGAGTCATAGAGTCACAGAGTCATACAGCACAGAAACACACCCTTCGGTCCAACTAGTCAATGCCGAACATAATCCTAGATTAAACTAGTTCCACCTGCCTGCTCCTGGCTCATATCCCTCCAAACCTTTCCTATTCATATATCCATCCAAGTGTCTTTTAACCATTGTAATTGTACCCAAATCCACCACTTCATCAGGAAGTTCATTTCGCACGTGAACCACGCTGTGTAAAAAAAATTGTCTGATGCCTTTTTTAAATCTCTCTCCTCTCACCATAAAAATGTGCCCCCTAGACTTGAAATTCACCATCTTAGGGAAAAGACAACTACCTTCAAATCTAGAGTTAGTAGGAACTGCTGATGCTGGAGTCTGAGATAACAAGGTGTGGAGCTGGATGAACACAGCAGGCCAGGCAGCATCAGAGGAGCAGGAAAGTTGATGTTTCAGGTCTGGACCCTTCTTCAGAAATGGGGGAGGGGAAGGGGGCTCTGAAATAAATAGAGAGAGGAGGAGGTGGTGATAGAAGAGGTCAAGGAGGCGGGGATGAAGCCAGTAAAGGTCAGTGTAGGTAGGGAATTGGGATGGGGGTTGGTCAGTGAGGAGGGAAGGATGGGTAGGTGAGAGGGAAGATGGACAGGTCAAGGAGGTGGGGATGAAGCTAGTAGGTGAGTGTATGTAGGGAGTGGGGGTGGGGGTTGGTCAGTGAGGTGGGAGGAGCAGATAGATGGGAGAGAAGATGGACAGGTCAAGGAGGCAGGGGCGAGAGGTGGGGTTGGTCTTGGGATAGTCTCTGAGACCGCTTTGTGGAGCACCTTCGCTCAGTTCGTGACAAACAACAACACCTCCCAGTCACAAACCACTTCAACTCCCCTCCCACTCCCTGGATGACATGTCCATCCTGGGCCTCCTCCAGTGTCACAATGATGCCACCTGAAAACTGGAGGAACAGCACCTTATATTCCGCCTTGGAACCCGACAACCCAATGGTCTCAATGTGGACTTTACGAGCTTAAAAATCTCCCCACCCCCAACCTCATCCCAAGACCAGCACCCCCTCTCATTCCCGCCTCCTTGACCTGTCCGTCTTCCCTCCCACCTACCCACCCCTTCCTCCTCACTGACCAACCCCCATCCCAACTCCCTGCCTACACTCATCTTTACTGGCTTCATCCCCGCCTCCTTGACCTGTCTGTCTTTTCTCCACCTATCTGTTCCACTATCCATCTTCTGATACCACCTCCACCTCTCTCTATTTATTTCAGAGCCCCCTTCCTCTCCCCCATTTCTGAAGAAGGGTCCAGACCCGAAACGTCAGCTTTCCTGCTCCTCTGATGCTGCCTGGCCTGCTGTGTTCATCCAGCTCCACACCTTGTTATCTTACCATCAACTCTATCTATACCTATCATTATTTTATAATCTTCTATCAGTTCATCTTTCAACCTCCTATGCTTCAGTGAAAAACATCCCATGCTATCCAGCCTTTCCTTATAACTCAAACCTTGCAAACCTGGCAACATCCTGGTAAATTTCTTCTGTACCCTCTGCAGATTGATAATAACTGGGTGACCAGAACTGGACACAGTATTCCAGAAGAGGCTTCACCAGTGTCCTGTACAACATCAACATAATGTCCCAACTCCTATATTCAAAGGACTGAGCAATGAAGGCAAGCGTGCCAAACGCCTTTTTAACCATCCTGCCTATATGTGATGCAAACTTTAAAGAATTATGTACTTGCACCCGTAAGTCCCTCTGTTCTACAAGACTACCCAAGGTCCTACCAATAATTGTATAAATCCTACCTTTGTTTGTTGTACAAAAATGCAATACCTCATATTTATCCAGATTCTACTCCATCTGCCATTTTCAGCCCATTGACCCATTTGATCAAGATCCCTTTGTAATCTAAGAAAACCTTCTTCACTGTCTACAATGCCACCAATTTTGGTGTCATCCACAACTTACTAACCATGTCTTCTATATTCTCATCCAAATCACTTATATAAATGACAAAGAAAAGAGGACCCAGAACCGATCCCTGTGCAGCACTGTTTGTCACAGACCTCCAGTCTGAAAAGCAACCCTCCACCATTAGTCTCTGTCTCCTGCCATTAAACTAATTATGTATCTATATCTATACAAAAGCCTGGTTCGGCCACATCTGGAGTATTGTGTCCAGTCTGGTCGCCTCATTACAAGAAAGGTGTGGAAGTGTTGGAAAAGGTGCAGAGGAAATTTACCAGGATGTTGCCTGGAATGGAGGGAAGGTCTTACGAGGAAAGGTTGAGAGAGCTAGGACTTTTCTCTTTAGAACGATGAAGGATGAGAGGTGACTTGATAGAGGTGTACAAAATGATCAGAGGTATAGATAGAGTGAACAGCCAGAGACTTTTTCCTAGGGTGGAGGTAGCTATTATGAGGGGACATAGTTTTAAAGTGAGTGCAGGTAGATATAGGGGAGACGTCAGAGGTAGGTTCTTTACTCAGAGAGTGGTAGGGATGTGGAATGCATTGCCGGAGAGGGTAGTGGTGTCGGTCTCATTAGGGACATTTAAGCGGCTATTAGGTAGGTGTATGGATGATAGTATAAGGTAGGGGTGGAGGTTAGATAGACCTTAGGTTTAGGGTAAAAGTTCACAACATCGTGGGTTGAAGGGCCTGTGCTGTGCTGTACTGTTCTATGGTCTATGTATCCAATTGGCAGGCTCTCCCTGAATCCCATATCAAAGGCTTTACTAAAATCCAAATAAACAATGTCTACTGTTGTATCAGAGATAGTAGGAACTGCAGATGCTGGAGAATCTGAGATAACAAGGTGTAGAGCTGGATGAACACAGCAGGCCAAGCAGCATCAGAGGAGCAGGAAGGCTGACGTTTCGGGCCTAGACCCTTCATCAGAATGATGAGTCTAGGCCCAAAACGTTAGCCTTCCTGCTCCTATGGTGCTGCTTGGCCTGCTGTGTTCATCCAGCTCTACACCTTGTTATCTCAAACAATGTCTACTGTTGTGTGATCATCAATCTTTTTGGTAACTTCTTGAAAAAGCTCAATTAAGTTTGTGAGACATGATTTTCCTTGCACAAAACCATGCTGCCTATCAGTAATCAATTTTGCCTCTCTAAATGTCCATAAATCCTATCTTTTATAATCACCTCCAACAATTTACCCATGACCGAAGTCAGACTCACAGGATTTTAGTTCCCCGATTTTTCCTTACAACCTTTCTTAAACAAAGGTACAACATTAGCAACCATTCAGTCATCAAGCACCTCATCCGTAGCTATAGATGATGCAATACTTCTGCAAGGGGTATCGTAATTTCCTCCCTTACTTCCCACAACGCCTTTGTATTCTCTAAGACCTCCCGAACTTCCTCTTCTGTAATGTGAACTGTTTTTTAAACATCAAAGTTTATTTCTCTGCATTCTTTAGACTCCATTTCTTTCTCCACAGTAAAAACTGAGGCAAAATATTCATTTAGTATCTCTCCCATCTCCTGGGGTTCGATACAAAGACGACCTCCTTGATCTTGAAGAGGCCTAACCCTCTCTCTAGTTACCCTCTTCTCTTAATGTATTTGTAGAATCTCAACGTTATCTTCAACGATTATTTTCAATGTTATCTGCCAATATTATCTCATATCCTGTCTTTGCCTTCCTGACTTCCCTCTTAAAAATACCCCTACACCCTTTACATTGATAAGAGATTCAATTGAACCAACTACAACTTGGTTCAATTGAATCTCTTAATCAATATATTTAAGAAAAAGGTTTTCTTTTATTCTTGGCTAGAACCTCAACATCTTTATTTAGCCATTGTCCCTTAACCTTACCAGCCTTACCCTTCGCTCCAACAGGAACAAAATGCTTCTGAACACTCGTCATCACAGTCTTGAACGCCTCCCACTAGTCAGACAACCTTTTACCTGTGAACAGTCCACTCCAATCAACTTTTGAAAGCTCTTGTCTCATACCATTAAAATTTGCCTTACTCCAATTAAAATTTTTAACTTTTATGGAAGGCTTAACCATTTTGAAACTAATAGAATTATGATCACTAGACACAAAGTGTTCCCCAACTTTTACTTCAGTCACCTGACCTGCCTTATTGCCCAAAAGGTCTAGTTTTGCTCCTTTTTTAGTGGGAACATCCACATATTGAACAGAAAATTTTCTTGAGCATATTTGACAAATTCTTCACCAGCCAAACCTTTAACACTTTGTAAGTCCCAATCAAAGTTGGAAAATTAAAATCTCCCATTATTACAAATGGAGTAAAAGAACTCATAAACTAGTATCCAGGAGAGTCCAAATCCTGGAAAATCAACCTACATCTGGTTTAGAACAGTTAAATTGCTTAGCAACATACAAATCAGATCCCATCAAAATAAACGTCTGTTTAAATAGTCACTAGGTTCTAATGGAGGTCAATACTAGCGCAGCTATATCTGAGATCATAGAACCAGTCTTTAACAAAATTCACTCTGGACTCCAACCCTTAAGTTTGCACAAGACCTCAGCTAGACTGAGAACCTATACCACGGAACATTTACAGATTAAGGGCACAACTTCCGTTCCGGTCACTTATGAGAAGCAGCTGGTTCAGTTACCACCGATTGTAGTAAATAGCTCAGGCCAAAGCTTGATAGGAAGGTACTGGTTGAAAAAGATTGACCTAGATTGGCTCACCAAATTTTGATGAGAAAATGGCTGACTGAGTGAAGTCCTAATTAGATACCCAGAAGTATGTCAGGAAGGCTGAGGGACTATCAAGGGAGACAAGGTCGCCTTGGATGTTGACCAGGAAGCAATTCCACAATTCTGCAAGGCCCGCCCAGTCACATTTGCTTTATGGGCAAAAGTAGAGGCAGAAATCAGTAGTTTGGAAAGTAAAGAAATCATCAAACCAGTCGAGTTTGGAGAACGGGCAGCATCAGTTGTACCAATTGTAAGCTCAATGGGTCAGTTCGCCTTTGTGGGATTTTAAACAAACTGTAAACCACTTTTCACAGCCAGATAAATACCCAATCCTTACAGGATTTGTACACAAAGCTGGCAGGTGGGCTGTCCTCCACAAAGCTGGACATGTGCCATGCATAATAAAAATCGAAAAAACCAAAAGAACTGCGGATGCTGTAAATCAGGAACAAAAACAGAAGAACAGAACAATTCTGAGGAAGGGTCACCGGACCTGACATGTTAACTCTGATTCTCTTTTCACAGATGCTGCCAGACCTGCTCAGCTTTTCCAGCAACTTCTGTTTATGAGCCATGCATAGTTGCAATTGCAGATAGAAGAGGATTCCAAGACTTATGCTATAATTAATACCCATTGGTTTGTACCAATATACAAGACTGTCATTGAGGTATCGTTAGCCTGTATAATTTTTCTGTGGATGATGGAGAAGATTTTACAAGGTCTACCCAAGTTGCCATTTATCTAGAAGACAGGAAGACCAATAAGGAGCACTTAGAGAATGTAGACACTGTCCTTAGATGTTTCTCCCAGGTGGGGGTATGCAGTAGAAGGGTTCCAGGCACTCCAAGTGCCCTACTTGAACTAGAGTCAACAAGACCAGGTTATACCCATTGGAAGATAAAGTGAGGATGATCAAAGTTCCCATATTTATACCAGAGCTTAGGTCTTTCCTTGCGCTGGTGAACTATCACAAAAAGTTCATACATAACCTGGCCTCCATCCGTATTTTTTTTTTGTTTCAGATATAGAGGAGCTGCAATATTTGTTTTTAACTAATACCTGCTATAGGAAAGATGTTGCAAAATTGAAAGGGTTCAAAAAACATTTAAAAGAATGTTGCCGGGATTGGAGGGTTTGAGCTGTAGGGAGAGGCTGAATAGGCTGGGGCTAATTTCCCTGGAGCCTCGGAGGCTGAGGGGTGATGTTATAGGTGTTTATAAAATCATGAGGGGCATGGATAGGGTGAATAGACAAGATTTTTTGCCAAGGCAGGGGAGTCCAAAAATAGACAACATAGGTTTAAGGTGAGAGGGGAAAGATTTAAAAGGGACCTGAGGGTCAGAGGGTGGTGCATGTATGGAAGGTCTGCCAGAGGAAATAGTGGAGTCAGGTGTAACTACAATATTTAAAAGGCATTTGATGAGTACATGAATAGGAAGGTTTAAAGGCATATGGGCCAAATGCTGGCAAATGGGACTATATCAGTTTAGGGTATCTGGTCAGCATGGATAAGTTAGACCAAAGTATCTGTTTCTGTGCTGTATAACTCCACAACTCTATAACTCTTAAAAAAAGGGTCAGCCTTGGAAATGGCCACATCATCAAACCATAACTTCCAGGGAAGTGAAGAAACAGTTATCATCCTATAAGGTGTTGGCACATTATGATCCCAATTGAAATCTGGTAACGACATGCAATGCCTTTCAGGCAGTACTAGCTCATAGGTGGTCCAATGGAGAGGAACACCCAATAGCATATCATCCAGGACTTTGACTAATGCAGAATGTAAATACACCCAGATACAGAAGGAAGGTTTGGCAGTCATATTTGGAGTTAGGAAGTTCCACCAATATCTTTAACAGCCATAAATTTGTAATAATACCAGACCACAAACCCCCATTAGCTTCACTTAGGACAAGGCAGTGCCGCCCATAGCTTCAGGCTGAATTCAGTGATGGGCTCTAATGTTAAGTCATATAATTACAAGTCGGAAGTCCAGGAGGCTAAGTAACAAATGCAGATGCACTGAGCCACCTGCCGCAGGCAGATACATCACAGTGGTATCACCACTGGAAGAATCTATAATGGTTTTAAATTTTCTGGACACAGTTCCAGTCACAGCTGACAATATCAAACTTTGAACCCAGAAGGATCCAGTTCTGGCAAAACTAGTGGTGATGGGGGGGAAAACCAAAGGTCTGTCACAACCAGAATTGAAACCTTTTTGGACCTGGAGAGACCAGATCACAGTATTGTACAGCATATTATTGTGGGGAGCAAGAGTAATTGTCTGAAGCAAAGGTCATTGCCAGATACTGGCTGAAATCCACCAGGGTCATCAGGGGTTTCCAAAATGATGATGCTGATGAGAAGTTATGCCTGGTGCCCAGGATTAGATATAGACATAGTTGTGTTAGTGGGGCAATGCCCAGTGTGCCAACAAGGGCAAAAATTACCACCAGCAGCTCCCCCACATTTGTGGGAATGGCCGGGTAAACCCTGGACTTGATTACACGTGACTATGCAGGTCCTTTCATGGGTTCAATGTTCTTAGTCATTGAGGACACCCAATCAAAGTGGCTGGACCTGAGTAGAGTTGGCTCATGAGTCCAGTATCAGCCAAACAAACCATGTGTGGAGCTTGTTTTGAGTGCTTAGAACCTCAATACTGGGCAGGTTGGCTTGGGAGAAGACATTGCTGTTGACCTGCCTTCCCTGCCTCTGGATTTGGAGGTTCTTATAAAGAGAATGGTGATGATACTTCTCCAATGTTTTAAGGTGCCTGTTGTAGGTGTCCATCTCTTTGAAGCATATAGGAGGGTGGGGGTTGCTGCTGCATGGGAAACCATGAACTTAATCTCAAGTTTGAGATCCTAATCCTCAAATCCTTTTCCTCAGACAGTTGAAGGCTGAGCTGGTACATTGGAGGTGAACTTTATTATTTATGACTATCTTCACTGAGAGGAAGCACGCAAGATATTTAAAATGGTTCACATTTTCCAGGATCTCATCATTAACCTGGATTGGGGAAGGTGTTTAGCTGTGGGAACTAGTCGGAAGAAGACCTTTATTTTCTGGATGTTTAGAGGTCCTTTTTCTCATATGTTTTGAAAAAGGAGTTGACAATAGCTTACAGGCCAGTTTCTGACTGAGCATATACACACAAACATTATGTGTATACAAGAGCTTAATGACTGAAGTTGGTGCCATTTTGATTTTGGATTGAAAGCAGGAAAGGTTGAACAGTTTCTCCTCTGTTCTGTAAATGGTCTGCATTCCTACGGATAACTGATTAGAGGTAAGGTGCAGTATGGCAGTAATGAAGATGGAGATGGGCAGCATGATGGCTCGGTGGTTAGCACTACTACATTACAGTGCCAGGGACCTAGGTTCAACTCCAGCCTTGGGCAGCCACTTTTAGAATATTCAGTCCAATTCTGGTTGCCCTTTTATAGGAATGATGTTATTAAACTTGAGAGGGTGCAGAAAAGATTGACAAGGATGTTACGAGGACTATCAGGTTTGAGTTCTGGGGAGAGGCTGAATAGGATGAGGCCTTTTTCCCTGGACTGTAGGAGGTTGAGGGTGACCTAATAGAGGTTTTATAAAATCATGTGGGGCGTAGATAAGATAAATAGCTGAGATCTTTTTCCTAGGGTAGAGGTGTCGAAAACTAGAGGGTATAGGTTTAAGGTGAGAAGGGAAAGATTTAAAAAGGACCTGAGGTGTAACTTTTTCATGCAGAGGGTGGTGCATGTATGTAATAAGCTGCCAGAGGAAGTGGTGGAGGTGGGTACAAGTACAACATTTAAAAGGCACCTGGATGGGGATGGGTATATGAATAGGAAAAGTTTAGAGGGATATGGGCTAAATGCTGGTAAATGGGGCTAGGTCGGGTTGGGATGTCTGGTTGGACCACAGGGTCAGTTTCCAGGCTGTCTGACTCTATGACTGTCTGTGTGGAGTTTACACGTTCTCCCCGTGTCTGCATAGATTTCCTCCAGGTGCTCCAGTTTCCTCCCACAGCCCAAAGATGTGCAGGTTAGATGGATTGGCCATAGGTAGATTAACCAAGGGAAATGTTAGGTTACAGCAATGGGGTAGGTCCAGCTTGGGATGCTCTTTGGAGGGTTGGTATGGACCCAACGGGCCAAATGGCCTGCTTCCACTCTGTAAGGATTCTATGATTCTATGAAGAGAGTTGGTTTGATGACACAACTTTGTGTGACCCCAATTTTAATTGAGATAGGGGCTGTGGTAGCTTGTGGATGAAAATTATGGCTTGCACGTCATTGTGGAGTTGGCAGAGGATGGTTATTAATTTCTGAGGTCAACCCAATTTGAGAAGGACTTTCTACATGGGGACCTCCAAAATGTCCATCTTCCTCAACTGAGGATTCCCCACCACCATGGTTGATAGGTCCCTCAACCCTGTCCAACACATTTTCCACACTTCAGCCCTCACACCTTCTCTTCCCTTTCACAACCGTGATAGGGCACCCTTGTACTCAATTACCATCCCACCAGCATCCACATCCAAAGGATGATTAACTGGCATTTCTGCCACCTCCAGCAGGATGCCACCATCAGCCATAAATTCTTCTCCCCTCCTTTATCAGTCTTCTGCAGGGACTGTTCCCTCTAGGAAGCCCTTAATCCACTCCTCCATTCCCCACACCTCCCCACTCCTACATGGCACCATCCAATGCAATTGCAGAAGGTGTAACACTTGCCCCTTTACTTTCTCCCTCCTCACTATCCAAGGCCCCAGGCACACCTTCTAGAAAGAGTCATAGAGTCATAGTATCATAGAGGTCTGAGGCATCGAAACAGGCCTTTCGGCCCAACTTGCCCATGCTACCCAGTTTTCACAATTTGAACTAGTTGTATTTGCCTGACTTCGGTATATATCTCTCCATACCTATTTCATCCATGTATCTGTCTAAATGTTTCTTAAATGATGAAATTGTACTCACTTTCACCATGACCTCCGGCAGCCCGTTGCAGACACTCACCACTCTCTGTGTGAAAAAACTGCTCCTCTGGACTTAAACCAATGCCCTCTAGTTTTAGACTCGCCTACCATTGGGAAAAGCTATTGGCTACCTATCTTATCTATAACCCTCATGATTTTATAAATCTCTATAAGGTCACTTCTCAGTCTCCTCCGGTCCAGGTAAAAAAGTCCCAGGCTATCCAACCTCTCCTTCTAACTCCTTCCAGTCCAGGTACCATCCTGGTAAATCTTTTCAGCACTCTTTCTAGTTCAATAATATGCTTTCTACAGTAGGGCAACCAGAACTGCACACAATACTCCAAATGTGGCCTAACCAACTTCTTGTACAGCTGCAACAAGATGTCCTAACCCCTATACTCAATGCTCTGACCAATGAAAGCAACCATGCTGAAAGCCTTCTTCACCACCCTGTCTACCTGTGACTCCATTTTCAAGGAGCTATGAACCTGTACCCCGACATCTCTTTGTTCTATAACACTCCCCAGGGCTCTACCATTGACTGTGCCAGTCTTGCGCTGGATTGCCTTACCGAAATGCATTTATCTAAATTAAACTCCACCTGCCATTCCTCAGTCCATTGGCCCAGTTGATCAAGATTTCACTGCATTCCCAGATAATCTTCCCAGATGAAGCAGCAATTTACCCTGAACTTCACTCGATCTAGTCTCCTATATTCACAGTTCACAATGTGGTCTGCTCTACGTTGGGAAGATGAAATACAAACTGGCCGACCACTTTGTAGAACACCCATGTTCTGACCACAAAAATGACTCTGGGCTTCCTGTTGCCTGCCACTTCAACATTTCTATTTCAGGTTTTCTGCTCCACGAAGCTAGGGACAAGCTGGAAGAATAGCATCTCATTTTCTGCTTGGGGACCCTGTAGCTTTCAGGACTCAATATCAAGTTCAATAATTTTAGGACCTGAGCACCTTCTTCCATCTCCTTACCCCAACTCCATCATCATCATCATCACATTGGCTGCTACCACAGCCAACCCACTGTCAGCTACTAATGGTCCCCATTAGCAGTTATTCATTCTCCCAGGTCTTTACCCATTCCTTTGTCTGCCCAACTGCTGTTCTCTTTGTCTGAGCTCCATTTTCACTTATCATATACTCCTCAACCCCCAACCCCATCTTCAGCATAAAACTAACTTTCTCCTAGTTACAACTAGTCCTGAAGAAGGGTCATTGGACCCAATTCTGTTTTCTCTCCAGAAGTGCTGCCAAACCTGCTAAGTTTTTCCCGTAATATCTGGTTTTGTTTCTGATTTCCAGCATTTGCAGTTTTTTTTTTGTTTTCTGCATAAACCTTAACAGGGAGTTGACAGAATCTAAGGCTTCCATTTGATTAATAAGGCCAAGAACAACACTTGGTGCTGTTCCTTGCACTTTCTTGGATTTGCCATGTGGCGATGATCATGTCCATTTTGTTGAGCACTGTGACTTTGGAAGGACTTCTTCAGGCACTGGAAGGAGGCAACTGAGGTTTATCTTCCTGTGATAAACAGCAGAGACATTCCTCTACAATTTTCACAATTAGACTTGTTTCCTTTCTTAAATCTAATCATGATCACACCCCTAAGATCACTTACATACATAACTCTTCTCAGTTGAGGGATATGAAGTTGTACGGCTATGACACCTAAGCCTCTGTGTCACTTTTCAGACTTTTGGCAATATACTGTTGCTTCTGCTCTCTTTTTATTAGAATTGTTCCCACGATGGCTGCCTGCAGTAAGTGCTGCATTGCAGAGGTTGCAAGACTCAAGTCCAATTATCTTCCACTTGCTTCAGAGGCTTTGTCTATTCTTAGCTGTCAAGTAGTTTTGTTCAACTTCACTCATGACTGGGGTGACACCATTACTCATCCAAGCAAAGTGTTGAAGAACAGAGTTGAGGACATTCAATTTGAAAACAATGTTACGGTTAAGGAGTTCTTCAAAATGTTCTCTTCAGTAATGATAAAGAGCCTCAATGTTCTTGATGAGCTTTGCTCTATGTTTGGGTCTAAGCAGCTTGAACCCTTGAGTGCTTAGGCCAAAGATCGTCATGACTGAAGAAACTGCATGCATCATTATTGCCCGTGAGTTGTTAGATCTCCCATGAGCTCTTTCTGCTCACAATTTGTTTATGTTGTATGTTCTGCGCTGCACCTTTACTTCACATGCACGTAGGATTGCTTCTTTTCCCTTGAGGTGTGGTAAAGTTTCCAGTCTGCAAAACCTTTGTGAGTGTTCTCGATTACATTCTACATCTTTTGATCATTTTCATCGAATGAGTCATGATGATCCCTGGTAAAAAGGCTATGTGTCTTCACAGGCACTTGCTATGGTCGACTTTAGAGTTAACCAGGCACCATGGACACTCTGTAAGTCATGACTATAAAAGTTTACACAATTGCCACCTGGTATATCACCCAAATTGAGACCCACTCATGTAATATGCAAGGCAGGCTTCTTTCTGCCCTCAGAAGACAGAACTAGCAGGACCATGATGGGCCGAATGGTTTGTTTCTATACCCAAAATCCATATTTCAGACAAGTTCTCTCATAACCTTTTAGATAGATTCCTTGGCCCCAACTGAAGGATGTTGACATTTTGCATGACTTAACCAATCACTGAAAAAACTTGACCAGTTCGCGGTAAAGTCCATGTTTGAACATATTTTTAATTGAAATCAATAATACTCCCTCAAACAAAGCAGCATAAATCATTACCATTAAAATGAAAAGTTACTCAAATTAATTTAGAATTTGTATTTGTCTTCTGCTCACATTCCAAGCAGTCAATCATTTTACAATCATACTACCCATCCAAATTAAGAATGGAAATTTATACTTCAAAGTAATTCATAACTCAAAGAGCTTTGATGTGGTAAAATGCTTATAAATGCAAGTTTTTTTTAGCTTATTTTGGTAAGAACTGAGTACAGGTCACACATTCCAGATTTCTGCTGTGACCTCTAGGAGTGGGATGAAATGACTACGGAACCAATTTCAGTTTTGAAGAAAATTAAGTGCCAATGCAAACAACCTAAAAGATGCTTTTGTCCATTATTTTGGATATCTAAGTTATGATTTGCATCAATAGCATACTTTTTTAAGGCACTGTAGTTAACTTAGCTAAAAGACTATGGGGTTATGCAGCTTTAAGTAGTGCAGAGTATAACAGGAATTAAAGTAACAGCACTAATTTAATTGATTTTATAATACATTTTAAAATTCCCAGTATCCAGTCAGCCTGACTGGTAATTGAGGAGCCTTGTCTGGGAGTTACAGTGAGCTATATTGATGTCAAAACTTCAAGGATTTTACTCATGATGAATCCATTTAAATTGTTTTTTCAATTGGTTTTCTAATGGTTTGTTAGTTCTAGAAAAATAAGATTGTGCTACAACTTGGCTTCATTATAAATTGTGACATCTACTGACCATTCCTAATTGCCCTTGAACTAAAGGACATGTCAGGTCATTTCAGAGGGCAGTTAGGAGTCAAATACATTACACTGGGTCTAGAGTCACATGTAGACGATACTATAAACCTGGCCTGATTTCTACAATAATTCAGCAACTTTATAATCATTATTTTTAAATTCCAGATTTACTAATTAGTTGAATTTAAATTCCCCACCTCCCCCCACCAGCTACCATGGTGGGATTTGAAGTCATACTCAGGAGCATCAACTTGAGTCTGTAGAGTATGTAATGTTAACATTATGCTACTATCCCCTTGCTCAAAGCTTCTCAGAGGATGTGCTGTCTTATACTAACAGTGATGTTGAACCGTTTTCAATTTTAATGTTAACTGTTTCTCTCTCCACAGATGCTACCAGACATGCTGAGTATCTCCAGCTTCATTGTCTTTCACTGCTGCTGGGTCAATATCCTGGAATTCCCTCCCCAAAGGCATTATGGATCAACATTCAGCACATAGATTGCAGCAGTTCAAGAAGGCAGCTCACCGCCACCGTCTGAAGGGCAGCTAGGGCTGGGCAATACGTGCTGGCCAGCCAGCGATACCCACATCCCACAAGTGAATTTTTTTTAAAAAATTCTCTGTGTTTGTCTGAGATGAAACTCATCTGCTGCTCTAGAAATGAAACCTTTTTGACTTCTGACGCTCATTTAGATTTCAATTTTCCTCAGTGGATTTATTAGTTATATTATATTTAAGGTGATTTAAGGCCCTACCCCAGGCCAGAAGTCCCACACCATGACTTGTTGGCCAAGGAAGGTGCATTTGTGATGTGGCTAAATCGGTTGATTTCTGGCCTATAAATCCTTTAGGGTACATCTGATGGCAGGTGATAAGAGTAGAACTTTCCTGATCAGCCATCCTGCAGAAGGCACTGCAGTTCTCTCCCCGTAAGTAGAGACCAATCTAATGGAAGTCCAAGTCCCAACCCTTAGAAACAAGTAAGGGAAAAATGGCAAACGGATCTTTATAGTTATGGGAAACACAAAGATTTACTGGCACTTTTAGACAAACCGTGCCTTTTGAGTTTGTAGTTATATTGTTGGAAATGATAAAGCTCTTATACTGTTACTTTACACAGGTAGTATGTTTCTGCATGATCAGACGATATAAAAACAGACCAAAAGAACACAAAAAGAACATACAGTGAATGTTACCTCTTGAGGGGCAATCCAGAGGTCATAGTTTTAGCTAATGGATGGCAAATTTAAAGCATAGATTAGGAAGAATTACTTCTCTCAAAGGGTTGTGAATCTGTGGGAGTCTCTACCCCTGACTAAAGTGGATGCCAGGACACTCAATAAATTTAAGGAAGAGAGAGATATATTTTTAATTAGTAAGGGGTTAAATGGTTATGGGCAGCAGGTAGGAAAGTGAAGTTGAGGCTGACATGAGGACAGCCATGATCATATTAAATGGCAGAGCAAGCTCGAGGGGCTGAATTACCTACTCCTACTCCAACTTTGTCCCAAAGAATTGAGAAGCAAATACTGAGTGATTTCAAGCCAGTAATACAAATTAACGTTCAGAGGTTCTGAGGAAGGGTCACCGGACCTGAAACGTTAACTCTGTTTTTCCTTCACAGATGCTGCCAGAGCTTTTCCAGCAACTTTGTTTCTGTTTCTGATTTACAGCATCTGCAGTTCTTTCGGTTTTTATTAAGGTTCAGATAATGGTTTTGACAGTATTGAGGTCATTATTTTACAAGGAGTGAGTGCACTGTAAATATTATTTCCTCCCTTTGGCTGTTATAAACAGCAGACTTTACAGTAACCCAAGGACATTGGACCCCTACGAAATTATGACTGCACATACATACTGGGGTTGAAGTTGCCAACTGCATAATTCTGTGACAGTTTTCCAACATATTCTCACTCTGCAGTGACACTGCAACTCATTTATCTGTAGAAAATGGCATCACAGACAAAAGACTCTGGCAATCCTGTACCTCCTGTGCATTATGAGAAATTCCTTGCCCAGTGAAACAGCTGAGGCTGCCTCGTTGAATGTTTTTAAGACAAAGTTAGATAGATTTTTGAACAGTGAAGGAATTAAGGGTTATGGTGAGTGGGCGGGTAAGTGGAGTTCAGTCCACAAAATGATCAGCCATGATCTTATTAAATGGCAGGGCAGGCTCGAGGGGCCGGATGACCTACTCCTGCTCCTAGTTCTTATGTTCTTATGTGAACGCTGTTCAACATCAACTGGAGGTTGCCTTTGGCCCTGGGCTTATTGGCGCACAAGTTTCTCCTCCAATTCACTGTGTCTTTGTCGCATCACAGCATCAGTGATAATTATCCTGGATCCATCCGCTTGCAATGAACCTGGGTGGGGAACATAAGAAACAGAACAGGTCCTGTATAATGTGAGCATTCAGAAATCACATCACTCACAAATGATGGTTCAGCACATTCCTCCAATAGAGTGGGACATGGAGCACGCAGACAAGGCAGTCCATGGAATGCCTTGATGTGGAACTTTGACAGTGCACCTTATTCTGCTGAATGCAACACCAGTCATGTTGCAAACAGACAAAAGGAGACTGTAAATTCTGCATGAGTTGAAACTCAATGTCCTCCCAATCCCACAACACTCAAGAAAGGCAACATGCATATCAGAGTATGTGGAGAATAGTTACATTTCAAGGTGAGAGAGAAGCAGTTCTGTGCCTCTGTGCATCCTACGGGATCACAGAATCCCTACATTGCAGATAGAGGCCATTCAGCCCATCAAGTCTGCACTGACCCTCCAAAGAGCATCTCACCCAGATCCACCTTCTGAGTTTGACAGTCATAGAGTTGTACAGTACAGAAACAGACCCTTTGGTCCAAATTATCCATGCCAACCAGATATTCTAAATTAATCTAGTCCCATTTGCCAGCATTTGGCCCATAACTCTCTAAACCCTGAAACAAAAACAGAAAGCCCTGGAAAAGCTCATCAGGTCTGGCAGCATCTGTGGACTGAAATCAAAGTTAACATTTCGGGTCAAGTGGCCCTTCCTCAGAACTGAACCCAGCAATTTCCGATTTTGTTCCTGATTTACAGCATACACAGTTCTTCTGTTCTTTAATCCCTCAAAAGCCTTCCTATTCATATACCCATCCAGATGCCTTTTAAATGTTGCAATTGTACCAGCCTCCACCACTTCCTCTGACTGCTCACTCCACACTCGCACCACCCTCTGCATGAATAAGGTGCCCCTCAGGTACCTTTTATCACCTTAAATCTATGCCCTCCAATTTTGGACCACCCTACACTGGGGACTTGGCTATTCACCCTATCCATGCCCCTCATGATTTTATAAACCACTATATAGTCACCTGTCAGCCTCCAACGCTCCAGGGAAACTAGCCCAGCCTATTTAGCCTCTCTCTATAGCTCAAACCCTCCAACCCCAGCAACATCCTTGTAAACAAAAAACGCTGGAAATACAGCGGATTGTGCTAATGTTTCGAGTCTAGATTACTCTTTATCAGATCTGTGATCGCCAGCATTTTTCGTTTTTAGCACAGATTCCAGCATCTGCAGTAATTTGCTCCAACATCCTTGTAAATCTTTTCTGTACCCTTTCAAGCTTAACAACGTCTTTTCTATCGCAGGAAGACCAGAAGTGAATGCCTAAGTGGCCTAACTAATGTCCTGTACAGCTGCAAAATAACATTTCAATTCCTACACTCAATGCACTGACCAATAAAGAGAAGTGTAATAAATGCCTTCTTCACTAACCTGTCTACCTGTCACTCCACCTTCAAGGAAGTATGAACCTGCACTTCAAAGTCTCTGTTTGGCAACACTCCTCAGGACCCTACCATTGAGTGTATAAGACCTGGCCTGATTGTCCTTTCCAAAATGCAACACCTCACATTTATCTAAATTAAACTCCATCTGCTACTCCTCGGCCTTTCATCCAATCTGATCAAGGTTTCAGTTGTGCTCTGAGATAACGTTCTTCACTGTCCAGTACATCACCAATTTTGGTGTCATCTGCAAACTTACTAACCATTCCTCCTATATTCACATCCAAATCATTTATATAAATGACAAAAGGTACTGGACCCAGCACCAATCCTTGCAGCACACCGTTGGTGACAAACCTCCAGTTCGAAAAGCAACATTCCACCACTACCCTCAGTCTAAAGTTTGAGAAGATTTGTAGCTCGGGTTGTGGATGAGGTTGTAGACTTGCTCGCCGAGCCAGTGTGTTTGATTGCTGATGTTTCGTCATCCTGCGAGGTAACATCGTCAGTGCACCTCTTGTAAAGCATTGATGTTCTGTCCCACTTGTTATTAATGTCGCCACATGTTATTAAATATTTATATTTATATGAGGCATATAAATAACAAGCAGCACAGAGTACCAACGTTTTACTGGAGGCGCACTAACGTTGTTACAAGCAGGGTGACGAAACGTCTGCAATCAAACACAGCAACTTGGCGAGCAAGTCTACAACTAGCCTCAGATTCCCGCCTGAGTGGGAGTTTGAGTTTCATGAGTTTGATTTATTGTTGTCATATGAACCGAGATACGGTGAAAAGTATGATTTTGTGTACTATACAGGCAGATCATACCATACAAAGTGCATCAGGGTAGTGGAACAGAGTGCAGAATACAGTGTTACAGTACAGAGAAGGTGTAGAGAGAGATCAAAATTAATGCTTGATAACAGTGGGGAAGAAGCTGTTCTTGAATCTGTTCATACATGTATTCACAAAAGGGGGTGGAACAGAGTATAACTGGGTTGAGAAGGATCTTTGATTATGTTGGTTGCATTCCAGAGGAAGTGGGGAGTATAAATGGAGGTAATGGATGGAAGGCTAGTTTGCGTGATGCACTGGGCTGCATTCACCTTTCTCTGTAGTTTCTTGTGGTCTTGGGAAGAGCAGTTGCAATACCACGCTTTCCATGCATCCAATAAGGAGCTTTCTATGGTGCATCTATAAAAATTGGCGAGAGTCTTTGTGGGCATGCTGAATTTCCTGAGCAAATAGAGGCATTATGCTTTTTTGACCATCGCATCAACATGGGAGGACCAGAACCGATTGTTGGTGATCATCTCTCCCAGGAACTTGACACTCTTGACCATCTCCATCTCAATACCATTGATGCAGACAGGAGCATGCCCTCCACTCCACTTCCTAAAGTCAACGACCAGCTCCTTTGTTTTGTTGATGAAGAGATTATTCTCTCTACACCTTATGGCTGAGTACTTAATTACTTTCCTGTATTCTGTCTCGTCGTTGTTTGAGATCCGACCTACAACATTGGTGTCATCAGCAAACCTGTAAATGGAGTTGGAACAGATTTTGGCCACACAATTGTGAGCATATAAGGAGTATAGTAGGGGGCTGAGAACGCAGCATTATGGGACACCAGTGTTGAGGATTATGGTGGAGGAGGTGTTGTCACCTATTCTGACTGATTGCAGCCTATGGGTCAGGAACTCGAGGATCTGGTTACAGGGTGGGGAGCTGAGACCCAGGTCTCTGAGTTTAGAGATGAGTTGGTTTGGAATTATGGTTTTGAAGGCAGAGCTGTAGTCAACAAGTAGGAGCCTGTCATAGGTATCCTTCTTATCTAGATGTTCCAGTGATGTGTGTAGGGCCATGGAGATGGTGTCTGCCATGGACCTGTTGCATCAGTAAGCAAATTGCAAAAGATCAAGGCAATCTGGTCGGCTGGAATTGATGTGAGCCATGACTAGCCTCTTGAAGCACTTTATAAATATGAAGGCCAAAGCCACCATGTGATGGTCATTGAGGCATGCTATATGATTCCTACTTGGCACCAGGATGATGGCGGTCTTCTTGAAGCAGGTGGAGGCTTCAGATCATAGTAAGGAGAGGTTAAAGATTTCTGTGAATACACCTGACAGCTGGCCTGCACAGGATCTGAGTCACGGCCGGGGACTCCAACCAGGCCAGTTGCTTTCCATGGGTTCACCCTTAAGAAGGCCAATCTAACAACTACAACAGTTGCCATGTGTACAGGTGCATCCAAAACTATTGGGATAGGTGACATAGTTTCACTGACCTTCTGTTCAAAGCAAGCACAGAATGCATTGAGTTCATCAGGTAGGGATATATTGTTGCCCACAATTTTGTTCCACTTCGCTTTGTAGCCCATTGTGTCGTGTAAGCCTTGCCACAAACAACTGGTGTCAATGTGGTTAGTCTGGGTCTCAAGCTTGGTTCGGTGTTGCCTTGAGGCATCTCTGATTGCTTTACAAAGGTCCTACCTAGATTTCTTGTATAGGTCAGAGTTGCCTGACTTGAACACCTCAGACCTGGACTTGGACTTTAGTTGGGAGTGGTTCTCCTGGTTCGTGCATGGATTCCGGTTGGGGAACATTCAGATTAACTTCTTCAGCATGCAGTCATTTATACACTTACTAATGAAGTTTGTAACAGTAGTGGCATACTGATTTAAGTTGGCAGCTGAGTTCTTGAATATGGACCAGTCCATTGACTTTAAGCAGTCCTGTAGAAGCACTTTCATTGCCTCAGACCAACACTGCACTATTTTCTGTACTGGGTCCCCGAGCTTCGATTTCCGCTGTAAGCCGGGAGGAGATGCACAGCACTGTAATCTGATTTTCCAGAATGTGGATGGGGGAATGGAGCAGTACGCATCTTTGATGGTTGTATAGCAATGATCAAGGATATTCAGAACTCTGGTGGGACATGAGACCTCACCCTATCCTTGTAGACCTGTATTTACCATGGCTAATCCACCTAGCCTGGACATTCCTGGGCAATTTAGCAAGGCCAAGCCACCTAACCTGCACACCTTTGGACAGTGGGAGGAAACCCGCACAAACACAGGGAGAAAGTGCAAACTCCACACAGTCACCCACGGCTGGAATTGAACCTGGGTCCCTGGTGCTGTGAGGCAGCAATGCTAACCACTGAGCCATCATGCTGCTCGAAAGATATTGCATTATCTTTATTCTTTCTGGTCAATTTTCAGATCATCTGTGATTAGTTCTGTTGCACAGATCTCCGTCGCTTATAAGCAGAATCTGCAATGAGACTAAAAAAAAATACTGACTTCGCCATCTCTGGATTTGGTCACAGCCATTTTCCATTCTCAGTTCACATTTAGGAGTCCATTAAATATAAAAGGCAATGCAGATCATGCTTGATACAGAGAATCTCAGGCTCAACCTGGTAATAAACTGCCATTCTACTCTCCTGAAACTCAATATTCCTTTCTTCCTGGCAATCCCAAATCAGCACATCATTATAGATCCTTCACACATTTCCCGACAACATCTGGAATTAGGTCTACAGCTCTCATCATTTCCCCTGACAGCCAGCCCTACAGTTTAGTCATGCCCACCATCATACTCCAAATCGAGGCCATGATGGTGGTAAATGGCTGACAAACCCCACCTCCTCCTCCTGCAGCATCTCCCATGCATGACTGTCACTCCCCCCAATACATCAAATGTAACCCCCTTGCTCCTCTAACCCCAGCACTGAGTTCCCTAGCTTTCCAAACACAGCAGTGTCCCCTGATAACCACCTTGACTTTCATTCTGCTGACCTCAAGGACTGACTTTGACCCACTCCCTTGATTGATTTGGACAAATAGCACTAACTAATCACTGACTAGACCCCTGACTGACCTGTGTTCAATTTCCCCACAGAGTAGCCGCAAATCCTCTGACTATTTGCACCAGAACTGGCAGACTGACCATGTCTCACTCCTCAGGTGTAGTGAAATAAATCTCATGACCGTGTACCCTAAGCAGATAACTCATTGTGTCCACGACCTTGGACTGAGATTGGACAATACTGTTGGATTGAATGCTGAGAGTATTGAAGTAGGCGCAAAGTGAGTGAGCAATCCTGAAATTGAGCCTAGTTGAATCCATGGGATGAGTACCTGTCCCTTTGCACAGTGTCCTGACAGCTGCATTCCAATTAAAGATGCTGGTGTAGTCCAAAGTGCAGCATTGAAGGGCAAAACAATACTGTAAGTGGATTGGTGATGGGCCATGATGCAGTGAGGCTAGTATGTGTCAAATGTCAAGATCCATGGGGCAGGGGTTGGGTGTAGTCTCCGTCTGTGCAGCATATCCTGAGATATTGATGCTAGGTGTCCAAGATGGAATCTAGAGGATCGAGTGGAGATCTGGAGTTGCCAGGTGATCTCTCTGACTTTCGTCTTGGAATTATTGCCATCTAGCTTCTATCCAACTAGGGGGAGAATGGGAAATTGCATATTTATGAAGTGAGTTGAAGGAGTAATGAGATGTTAATCCACGCTGACATATGCGAATAGGCATCTCACTACTCACTACCAACAATCTCCTATCGCTGTTTAACACTTGGTGGAGAAAGGCACTATTTCTCTCAATGTCAAAAAGTTTCTCTTTGGCCATTTCACATGATTTTTCCAGCTTTCCTGCTATGGCCTACATCACTCAGGAGCTGGGAAGATGGAGCTCCAAGGTTACGGTGTCCAAGCAAGAAACAATAGGTTTCTAAATGCACTTTATTTAAGTATTGGTCTGACAGCTGAGACATCTCCATTGTATTTAACTTAATTTAGTAAATTAACCAGCTATCTTGACAGTACAATATCAGGCATGCACATTTTTGCATTCATTCATGGGATGTCGACATCACTGGCCAGGTTAGCATTTATTGCCCATCCCTGATTGTCTAGAGGGTAGCTAATAGTCAACTACAGTGGGGTTTGGAGTCACACGTAGACTAGGTAAAGATGGCAGTTTCCTTCCCTAAAGGACATTTGTGAACCAGAAGGGTTTTCCAGCAATCAACAATGGTTTCATGATCATCATTAGACGCCTAATTCCTGAATTTTTATTTTTGCCTTCAAAGCTTCCTCAGTCATTGATCCAGAAGTAACATGGCTGAAGCAATCACCAACACTTTGAAAGTTCATTGAGAAACTAAACCAATGTTGTTTGAATTCAATGCATTGTTCCACAGCCAGTTATATCCATTGCATTCAAATCTAAAGGAAACATGTGAAGGACAAATATTTGGATATATATGGTAAGTTAGTGCAATATCAGTCCTTGAATCTGCTTCATTGATATGTTCACCATGATTGTGAATAAAATGTATGGAATTAAGTTACAAAAACCAGGAACATCCCAAGTTGACTGCTTTTATTTTATCCTGAGTAAACTGATCTGGCTTCAATGTCATTGAAATTGGAAAAAGAGAAAATAGTTCACCCAGGGTTCCAAGCTAAAATTGCGATTCACTATATCAATGGTATATTTGCATTTATGACATTATCGTCTTTGGTCTTTATTACTTTAACTCTTTTCACAGTCCCTCCTAAAAGACTCATCCATGCCCAATGTTATGATAAAGCATAAGCATCATGAGTATTTCAAGCCAATTAATGCACACAGACTTGCTGTAAATAGGAATGAGCACACACCCTCATGAATGGGATAGAGATTAAATCATGTTATGGATGGCATGAAAACCAGAAAGACTGGGATTCAGGTCCGACCCTGAATTAGTCAGTCTCAGTTTAGGAAACAATAGGGTTATTACAATTACTTTACAAACACTGGCCCAACAGAGGACAAAAAAATCTCATGAGAGTGAAACCCTTTATGAATGTTGGTGACAAAATTGTTTGACTCAGAGGTGATTGCCTGCTGTGGATGGACTAGTATCTACACATGTAGTCAGTCAATTTCTGGAGAAGCTGCAAAGTTGTTGGTTCTCTTGAATCATTCTTTCCAGTCTGAGGTATTGCCTTCACATCAAACAAGATAAATTAAGAAAGAATCAGAGATAAGTTCTCACCCAATTACAATTGCAAAATAGAAATATTTAAATTTAAAATCATAAGCAAGAGTAAGCCATTCAGCCCTTTGTGCTTGTTTTGCCATTCATCAGGATCATTGCACGCCTTCTATCCCATTACCACTTTCCTGCATTATTCACACATCCTGTATATACCTTTGTATCTCTGTCCTATTGTCCAATGACTCAGCATCTGTAGCTTTGCGGGATGGAAACTATCATGTTAATGATAATGTTTGAATAATGAATCGCTGATCAGGAATTTATTTACTCTGTGGTTGGTTGATTGATTGCTTGATTGATTAATTTATTGTCACATGTACCGAAATACAGTGAATATATTTTTTTACGAGCGGTACAGGCAGATCACGGGAAGCAAAAGATGTACAGGTCAAAAAGACTTAGAGGCATACAGGTTACATTATTTGAGGCTAGAATCCATTCAACAGTCTGATAACGGCCAGAAAGAAGCTGTTCTTGAACCTGCTTGTGCGTGTGTTCAGGCTTCTGTATCTTCTGCCTGATGGAAGAGATTGTAGGAAGTCATTACCAGGATGCAATTGGTCTTTGATGATGTTGGCTGCCTTTCCGCGGCAGCGAGCCATGTGAGTAGAGTCCATGGATGCAAGGTTGGCTTCTGTGATAGCCTGGGCTGTGCATACCACCTTCTGTAGTTTCTTACGGTCCTGGGCAGAGCAGTTGCCATACTAGGCCGTTATGCAACCAGACAGTATGCTTTCAATGGTGCATCTGTAGAAGTTAGTGAGGGACCTTAGAGACATGACAAATTTCCTGAGCCACCTGAGGAAGAAGAGGCATTGTTGCGCCTTCTTGACTGTTGCATTTACGTAGGAAGTCCAGGGCAGATCGTCAGTTATCATCACTCCGAGTAACTTGATGTTCTTCACTCTCTCAACCTCAGTTCCATTGATATAGATGGAGGCATGTTCTCTTCTTTCTTTCTGAAGTTGGTGAGCAGTTCTTTAGTTTTGCTGACATTGAGAGACAGATTGTTTTCATTGTACCACATCACCAAGCCTTCTATCTCCCTTCTGCAATTTGACTCATCGTTGTTGGATATCCATCCCACTAAGGTGGTGTCATCAGCAAACTTGTAGTTGGCATTCATTCAGAATTTGGCAACACAGTTGTAGGTGTACAGGGACTACAGTGGGGGGCTGAGGACGCATCCTTGCCAGGGGCTCCGGTATTGAGTGTTATTATGGAGGATGTGCAATTACCTATCCTCACTGATTATGGTCTCTGGATCAGAAAGCTGAGCGTCCAGCTGCAGAGGGCGGAGCCGAGATCAAGATTGCAGTTTTGAGATCAGTCTGGAGGGGATAATGGTGTTGAAAGTGGAGCTGTAGTCAATGAGCAGGTGGGTTAATTTACTGAAAACGGTAAACATTACAAATTATGAAGCAGACATTACAAATGCATATTACAGCAAACATCTGATTTCTATGTGTGCAGCTTGCAAACCCACAGCAGACAAACTGGCAGGCAGAGTCACAACATTTTATACACACAGCACACGGAGTCCTTAAAAATGGAATATCTAAACAGTGAGGTATACACATAAAACATTACCCTCTGTTCCAAGGAAAAGTATAACAGTTTACAATGGCAACTGAGCCAATGAGTCTCCATAAACTATAGGTAATTTGCTGATATGTCCAGATCTCATGATGATGACTTTGTCCAGAGTTGCTATTGCTTTCCACATCCCTCTTGTCTGTCATTCTAGGTTCTTGATTGGTAAAAGGTTACAGGTAGAAGGCAAGACAATGGAATTGAGAAAAATATTAGCCATGGTTAAATGGCAGAGCATACTTGATTGCTGAATGGCCTAATTCTACTCCTATATGTTATAGTCTTACGGTCTTACTCTTGTTTGTGTTGTCAAGTTGCTTTCTTTACAGACCGCAGTTGCTGATATATAATTCGATTATCCTGATGCACTACAACCAAGACTTCCACCAGATTAGGCACTGACTCGTCTTGTACATCAGGCTGCTTTGAGTTATTCAGATCTTCTGGGCATTCACTGTTTTATTCATCAAGAGCTTCTAAATCATTTTGAAGTGTCTGGTTTTGCAACTTGGATTTTTCTAATTTTATCAGTTTTAGCCTTCAGTTGGTTTAATAGAGATAGTAGGAACTGCTGAAGCGGGAGTCTGAGATAACAAGGCGTGGAGCTGGATGAACACAGCAGGCCAGGCAGCATCAGAGGAGCAGGAAAGCTGAAG
>NC_063341.1:68569841-68588687 GCF_021869965.1 Rhincodon typus | reverse complement strand
GGGTCCAGACCCGAAACATCAGCTTTCCTGCTCCTCTGATGCTGCCTGGCCTGCTGTGTTCATCCATCCACACCTAGTTGTTCTAATATATTTTTTTCCTTCATAATCTGCTCTAATAACTGTCCAGCCTCTTCAATGTTTTATTCTTTTTGCTTTCTTTGAAGCCAGGACCTCTTCCAATATTTCCTTCAGTGATTGCTTGGTTTCTTTGATGTCCTGTTTGAATTGATTCACTAGAATATCATTGCCAGTATTATTTCTGAAAGGACTGTCTCCAAGTAATTTATGGCTCCTTGGTGTTAATGCTGTATATTTCCACGTGTGTTTGCAGGTCTGTTGTTTTCTCCAGTATTGCTTTGAGTTCAAAGAGGTGTTTCCACAGCTGGTTCTGTTGAGCTTAATCTGTTTTACATTTGAGTTGCCCAGATCTTGCTGTAAACGTTTTGTTTTAATTTACTCATGGGAGGTGGGTGTCGCTGACTGGCCAGTATTTAATTTCCCGTCCTTAGTTGCCCTTGAGAAGATGGTGATGAGCTGCTTTCTTGAACTGCCGGTAGGCACACAATGCTCTCAGGGAGGGAATTCCAGGATTTTAATCCAGCAACAGTGAATGAATGGTGATACATTTCCAAGTCAGGATAGTGAGTGGCTTGGAGGTGAGCTTGAAGATGGTGGTGTGCTTGTGTATCTACTATCCTTGTACATGGAAAAGGTTGAAGGTTTGGAAGGTGCAATCTAAGAAGTCTTGATGAATTTCTGCAGTGTATCTTATACATAGTGCAAACTGCTGCTACTGAGTGTCAGTGGGGAAGGGAGTGGATGCTGGGATGTGGTGCCAATCAAGTGGGCTGCTTTGCCCTGCATGGTGTCAAATTTCTTTAGTGTTCCTGCAGCTGCACCATCCAGGCAAGTGGGTGTATTCCATCACACTCCTGACTTGTGCCTTGTAGATGGTGGATAGGCTTTGAGGAGTCAGGCAGTGAGTTACTCGCCGCAGTATTCCTAGTTTCTGACCTGCGCTTGCAGCAAATGTGTTTATGTGATGAGTCAAGCTGAGTTGCTTTTCAATGGTAATCCCCAGGATGTAGATAGTGGGAGATTCAGTGATGGTAACACCACCAAATGTCAAGGGGCAGTGGTTAGATTATCCTTTATTGGAGATGGTCATTGCCTGCCAATCTTCAGTGGATTAATGGATACAGAGATTGTAGTTCATCCTGTTTCTTTCCCTTCTGGCTTTTCATTTACCTTGTGAGCTGAGCAGAAATATCCCATAAAGATTTCATCATCTACCTTTTCCTTTTGAACTTTCATTTTCTCTCCACAGCAGAATTGTGAGATTTAGCTCCATTAATTCAAAAGAAAGTGAAGTATCCCCCTGTTCTTCATTACTATTAAGTTATAGAGTCATACACCACAGAAGCAGACCCTTCGATCTAACCAGTTCATGCTGACCATGATCTCAAACTAAACTAGTCCCAACTGCCTGGGCTTGGCCCATATCCCTCCAAATATTTCTTATTCATATATTTATCCAAATGTCTTTTAAACATTTTAACTGTACCTGCATCCACCACTTCCTCTGGAAGTTTATTCCACACACGAACCACTCCCTGTGTAAAAAAAGTTGCACGTCATGCTCCTCTCACCTTAAAAACATGCCCCCTGGTCTTGGAATTCCCTGCCCTAGGAAAATGACACCTGCCATTCACCTTATCTATACCCCACAGGATTTTATAAACCTCTATAAGGTCACCCCTCAATCTCCTACATTCCAGTGAAGAAAGTCCCAGCCTATCCTCATAACTCAAAATCCTCCATTTCCGGCAACGTCCTGGTAATTCTTTTCTGAAACCTCTCCAACTTCCTATAATAAGGCAACCAGAACTGCACACAGCTCTCCAGACGAGGCCTCACCAACATCTTATACACTCGCAACATGATGTCCCAACTCTTATACTTAAAGGTCTGAGCAATGAAGGCAAGTGTGCCAAACACCTTCTTAACCACCCTATCTACATGTGGTGCAAACTTCAAAGAATCCTGGACTTGAACCCATAAGTCTCTCTGCCCTACAACAATACCCAAGGCCCTACTTTAATTGTATAAGTACTGACCTTATTTATAATACCAAAATGCAATACCTTGCATTTATCTAAATTGAACTCCATCTGCTACTCCTCAGCCCTTTGACTCAATGAATCAAGATCTTTTTGTAATCTTAGATAACCTTCTTCACCATCCACTATACCTTCAAATTTGGTGTCATCCACAAACTTACTAACTATTCTTCCTATTTTCTCATCCAAATAATTTATATAAATGACATACGAATGTGATCCCTGTGGAACACTGCTAGCCACAGACCTCCAGTCCGAAAAACAACCTTCCACTACCACCATTTCCACAACTGGCCAAGGATGAAATATATCAGTTGCTGGAACTTGGAGGATTTCCAGACGCCAGGCACTTGTTTAGCCCCAGGCAGCAAAGGACCCTGTGATGTCAACAACCAGGCATTTTTATGCATACGCACAAGAAGACAAAGGTGCACCAGGCAGCTATGTGAGTCGCAATGGCACTCATTGCACAGAAGTTGCAGGATTGCAGTAACACTGTGGTGACCCAGCTGCTGCAAACTTGGAATCATCTGGCTGTTTCAATGGACAGGTTTGCAGCAGTCTCAGGTTCTGCTGGATATTGCTAGGTCCTGCACTTCATTGCCCTAGCCATTGGTCCTCAAGCACAACAGCAAAGCAATTGTGAGGGGCCAGGACCTCATGCCAAGTGGCTCACTCTCAGACGGGGCAATGGAACCCAGTCCAAGCAGGAATCATGCATAAGCCATCAGAAATCTCCTCAGGAGATTCTAGAGGTGACATGGCCTTCCACCTCCAACTGTTTCTGACTCTGTGGGAGTGGAAGCCATGAAAGGAGCATCTTGCCTCTGGCATGGACGCAGTCAGCATGTCTGGGTCCTCTAGACCCAAACGACCTGGAGTCATCTGACCAGACCTCCAAAGCCACCAGGCACTAATGCAGGGAAGACTCCTTTCAACCCAGCTGCGGAAGCACACTTTGACGTGGTAGCAGGGAAGAACAAAGAAAATTTCTTGAGGCCATATTGGCCATATAAGAGTGACATCTCACTCCAAATAAAGTTTGATGTTTGTTAAAACATACTCAAAGTGCCACCAAATCAGTTTGTTTGAGCCTCTGTAGAACTTTGACTGTAACTCTCACATTGAGGTCAGCCATCAACTCGCAGGCTTGATGTTCCACGGACCAATGCCTGAGAAGCTGCTGCACCAAATTTAGGCAACGTGAATATCATATTTAGAAGGATCTCCAGAAACTAAACACCATTCGCCTAGCTGCACAGGCATTAGTATGGCAACAATGGCCTAAATGGCCAAAGATATTGATCTTACATGAAATGATCAGCAATGTTTCAGCTTGGGAGGTACAGCTCTAGGTGAGACAATACAAGGGTCACAGGGATTGGGAGTCCACAGACGTGTGTCCTATGCAGTGAATGGGTCTGTGTGTGTTGTTGTTAGTCCTTGAAGTGTTTTGTAGTCTTCTCCCTCACAGGTCAAAGCACTTAGCCTGACCACTCAGGTGTGGATGCTGTCATCTTCTTTCCCATTCTGCAGTTGCAATTTCCAAGACGGTGAAAGGAGACAGCAAGCACTTCTCAGAAAGCAATTTCCATGCTCTGCCTCACATATCAATGAGGCCACAAACATCAAAATACCCTTCATGATAATGCTGCCCAAGTACCCCACAGACTTTGCACCTCCATAGGTCCATATACCAAAATGGTCAACATGAGCATGCACCTGCCAACGTTTGCCACCCAGCCCTTGGCATATAAGGTGACCATGCCAGGAGTGCTCATAGACTGCTCCTGCCTGACAAACCAGGGTGATTCTTACCATTGATAGGACACCCTCCCAAATGACCCCATTCCCAACCATAATTTACCATATCCTCCTTTACATATACAGTTGCTTACCCTACCTGCCGCCCCCAATCCCAACAGATCTCCTTCCCACAGCAGCAAGGCCCCTTCAACACGACCATCCCAAGACAAAAATGCACCCGCCTGATGCTTATATATCTCCTGAACTTTGTCAGTGCTAAACCCTGGACTGGCCACTAAGAAGCCACTGGGCTGACCATGATCCAGTCCCCGAGACTGCTGAGACATGGATTGCTGTACCAAGAGTACCCTGACCACACACGTGACCACAGTTGAACCGCTGGACTAATCTCAGAGGCTGCCCTTGATCTACTGTGTTGAGATCCCTGATCGATGGGTGTCTCCATGGACTTCACTGAGGATCAGTCCCCTTAAATTTGAGACATGGCCATTTACTTGTGGCAAGTGCAGCGTGTTTGCTGTGTACTTGACTGACACATGTTGCAGGCATATCTCTCCATTTGTGAGATTGACATAGAATTGTGTGATATGGCAAGATGCCTGCCCCCCTTTGCTGAGGGCTGCTGACCAACAAGACATGCTACCTAGCTCTGTAACTACACTAAAAGGCATAGATTCATAGATTCATGCAGTGCAGAAAAGTCCCATTGGCCTTTTGAGTCTGCACCGACATAACTACCACTAAAGGCGTGCTAATTCCAATTTCCTGTACTTGTCCCAAAACCTTGAACATTGTGATATTTGAAGTATCCTTCCAAATATTTTTAAAGGTTGTGAGGTTTCCGGCCTCCACTACATTCTCAAATAGTGCATTCCAGATTCCCACCAAGCTGAATAAAAAAGTTTTTTCCTTAATCCCCTCTGAATGTCCTGCCCCTCACTCTATGACTGTGACCCCTTGTGATTGACCCCTCAACCAAGGGGAACAGCTGCTGTCTATTCATCCTGTCCATACCTCTCGTAATCTTAGACAGGTCAATCATGTCTCCTCTAAGTCTTCTCTACTGTAGTGAAAACAATCCAAGTCTATTTAGTCTCTCCTTCTCAATTTCTTCACCCCAGGCAACATTCTGGTGAATCTCTGTACCCCCTCTAATGCTATCGCATCTTTCTTGTAGTGAGGTGATCAGAACTGCACACAATACTCCAGCTGTTGCCTGACCAATGTTCTTTACAACTCCAACATTACCTCCTTGCTCTTATACTCTGCCATGACTGATGAAAGCAACTGTCCCATATGCCTTCCTAAATATCCTATTCATGTGCACTGCTGACTTCAGGGATCTGTGAATAATTACCCCAAGATCCTTCTGTTCCTCTAAGCTACCCAGTGTCCTGCCATTTGTTAAATTCTCCCTCATCTTGTTTCTTCTTCCAAAGTGCATCACCTCACACTTATCAGGGTTAAATACTGATCTGCCCATCTCACCAACCCATCTGTATCTTTCTGTAACCTACAACATCTTCTTCACTATTAACCATTCTATCAATCTTGGTGTCATCTGAAAATGTGCTTAATGTTCCCCCCAACATTTTCATCTGTATCATTTACTTATTGTAAGAAATAATAAGGGTCCCAGTATTGATCCTTGTGGTACATCACTGGACACTGGCATCTAGTCACTCAAACAGTCTTCTAATGCTACCCTTTGTGTCCTATTACTAAGCTGGTTTCTGATCCATCTTGCCAAATTTCCCTGAATTCCATGTGCTTTAACCTTCTCAATCAGTCTTCCGTGTGGGACCTTGTCAAAAACTTTGCTTAAATCCATATAAACTACATCAAATGAACTTCCACCCACTCGATCACATTTTCAAACAGTCTTACTAAATTTGTTAGGCATGGCCTCCTCTGATAAAGCCATGCTAACTATCCCTAATTAACCCGTGCCTTTCCAATGGACTATTAATCAGCTTCTTCAGAATTTTGTCCAATAGTTTCCCTACCACTGACATGAGGCTCACCAGTCTGTAATTTCCTGGTTCATCTCTACTACGCTTCTTAGAAAGTAGAATCATATTAAGCATCCTTCAGTCCTCTGGCACTTCCACCAGAGCCAGAGAGGAATTAAAAATTTCTGTCAAGACTCCTGCAATTTTCTGCCTCGCCTCCCACAGCAGCTTGGGATGCAATTCATCTACATCAGGGGATATGTCTGTTTTTAAGCCCGACAGAGCCTCCCATACCTCCCCATTCCCGATGTCAAACTGTGCAAGTTCCTCACAGTCCCTTTTTCTGAATTCCATATCTATGTTTTCCTTTTCCAGAGTGAAGATTGAACAGGAGTATTCATTCAACACCCTTCCCATATCCCACGGCTTCACACACAGGTTGCCCCATTGGTCCCTAATGGGCCCTACTCTTTCTCTGGTTAACTTCTTCCCTTTAACGTATTTATAAAATATCTTAGGATTCTGCCTAATCCTGTTCGCAAATCCTTTTTCATGGCACCTTTTTGCTCTTCTAATTGCTTTCTTAAGTTCCCTCCTACCCTTGCTGTATTCCTTTAGGGCTGCAGTTGATGTTTCGATCTGTGAGGCGGGGTCAGTGTGCCTGATAGCTGATCTGACTTTCATGTCAGGAATTGTCGATGTCTAGTTTCCTTGCAGAAGGTGGTAGAATAAGAAGCTGTATTTTATTAAGGCAAGAGACGTTGTTAATGACGTTGTTAAACAAGGATTAATCACCCTTAATATTGATCTCACCACTCCACAAGTGAGAATCACATATTGACGCCCAGAATTCTTTTTGAAAATTCAATGAGTTGATCTCAAACATCAAGAAAATCCCGACTCAAATTTCTCATGTGATCCTCCCATATTTCTCACCACAGCCCACATCATTCAAACACCAAAAAGATTCGGCACCTTCGTTCTAAATGTTGTTTAAACATTTTGAATTCATAGGTCTGCTATGTCCCAACTCAAACTAAAATTTTGTGGACATTCTGATTGTATGACTTTGACCTACCCTTCCTTGCAGCACACACCCTGGTCACTTGCACAAATGAATTAAACTTGCATCTCAGCAGGAGTTTGTCCATTTATCAGCAATTTATATTTTCCATTTTTTTCAGCATTCTCTGTGCTTTAATGAACCAAAGTTATTGAGGGTTGCATGCACTTCAGTATAATTTAAGACTGTTGACCGTATGTATTATCTGTAGATTAACTTGTTTGCTGATTATTCGAGCATGATAGGCATCATCAGCACAACGTTTTCCATTGCTGTTTGCTATGTCATTTTAATGATAACTGTTTAATAATTAATTTCTTTTCAGTGATTGATTAACTCTATGGTTCATTTATTTAAAACAGATTTATGTAAAACACACTATAAGCTATGAAGCAGGCATTACAGCAAAGAATTGATTTCAGAGTGTGCAGTTTGCAAACCTGCAATGACAAACTGGCAGACAGTTGCAACATCGTACACCTGTAACACATGGAATCCTTAAAGACAAATTCTCTTAAAGGCAGTGTACACATACAGCAAAATATTCCATAGATTCAAAATGCTTTGAAAAAAGAAATTTCTCCTCATTTCAGTCTCAGATGTCCTTAAGAGTGTGACCTCTAGTTCTAGTTAACCTCAAGTTAAATGTACTGCTCAGGTCAAAACATCATACTTATTATGGAGGCATCTGTTTTAAGATGACATTGGTTGAGGGAAGAATGTTGGTCAGAATAATTACAATTTGTTATGACTGGACAATTTCCACAATATTCCGGGGCTAGGATGGGCAACTAAAAGCCTTGCTACCTACATCTATCCAATACTTCCACTTGCAATTCAACAACACAGGAAAGTGTACATACACTTTGAAGAAGAGAATCTAATAATGAATAGCCTACTGACAGCTGGGCTCAGACTTGGAGACGGGACATTTGAACATTGGGTTGTGGAATGGGGGCAGTGCAATTCCTACCCAGGAAGATTCAGGAGAACAGGAAATGAAATGTTAAACAGAAGAAGAAATGCAAAATGAATCTGAAATAAAAACAGGAAGTGGTGGAAAAACTTAGTAGGTCTGGCAGCATCTACGGAGAGAGAAACAGAGTTACCAATTCAAGACCATTGTGACTCTTTAAGACTGAAGGAACCTGAAAAGATTTTATGCTGAATGAAAAGGTGTGGGGGAATGTGGAAGGAACAAGTGAGGCAAATAATGAAGGTGCCCCAGAGATAAGGCAAAGGGAGTACTAATTATAGTCGGGAAGAAACATAGACGTAGAGTAGACGTTAATGATAGGTGAAATTAAGGTTAAGTCCTGAATGCTATAAAGTGTTTAAGCAAAAACTGAGATGCTGTTCCTCCAGCTTGTGTTGGGCTTTGTTGGAACACTGTAGGAAATGTTAGCATGCAAACAAGATGATGTATTAAAATGGCAAGTGATCGGAAACTTTGAATCACGGGGATGTTTCGTAAAGCAGTTGCCAAGGCTGCATTTGGTCTCCTCTACATGGGTTTTGAGAAATATCTCCACTTTGTCTGCAAAAATGAACCATTGGTACACTTGGCATTTCAATACATCTTGATCTCATGCTAATATTTCTGTCCTAGGCCTGCTGCAGTGTCCCAGTGAAACCCAACACAAGCCAGAGGAAAAGCACTTTATTTTCAATTTAGGCACTTTGCAGCCTTCAAGACACAACATTGAGTTCAACAATGTCAGACCATGAATTCTGTCCTCCATTTTCATTACCTGCCTCCCGTCCAACCCAGTATCTCATTTGCTTGGTTTGCTCTCAGTACAGCTGCCCAATTTTCTGATAATAACACCTATAATTAAGACCTACTTTTCATCTATTTGTCTTCTATCAATTAGTCCTCTGTTTGGCTTTTGCTTTGAGGCACCTCACCATCTGATCCACTTACTCTTCCTTCCCCTTTTCACTAAGGCATAAAACCCATCACATTTTCAGCTGCCTTCAGTTGCGAGGAAGAGTCATATTGGAATCAAATAATTAACTTTGTTTCTTCCTCCAGACATGGCCAGAACTGCTGAGTTTTTCCAGAACTTTTTATTTTCATTTTAGATTCCACAAACTGCAGTACTGTTCTATTTTAGCATAAAATGAATCTATTTTGTTTCGTTAAAGACTCGTTTAACACTGCAGCGCAAAATATTTGAATTTATGGTCAGAAGCACCAAGATCCAGGAAACAATAACAAACACAATATCTGAGTTGCTGTCACAAAGTGGGTAGAAGTACAAAATTTAACTTGAAGAAACAAACACAGTCATACGTTGAAAATACACCAGAGATGCCAACCTTAAAGCCAAATTTGTCAGTTACATTTCCAAGTGGTTTAATCTATAAATGGCTACATCTTAAAAAGCAAGTCATCCTTGTATGTGATTAAATGATATGGTGTATTATTGGACCATTATTTGTCATTTTGTGTTTAGTTTCATAGATTGTGATGTGTGAAATCTCAGCACAATGCTGGCCATTAGTTTGGAGATTTCTGTCCTACTCTGGTCCTAATAACCAAGATCTATGCTAACCCTCCAATCTGGTATTAAGAATATACACATATTAAGTCAAGGTCCTGTCTGCCTGTTCCAATAGTCACCTAAGCAGATTGAAAGATCTGATGGCACTACTTGAAAGGGAATAGAGAAGTAACTATGGTCAACATTCCTCCATGATATCACCACTTAACAGATCCATTGGTTATCCATTCCATAACTATTTTCGGAATGCTGCTGGCATAATTTACTGATTTTAATTAATGGCTGAAATAATTTTACAGAGGCCGGTATCCCATCACCAAGTCACCCTTTGTTTACATGTGCAAAATGCATGGATTCTAACCAGCCAGATCAGAGCCAGTACCTAGAATGAGAAAACTCTCTGAATCTCTTGTTTCATATCTGTCAGCCAGGGCTCCCTGATTGGCCTAGGTTAACAACCCCAAAGATCTCATCGTCAATGACATCTACCTGGCCCTCATTCCAATCACTACATCCCTCCGCTCTGAGTCCAGGGATATAGGCCTCTTCTTTTAACTTATAGCTTCTCCTCAGACATTTTCGCCCCAGGTCCAGTTCCTCCAACTCTGACTTGGACATGGGTGGCGTGTACCAGACTGTAGCCTGTCTCTTGCATTCAGAGCATCTCCAGAGAGTTTTCTCCTCTTCTTCAGGCGGTTACGGTATTGAGGCTGCATTCATCTTGGACTCTGAGGTTTCTTTGTTGCTAGATGGAGGGGGAGAACCCAGGGTTTCTGCCAGCCTTTCTGGCTGTTCTGAGGGACCAGTTATTGTTTTGCTCCTGCCCCATTTATGACGTAGCAGCTTTCATGTGATTCATATTTGTCCAGGACTGCCACACCTACCCAAAGTTTGTATGTCACGGGACCTGAGTTTACATCGAGCTCACCTTGCACCATGAGGGTCATTTACATGGTTTCAACACCAAACTTCATACCCTGAATTAAACTGTCTCTCTCGCTTAAAGGAGGCATGAGGTCAGCATTGGTGATCCTGCTGCTGTTTTACCGTACATCCCAGGTCCAGGAATATTAGTTTTAACCTGGTGCGGAGTCTTCTTCCCATCAGTAACTCTGCTGGAGCTATCACTGCAGTTGCTTGAAGAATGGCCCTATAATCAAACAGGAACCAGTATTGGTATTGAGTGAAGCTGCAGGCTGTTTCTTTAAGCCTGCCTTCAACATTTGGACTGCTTTTCCCACCAGACCATTGGATGTTATATGATATGGAGCTGTCTAAACATGTCGAATGCCATTTGACTTCAGGAAATACTCAAAATCTGTGCTGGTAAATGATGTCCCATTGTCCTTGGCCAATACTTCCAGGAGTCTGTGTATTGAAAATGATGCTTGTAGCTTTTCAATCATCACCCCTGAGTTTGCCAAATGAACTCCATGCACATCCAACAACTTTGGGCATCCACAATGATCATGAACATTCAGTCCATGAAAGGACCAGCATGGTCAACAGATAACCGAGTCCAGGGTTTATCCGGTCATTCCCACGAATCTAGGGGTGTTTCTGGTGGTAATTTTTGTCCTTCTTGGCACTCTAGGCACTACCCCACCCACACAGCCATGTCAGCATCCAATCATAACTTCTCGCCAACATTTTCATTTGGAAACCCCTAGATGTCCCTGGTGGAGTTCAGCCAGTATTTGCCGGCATCTTTTGCCCAGGTCAATCACTTTTGCTCCCAATAATAATATGCTGTCTTCTACAGTGATCTGGTCTCACCAGGTCCAGAAAGGTTTCAATCCTGTTTGTGATGGCCTTTTGGTTTCCCCATCACCACCAGCTGTTTTAGTTTTGCCAGGATGGGATTCATTTTGTGTCCACAGTTGGATATTGTCAGCAGTAACTGGAATGGTGCCAAGAAAGTTTAAAACCAAAATGGACTCTTCTGGGGAGGCACCACTGATGGTGTATCTGCCAGTGGGTGGCAGCTCAAGGCATCCGCATTTGCCACTTGGCCTCCTGGATGGTGTTCCAACTTGTAATTGTGCGCACTGAGAATAAGAGCCACCGCCACTGCTGAATTCAACCAGAAATAATGGTTGAAGCACGGCCTTGTCTTCTTTAAGTAGCCCTAGCAGGGGTCTGTGGTCCATTACTATTACCAATTTACGTCCATAACGGTACAGTTGGAACTTTTTCACACCAAAGATGACCACCAAACCTTCTAGACATATTTGCGTGCGGCATCAGCCAAAGTCCAGAAACACGTGCCATCGAGCCTTCCTCTCTGTTGAACCCCCAATACCATATGGGGAGGCGTCGCATGTCAGGATCACCTCTCGGTTGGGATCATTGTGGGCCATCTGTACAGACATGGGAAAGACAAGGAAAGACCCTTCAGTACAGACATGGGAGCCGGAGCACCTTTGATTGCTCTCATTTTATCTTTCAATGGTTGTAACCCGGTGTTTTCCACTTTGTAGACCAAGTAGGTCACTTGGGGTACCTGAACACATATTTTTTCCTTCTAAGGCCTACCTGGGGAAATGCTATGTCCAAGTTCTCTAAATGTTCTTTATTGGTACTCCCGGTTATTAACACACCATCCAGATAAATGGCAACTTGGGGCAGATCTTTTAAAATGTTCTCCATTGCCTGCTGGAAAAGGACGCAGGCTGATGGTACCCCAAATGGCAGACTTATATATTGGTGCAAACCCTTATGGATACTAAATGTGGCATACTTCTGGAAACCTTCATCTAGTTGCAATTGGAGGGACATGTGACTCATGTCCAGCTTCATGAAGGACAGCATCTCCCCTCGCTAGTTTTGTGTACAAGTCGTCTATGTGAGGGATTGATATTTATCCAGCTGCATGAAATGGTTTACTGTTTGCTTACAATCCTCACATACCAAATGGTCTCTCAGCATCTCATTCAGGGTTAACCCAAAGTCACATGCCTGTGCCAGTTGCCTTAACCTTGTCAAAAATTCTGATACGGATTCCCCTGATTCTCGAACTGCCGAACAAAACCAATAGAATCTCAGAATTAGAGGAGGCTTTGGTTTGTAATATTCCTTAGCTAAATCTGTCAATTCTCGAAAGGTTTTAGTATCTGGTGCCTCAGGAAAACTTAAGCTCCTAATAACCAAAAATACTGCGGATCTGCAAGCAGTCAGAAGGATTGTTGCTTTTCGTCTGTTCCAATGTCATTTACCTGGAAAAAAATCACATTCTTTCCACATACTGGGCCCAGTCTTTGAGGGCAGGATCAAATGAGTCAAGTTTCCCAAATCATGGCATGATGCCAGAAATGCTTAATCCAACTCAAAGACAACTGTTGCCTGCGAGTTTTCTTTAGGAGCATACTGTTTTCTCTTGTTGCCACTGAAATAACTACACAGAGGCCAGTATCCCATCACCAAGTCACCCTTTATTTGCATGTGCACAGTACATGGGCTCTGACCAGCCAGTTCAGAGCCAGTTCCGAGAATGAGGAGACCTTCTAAATCTCTTGTTTATACCTATCAGCCAGGGCTCCCTAATTGGCCCAAGTTAACAACCTCAATCAAGGATCTCATTCTAATCACTACAACTACATATAACAGCTATGAGACACTAAAACAATGCTCTGCCTGCCTGTTGAAGTGGATACTTAAGATCCCATGGCAACTATTCAATGAAGAGCAGAAGCATTCTCTTGATGTCCTAGCCAACATTTATCTCTCAACCAATACCACTAGGACAGATTGTAGGTTATTTATCTCATTATGCCATTTGTAGAACTTTGCCATTTAGAAACTGCATGCTGCATTTGCTAAATTTGTAACAGCAAGGTCAAAAATCACACCAGACCCAGTTATAGTCCAACAGATCTATTTGAAGACACAAGCTTTCGGAGTCTCGCACCTTCTTCAGGCATCAGTGATAGAGGTGGCGTCAGACACAGAATTTATAAGCAAAAGATCAAAGCATGTGGGAGTATCCGTGCATGCATGAGTGAGAGAGCGTGCATGTGTGAGGGAGAGTGTGAGTCTGGGTGTATGTGAGAGAGAGACAGAGAGTGTGCGTGTGTGCGCGTATGTGTGTGTATGTGTGTGTGAGAGAGAGATAGAGAGTGTGTGTGTGTGCGCGCGCAAGCGGGCATGTGAGAGAGTGTGTGCGCGCACGCATGTGAGAATGTGTGTGTGCGCGCATGTGCATGTGAGAGAGAGTGTGTGTGTCTGTGTGTGTGAGAGATAGAGAGAGAAAGTGTGTGTGCATGTGTGGGAGAGCCTGTGTGTGTGTGTGAGAGAGAGAGCATGCATTTGTGTGTGAGAGAGTGTGTGTGTGCGTGTGAGAGGAACAGTGTGTGTGTGCGTGTACGTGAGAGAGAGTGTGTATGCATGCGTGTGTGCATGTGTGAGAGAGAGTGTGTGAGGGACAAAGAGTGTGCGTGCATGTATGCGTATGTGTGAGAGAGAATGTGTGTGTGTGTGAGTGAGAGAGAGAGTACGTGTATGTGCGTGTGTGAGAGAGATAGAGAGTGCTGTGCGTGTGCATGTGTGAGAGAGAGAGAGAGTGTGCTTGTGCGTGTGTGTGTAAGAGAGAGTGTGTATGTGGCAGACAGTGAGTGTGTGTGTGCGTGTGCGTGTGAGAGTGAGTGTGTGTGAGAGATGGTCTGTCTGAGTGTGTCATGTGTGAGTGCATAGTGTGGTGGGTGACGTATAATGCGACATGAATTCAAGCTCCCGGTTGGTGCCGTACTCATGGGTACCAAACCTGGCTATCAGCCTCTGCTTGGCAACTTTGTTGCGTATCCTGAAGTCCACCTTGGAGGACGTTTACCCGAAGATTCAAGGCTAAATGTCCTTTATAGCTTAAGTGCTCCCCCCTCACTGGGAAGGAATATCCCTGTCTGGTGATTGCTGCACAATGTGCATTCATTCATTGTCATAGCATCTGCATGGTTTCGTCAATATACCATACATAGGGTCATCCTTGCCTGCAGCATATGGGATAGACAACGTTGGCTGAGTCACATGAGTATCTGCCGTGCACGTGGTGGGTGGTGTTCCCACATGTGATGGTAGTACCATGTCGACGATCAGACATGTCTTGCAGAGGTTGCCATGACAGGATTGTATGGTGTTGTGGTCGATGTTGTCCTGAAGGCTGCATAGTTTGCTGTGACCAATGGTGTGTTAAAGATTTGGCCGTTGTTTGAAGGTGAGAAATGGAGGCATAGGGAAGGTCTTGGCGAGCTACTCTTCTTTATTCATTCACAGGATGAGGCCGTCACTGGCTAGGCAGCAGTTATTGCCCATCCCTAATTGCTGAGAGGGCAGTTAAGAGTCAACCACATTGTTGTGGGTCTGGAGTCACATGTAGGCCAGACCAGGCAAGGATGGCAGTTTCCTTCCATAAAAGGTATTAGTGAACCAGATGGGTTTTTCCTGACAATCGGCACCATGGTAGACAAATTCCACCATTTCCATGGCAGGATTCGAACCTGGGTCCCCAGAGAGTTATCTGGGTCTCTGGATTAACGGTTCAGCAATAAGACCACCGGGCCATCACCTCATCACCATCGCCAACATGTTGAAGGCTGCAAAGAACATGGCATAGTTTCTCTGCTCCCGGGCAGTACTGGATCACAAAGCGTACCGTATCGGTTGTATTCTGTGTTGTCTTCTGAGGAGGTCATTATGATTTTTCACTATGGCCCATCGGAACTGCGATCGATGAGTTCAGCATTGTATCCCATTCTTATGAGGGCATCCTTCAGCAGCTTCAGGTGTCCGTCACGTTCCTCCTCGTCCGAACAGATCCTGTATCTGAAAGGGCTTGTCCATTAGTGGATGGCTTTTTTTAATATGTTTAGGGTTGAAGCTAGAGAAGTGCAGCATTGTGAGGTTATCCGTGGGCTTGTGGTAGAGTGAGGTATCGAGGTGTCTGTCCTTGATGGAGATGTGTGTGTCCAAGAATGAGACTGATCCTAAAGAGTAGTCTACGGTCAGTCTGATGGTGGAATGAAAATTCTTGATATCATTGTGTAGTTGTTTCAGTGATTCCTCACCATAAGTTCAAAGGAAGAAAATATTGTCAACATATCTGGTGTATAGCATTGGTCGGAGGTCCTGTGCAGCAAAGAAGTCTTGTTCGAACTTGTGCACGAAAATGTTGGCATATTGCGGTGCAAATCTGGTTCCCATTGCTGCTCCATGCATCTGGATGAAGAACTGGTTATCGAAGGTGAAGACATTGTGGATGAGGATGAAGTGGATGAGTTGTAGCATGGCATCTGGAAATTTGCTGCTGGTGGTATTGAGTACTGAGTCTGTTACAGTGATGCCGTTGTCATGGGGGATGCTGATGTAGAATGCCAAAATGTCCATTGTGACAAGGAATGTTTCTGGTTCGATTGATCCATGGGCGCTGAGTTTCTGTGAGAAATCTGTAGTGTTGTGACAGAAATGAGGGGTTCCCTGTACAATGGGTTTCAAGATGCCCTTGATATAGCCAGTGAGATTCTCACACAGGGTCCCATTGCCTGATACGGTGGGATGTCTAGGTGTGTTGGCTTTGGTTATCTTCAGAATGCAGTAGAAGTCCCCTAAGCAAGAAGTACACGGGATGAGAGTGCGTAGGATACTCTGACGAACTGGATCAAAAGTCTTGATCAGTCTGTTGAGTGCATGGGTGTGTTCTGACTCCAAGTTGCTACACAGCCAGACTTGAAAGAAGACCTCACACCTAAAATGCATTGTCTAATCTGAGATGTCAACTCTGGTATACGAATAAAACCTTTAGTTATCTCAGGGCAGTGACTTGAAAGAAATTCTGGAATTTGCATATTAATCCTTTCTAACTGATTAAAGATTTAACAACCATCTTAGGTTTGTTCAACACATTCACATCAGTTCTATGACTCTTCAATCTTTTGCAAAAAATTCTGTGTCTGATGCCACCTCTGTCACTGACACCTACAGAAGTAGCAAGGCTTTGAAAGCTTGTGTCTTCAAATAAACCTGTGGGACTATAACCCAGTGTCGTTTGATTTTTGATTGTCCACCCCAGTCCAACACCGGCACTTCGACATCGTTATAACAGCAATCATGCTTCAAAAGTATTTTTTGGGTTATGAAGTTCTTTGGAATGTTTTGGGAATATGAAAGAAGCTATATCAATTACAATGCATTTCAAATGCTCACTCTTACATTTCTGGGATTTTCTGCACCCTCAAATTTTATTGCTCCACCTTTGGTGGCCATGCCCCCAGCTGCCTAGGGCTTAATTTCTGACCTTCCCTTCACAAACATCTCTGCCTTTCTATTTTTCTCTAAAACCCCTCTTTGACAAAACTCTTTGGTCACCCAACCTGACAACTCCAAATGTAGTTCAGTGTAAAATCTTGTTTGATAATATTCCTGTGAAGCTTAGGTGATTTAATACAATAAAGGCACTATACAAGTGGAAGTTGTCATCATTATTCTTATTGCCACTCAAAAGTGTTTTGTTTATGAGTGAAGAGAGATAATGATGTAAATGCATAATTTAAAGCAAATATTATTAGGTCTCAATAGGTTTAATTACATTTCAAGCTTACAGATCAATTTGCCAAAATGATCTTTTCATTTATATAAACACTGAACAGATATTTATTAAATGTAATTCTCATCATTGAAAATACCTGATAATATTTATATCTAATACTCTAAATCAGCAAATAAATAAAAAAAACTTGCACATCATCCTACACACTGTCAGTGACACCAAAGATGATCTATAGTTTTGTTTGTAAATTAATGCAAAACTAGACATTGTTGTTTTTAATATTTTCCAAAGAACAATACAGCATTTTCCATTGACTACTCTCAATTTGCTTGCAACCAGGTAAACCTTTCATGATGTGACAGAGTCTGGCTAGTATCAGTGCAACTGTCTCCCAGCCTGAATTAGTAATTCGAGGTGAGAACATTGAACAGGAATCTTGAAGTACCTTTCCCTCTATAGTTTGATAAAATTTATGGAATGCCAAATTAGTTTGGCTGCCCAGAATCTGACCTATTGCTAGGAAAATAAAATGTAGATTGAGAATCTATTTCAAAAAGTCAGGAAGTAAAACATTAGCTTTGCAAAGTGAGATTCGAAGTTAACTAGCTCTCCTGGGATAATACACTCAAAAGCTGTTCTTATTGATGCTTACGATGGAAGACTACTAAAGATTTTTTTAAAATATTTTGAGAGACAGAACAAGATATATACAAAAATAACATTTAGCTTGTGTCCATCACTCTCTAGAATTCTGCAGCTTTATGGTGGCTACAATTAACTGGATTTGCCCACTAAGAGCTGCTCTTTAAAGGAAATGCCAGAATGGGCAGCTATTCATTGCAATTGTGCTTCAGATGAGCCGTGAGCATTGCCATAGAAGATCCACTAACAGTACATTCATGTCACATTTTCAGACACACTTTTCTTACTGGACTAAATTTACCCTGGTTATTTCCTGGAAATGTTTAAGTCAATTACTTTAGACACAACACAAATACTCCAGTTTTTCTCCAATTACAAATGTGGGCATATTGATTGTCTTATGTTCCATTTGCTGTGATTTATATACATCCATTATTGAAAATAAAAAATTCATATGTTCCACTTTAAAACATTTATACATTTTATGCTGTAAAAGAGAACATTGATGCAAAAATATATTTTATACAAAAACATTGAATTCTTAGCAAGCAAAGTAGAGGATTTATTAGCATACTGTGTGCTCGTGCAACAGCAATTTGCATACATGTAACACAATAAAATGTCTAATGGTGCTTCAAGGAATATTAGCAGACAAAATGTGTCACACCATCATGACACACAATTAACTATTTAGACAGCGCACCAAAATTTGGTTAAAGATTAAATTTGGAGAGCGGCACATAGGTTTAGGGAGGAAATTCTAGAGCTTGTATCCTAAATTGAAGATTTCATGGTTGGTAATGCTGAGGCAAAGAAAATTGAACAGCTGTAAAATTGGGAAGTTCAATTTTGCTAAAGTTCCTACCTAAATATTGGTTGTTGTTAAGGGTTAAAAAGAGTAGGAATTGTAACTGAGCACAAACATGGTAGAAAATTAACTTTGACCTGTATACGGTTACCATAGAGTAAGAATTTCCAGAAGAGATTGAAAGTCATTAAATATGCTGGGTCTAGGAAGACTATTGGATGGTAGAAGGTTGCATTAAACATTCAGACTTCTGTAAATATTAACTGCAATTGTAAATGTTATATGCAACATACACTGTTGGAACAAACTGATTGGGTTAACACCTTATGTAATGTGAACTTTGGATGCTTATACAATATATTTATATATATTTTATGAATCGTTTATTTGTGGGAAGAAAAAGACCAAAATTTTGAAGATAGCAGAAACTGCAGATGCTGGAGAATCTGAGAT
>NC_063341.1:68555370-68569441 GCF_021869965.1 Rhincodon typus | reverse complement strand
GTTCATCCAGCTCTGCACCTTGTTATCTCAAAATTTTGAAGATTTGTTTTGTTCACTTATAGAAAGTGGATGTTGCTGGCTGAGATTTATTGCCTATCCCATGTTGCCCTTGAAGGTGAATGAAATGCCTTTATGAACCGCTGCAATCTATGTGCTGTTAGAGAGGTAGTTCCAGGATTTTGATCCAACGACGCTGAAGGAATGATGATATATTTCCAAGCCTGAGTTTGTCAGTGACTTAGGGCGGATCTTGCAGGTGGTGTATTCCCATGTATCTGCTACCCTTGTTCTTCTTGATGGTAGTAGTCATGGGTTTGGAAGATGTTGCCCAAGATGCTGCCTGTGGATGTGGTGCAAATCAAGCAGGCTGTTTTGTCCTGTATGGTGATGAGCTTCTTGAGTGTTGTTGCAGTTGCACTCATTGAGGCAAGTGGGGATTATTCCAACACACTCCTCACTTGAGAACTGTAGTTGGTAAACAGTCTTTGGGATGTCAGGAGTTGAGTCACTCGCTGCAGTATTCCGCGCCTCTAACCTGCTCTTGGGGGCACAATTTTTTTATTTATTAATATATTATATTTATATGGTTAGTCCAGTTCATTTTCTGGTCAATGGTAGCCCCAGGATATTGACAGTGAAGGACTCAATTATGGTAATACCATTGAATGTCATGGGGCAATAGTTAGATTGTTTCAATTGGAAATGGTCTTTGCCTGGCATTTGTATTGTGTGAATGTTACTTGCCACTTTTCAACCCAAGCCTGGATATTGTCCAAGTCTTACTGCAAATGGACATGAGCTGATTCAGTATCTGAGGAGTCATGAATGGTGCTGAACATTGTTCTGTCATCAGATAATGTCCTCATTTCTAACCTTATGACAGAAGGAGTTCATTGATGGAGCAGCTGAAGCTGGTTGAGCTGAGGACACTAGTCCGTGAAACTCTTACAGAGATGTCCCGAAGCTGAGATGACTCACCTCCAACGACCACAACTATGTGCCAGGTATGACTCCAACAAGATAAGAGATTTTCCCTCCAGTTTTGCTAGGACTTCTTGATGCCACACCTGGCCAAATGTAGCCTTGATGTCAAGGACTGTCACTCTCACTTCATCTCTGGAATTCAGCTCTTCTGTCCATGTTTAAACCAAGGCTGTAATGAAGTCAGGAACTGAATAGCCCAAACTGGGCTTCAGTAAACAGTGTTCAGCAGGAGTTGCTTGAAAGCATAGTTGTGAACATTTTCCATCACTTTTTAATGATCAAGAGTAGACAGATGGGGAAGTAGTTGGCCAGGTTGGATTTGTCCTGCTTTTTCCAGACAGGATATACCTTGGCAATTTTTCACCTTAGATAGATGCTAGTGTTGTATCTAAACTGAAATAGCTCGGCTATGGGTGCAGCAAGTTCTGCAGCACAAATCTTCAGTTCTATTGCTGAAATGTTCTCACATCCATAACTTTTGCAGTATGGTGTTGTGGTTGATGTTGCCCTGAAAACTACTTAGTTTGCTATAATCAATGGTGTGTTTAAGGTTTGGCTGTTGTTTGAAGGCGAGAAGTGAAGGCATAGGAAAGGTCTTGGTAAGCTGCTCATTGTCATCGATAACGTGTTGAAGGCTGCAAAGAACATGGCGTAGTTTCTCCACTCCCGGGAAGGACTGGATGACGAAGTGTACCCTATCGGTTGTATCCCGTGTCTGCCTTCTGAGGAGGTCATTACGGTTTTTCGCTGTGGCACATTGGAACTGGCGATCGATGAGTTGAGCATTGTATCCTGTTCTTATGTGGGCATCCTTCAGCAGCTTCAGGTGTCTGTCGTTTCCTCTTCATCTGGACAGATCCTATGTATGTATAGGACTTGTGTGTAGGGGATGGCTTTTTTAATATGTTTAGGGTGGAAGCTAGAGAAGTGCAGCATCGTGAGGTTATCCATAGACTTGCAGTAGAGTGAGGTGTTGAGGTGTCTGTCCTTGATAGAGATGTGTGTTCAAGAATGAGTCTGATTCTAAAGAGTAGTAGTCCATAGCTTTTGCAGTATCCAGTGCCTCCAATCAGTTCTTGATATCACGTGCAGTGAAATGAATTGGCTAAAGGCTGGCACCTGTGTCGCAGGAGAACTTTGGAGAAGGCCTTGGTTTGGGTTGTTAATAGCATAAATATATGGAATAGTATGAGATTGAGGCTGTTAAATAGATGAGCTTCATTTCTGAAGAAGGCTCTAGGCGCGAAACGTCAGCCTTCCTGCTCCTCTGATGCTGCTTGGCCTGCTGTGTTCATCCAGCTCTACACCTTGTTATCTGAGCTTTATGAAGGTCAGTTCGTTTGGCTTGTGTGGAGATTCTTCAGACACTTCAGGTCGGTTTCAAAATTTCCAGTTTGCTAGTACCAGCTGCCTCCCCTTCACCATGGACATGCAACTCCTCTACAAAAAAATGCATCCCTCATCAGAATGTTCTGAGGACTATCCACTTCTTCCCTGAAAGAAGTCCTGAACTGTCCCCATGCATCACTTCCCTCTTCCGCCTGGCTGAGCTCATCCTCACTTTGCACAACTTCTCCTTTAACTCCTTTCACTTGCCTCGTGTCAAAGTGTGGCCATGGGTACCCTTTAAGGGTTATGAGGAACTTTCCTTATCCCAGCCCAACTTGGATCCCTCCCCACATGTCTTTCACTGGTACATTGCTGACATCATCAGTGCAACTTCCTTCACTCATCTGGAGTTGGAAGAATTTATCAATTCTGTTTCCAATTTTTTTCCCTGTATATAAACCAGCATTTTCCTAGCTACTATCAGTTCTGAGGAAGGATCTCCGACCTTAAACGTTAACTCTGATTTTTCTTCACAGATGCTGTCAGATCTGCTGAGCTTTTCCGGCGACTTCTGTTTTTGTCCCTAGATGTCTCTGACTTATAACACTACCCAGGGCCGTACCATCAATTGTATAAGTCGTGTCCTTGTTTGTGTTACCAAAATGCAATACCTCACATTTATCCAAATTAGACTCCATCTGCCATTCCTCAGGCCATTGACCCAATTGATCAAGATCTCTTTGTAACTTAGATAACTTTCTGCACTGTCCACTATATTACCAATTTTGGTTTCATCCGCAAACTTACTAGCCATGCCTCCTATATTCTCATCCAAATCATTTATATAAATGACAAACAAAAGTAGACCCGATACCAATTCCTGTGGAACACCACTGGTCACAGGCCTCCATTCTGAAAAATAATGCTTCACCACCACCTTCTGTCTCCTACCATAATGCCAATTTTGTATCCAATTGGCAAGCTCACCCTGAATCCCATGTGATCTAACTTTACTAATTGGTCTACCATGCGGAACCTCGTCAAAGGCTTTACTGAAGTCCAAGTAAACAACGTCATCGGCTTGGCCCTCATCAATCCTTTTCGTTACTTTATTAAAAACCTCAATCAATTTGGCCAAGTGCAAGCAGACAGGACTAGTTTAGTTTTGGAACATGATTGGCATGAACTAATTGGACCGAAGGGTCTGTTTCCATGCTGTATGACTCTAAAATTCTACAAGCCACGATGCCGTTGACTACCAGATTGCTGCCCAGGCACACCAGCCACCTCTTGGCCGACCGCCAAAGCTCTCAGATGTTGCCCCTCCAGAAGGCAAGTAGAGAAAAGAAAAAATTTAAAAAAAGAAAAGAGCGAGAAAAGAAGAAAGTAAAGCGGTCGGAGCAGACGAGCTTCAGCTCAGGAGCCCTCCTCTGCCGCCATCTTGTATTGTTATCGCCCTCTTGGCTTACGATCAGCAATCCCTTCTTTTCTCTCCTTCTCGGCACCCTCTCCATGTATGCTATTCACTCCTTCACCAACCCCATCTCCCATCATCAGCATAAAACCACCCTTCCCCAGCCATTTTCAGTTCTGATGAAAGATCACTGGACTCAAAATATTGACTCTGCTTCTCTCTCTATAGATACTGCCAGACCTGTTGAGTTTCTCCAGCACTTTCTGTTTTTGTTTCAGATTCCCAGCATCCACAGTTCTTTGATTTACATTAGTTTGTGTGGTACTGGGAGTCAATGACATCATTCATTTGATTACTATTGATATGTAATGCATTCCCTGTGAATTCTAAGCCAACTGAACACTGTACAAGGTAAAGCCTTATCATATAAAAGTCACCTTAAAATGTTTACATTCATAAAAATAATTGTTACCTTATGGCTGTCAACCCCCCAGAGTTTTACTGGAGTCTCCAGCACTTAAACATTTCCTCCAGTTCTTCCAGTAAAGTTTTCAGATATTTTTAATTATAGTCCTTTAGCTGTAGTGCATGCTTATTAGTTTATAATTAACTTTTGGATGGTTCATGGAGCCAAAAAAAAACCTGGATTATTTATCAATAGATGCTGTTAGTTCTTTCTGAATGGATGAATTGGCATCGTCTGGATGTCCTTCTTCATCCACAATTGTCTTGTGACTACGCAAAAATGTACACAAAAAGGAAAAACTATCAAAAGTTATAATTAGCCCACAAAGTTTTATGATGGTATGTTACTGCTATAATAAAATGAATTTTATGCTACTTAAATCTTTTTCTAACAATCATTCTCATCCTCTACTTTTCCTTAAATCCTTTGACTCATAGAAGTGTTGCAGCATTCTGAATACCAGGTGCATACCAGGACCTTACCTAAGTCTACATTTTTTACGATAGGGACCTATACTGAGCCATTGTTCAGAGAAGGCATTGCACATGATCCACTCCTTATTGTTACACACACTTAGAGAACAGATACCTGATTACAATCAATAACATTGTCCATTTGTGTGGTGTTTCTAAGTAGACATAGGCTTCACAAAACGACAAATTGAAGAAAACTGCAGACAGCAATTGTGACCTCAATACATGGATTTCTTTGACATCACAAAGGGTTTTGACTCTGTCAACCATGAGGGACACTAGACTTTCCTCCTCAAATTTTGTTGCCAGCAGAAATTCATCACAATCCTCAATATACAAACCATGATCCTCACCATCAGATCCACCACAGACCCAATAGGGATGCCAAGCAAAGTTGTGTCATTGCAACAGAGCTCATCTCCATTTTCTTTCCTGTCGCATTCCACCCTATATCCATGAAACTTCCCACTGGTGTGAAACTAATGTACAGGACAAGCAGGAAACTGTTCAATTCGAGTCGCCTTCAGTCCAGAACCAAAACAATGCCAATTACTGTTGTTGATCTGCGGTAAGCAAATGTTCCTTGCATGTGTGCATAATCAGGGGCCAGGCTCCAAACTATCGTTGATGTATTCACAGAGGCATATCAGAGAATGGGCCTTAGGTTTAACCTCTGATAGACAAACATTCTCTACCAGCCTGCTTCCAATGAACAACATTGTCCCCACTGCAGGTTTGTGGGTTCAACATTGGGCTATTTAGTCACCTCAGGACCCACAATACCACAATGGAAGAAAGTTATCTCCGATCCCAAATGACTGCCTAACAACAAGAGAAGAGCTCTTGACATATTAAAAGCATCCAAAGGTGTTTCACGAGTATGTATTTAAATGGAACGTGTAGCAGATCAGCAGTAAAACCTTGATTCCTTCATGACAGTATAATGGTGAGATCAACTATAGTCTGCTCTCATTCACTCTACTTTAAATCTCAGCATTTAGCACAAATTAGGAATCAGATTTGGAATCTTCCTAGTCTTTAGGGCTCAAATAATCATCACTTAAAGTTACAAAGTCATAGTTAGAATTTGGAAATTGATAGTTTAAATATTATTTGTGAATTTTTGTATTTAAATTGGATTTGTACTTCTTGAGGTAGGCCCGAAGTAGAACAGAAACTGAAATGAAAAGGGAACAGAACAGGTAAAGATAGAGAGGAAACTGCTCTTCTCAGTTTGGAAAACAAAATTTCTGTCAAACCAAATCTGTTTGAAAGCTATAAAAGGACACAGATCAGTCCAAGTTGAATCGTAGCTGTTGATGAGTCTATGGGTGTGGTAGAAGACAGAATCCAGATGCAGAGAATAAGTTGCTGCAGCTATTTCTGCTATATGAAGTTAACATTTTTTTAAAATTGCCATGTGATGTGGGTGTCGCCAACGTGACTAATATTTATTGACCATTTGTTATAGCCCAGAGAACATTTAAGAGTCAATCACATGGATGTGAGTTCTAGAATCGCATGTCAGCCAGAACAGCTGAGGATAGCAAATTTCCTTCCCCAGAGGGGATTAGTGAACCAGATATTTTTATCTAATGACAATCAACAGTGGTTTCAATTAAAGTAGATTTTCGTTGAATTCAAATTTCATCATCTGTCATGGTAGGATTCAAACTCATATCCCTGGGGTTCTGGATTAATAAGCCAGTGCTATTACCTTTATGCCACCACCTCCACTGGTGGATCTAGCCCACTGAGACAAAGTTGAGCTGGTTTTATAGATGTGTTACTTCGGATGAAAATTGTACCTGGGGAATTTGGTTTGGCTGTGTGTTGATGTTAGTTGAGGTCAGACAAACTCCTAGAAGAATAGGAACTGAAATTCCTTTTAAGAAAGACAGAGATTTGAAGGACTCTGTGACTGACTGCGAACACCAAAATCTGACTGGACTGCTGAGTTAACTTGTGAAATCATTTTGTATGCAACTTATTGTTTATATTCAACCACAATGTGCCTGTGAATTAATGTTTAACTCATGTTAATTCTAGATGTTAGAGTATAGGATAGTTAGTATTTAGCATTTGCTAAACCATAGAATCTTGCGGCTTTATTCTTCTGAGACTTCCGGTATTTTGAATTTCATCAACTTTTCAAAAAAGTAAGTTAGTGGTCACTTCTGAGATTTTAACAATACTTCAATACAGAAATGTTACAGTTACACAGTGAGTTAATTACATTTCAGTATTGAGACAGTCCTGACAAAAGTCCCAAATGAAATACCATCTGATTGTGAGCATAATGCAATACCCTTTCTTGTCCTTCCCACCTTCTTGCAAGGATGGTATGGTGGCTCAGTGTTCAGCACTGCTACCTCACAGCACCAGGGACCCGGGTTCGATTCCACCCTCGGGTGACTGTCTGTGTGGAGTTTGCATGTTCTCCTTGCGTCTGTGTGGGTTTCCGCCAGGTGCTCTGGTTTTTTCCCACAGTCCAAAGATGTGCAGGTTGGATGAATTGGCCATGCTAAATTTCCCAGTGTTCAGGGATGTGTAGGTTAGGTGTGTTAGCCATGGGAAATGCAGGGTTACAGGGAAAGGTAGTAGGGTAGTTCTGGGTGGGATGCTCTTTGGAGGGTTGGTGTGGACATGTTGGGCCAAATAGCCTGTTTCCACACTGTAGGGATTCTATGAGAATGGTTAACCATGCTGTCCTCCATTCTGCATCAACTCTGTACAGTGTTGTATCATTCACTGGAACTCTATATACATGGTTTCGATGCAACTGATGAACCTCCAACACTGCCCTCTCCAACAGTCTATTTTTGGTTCCCTCCCTTCCTTCTTCTGTGGTTATCCCTCAGTAACATAGACTAGTGGCACAGCATTGCTTCCCAAATGTATACCAATAACACCCAATATGTCTTGTTGTACACTTCTCTCAACCCATAACAGCCTCTATTCTGCCATATTAGCTGTCTCATATTAAATATAATTACTTAGAATTTACAGTAAAGGAGTAAGTTATTCAGTCCGACTGATGTATGCCAATATTCACCTTTCAGTCATCTAACCTTCTCAGCATTCTTTGCTATTCCTTTCTATCTCATGTGTAACTTGAGATGTGCCCTCACATGCTTTGATGCTATTCCACAAATATTGACCCCTGTGGTAGCAATTTCTAACCACTCTTTGGGGAAAGAAATTTCTCCTGAATTCACTATAGGATTTATTGCTGATAATATTATATGAATGAGTTACAAATCTGTTCAGCTTATGTTTGGGAAGACTAACATCATTGTTCTCAGCACCTGTCACAAACTCTGTTCCCTCGACACTAATTTCATTTTCCTCCCTGGCCTGTCACTCAGGCCAAATGAGATGGTGTGAAGCCTAGAATTTCTGTTCAACCCTGAGTTTAGCTTCAAATCTACATCTATGCTGCTTCTGCAACGTCCCTTCCTTCCCACATCTTTTGGTCCTTTGGTCTTAAACTTGCGCATCTGTTCTATATTTGATCTTATGATTAGTGGCAGAGCTTTTCATATCTTAGCCTTGCTCTTTGGAATTTGTTCCTGAAATTCCCCTCTGTTCTCCTTTAAAAGCTGTCTTAAAAGCCTCCTTGCTCAGTTGTAAACTTTCTCCTCTGCTTGGTATTCCATTTGTCTCAACATTCTTCTGAAAACAGCCTTTGAATATTTTGTACTTTGGAGGCATTATATAAATGTAAGCTGTTGTTCTATTCACTGGTTTAACACAGTTCATTTTATGCTTTTATATTATCAGGCATAAGCAGACTGGAAGTACATGTATTCTGTTGAATCCCCTCAGCAGTGACAATTAAGAATACTGTCTGCAGCATCTGCTCATGATAGCACTTGAGAGGGTAATTTTGCTGAAAATGCCTTCTTTCAGATGGTCTTTTGATCATCTGAAAGCATATAACAGATGAAGAATATGGATGTAAATCAGAAAAAAAATAACCTTTTATAAAATTTTGACATATCACATTTTGCACCAACGAAGAAATTATTTATTTGAAAGACCGATCAGGTTTTCTTAATGTAATAATATTTGAGCTGATGACAGGACGTTTTTCAGGGATGTGAGGAAGACAGGGTTTCTGTAACCTTGGTGACAATGCAGTTCACCAGAATTTTACTGATTGTCCACTTAAAGTTACAGTAACATATTAGCATAATCTAAAGTAAAAATATCAATGCTGACTGTTGTGTATTTCCAGGCTACACCATAGTTTCCTGTTTTCAATTCAGCTCTTCAGCAGTTACGTTTTTTCCCTCTTTAATTCACCACTCGCACCCATTGATGCACCAGCATTTAGCTATAACCCAAATTAAATTGTATTTGTACAAGGTGTATAAAACAAAACCCTGCACTAATGAATTGTCATGATAAAAAAATCCTACAAATTACAACAAATAATTTCAGAATTGTTACTGTTAGCAGTGGTTTAGTTGGTAGCAATCTCATCTCTGAGTCAGAAATGTTGTGGCTTCAACTACCAATCCAGGACTTCAGCACAAGAATCAAGGCTGATACTCATTCAGCACTGTCAGAGGTGTCATATTTCAAGTGAGAGTTAAATTGAGGTCCTGTCTGTCCTCTCAGAATGACTTAAAAGATCCCAGTGTTCTCTTCAGGCTCTACAGCAATTGGAAAGTTCCCGTGCAGGCAAAAGCAAAATACTGTAGAAGTAGAAATTCTGAAATAAAAACAGAAAGTGCTAGAGAAATTCAGTATATCTAGCTGCATCTGCAAATACTGAAACAGGGTTTGCATTTCGAATCAATATATTTAGTTATTTAGTTATATTGGTTCAGAAACTTTGTTTTTCTCTCTACCTAAGTTTTTGTGGAGGCTTCACATTAGTTACCTCCTTTAGGTTACTTGTGGATGTGCAAAGGAATATTTAAACCTGTATATTTAATTAATCAGTTGCACCAAGCAGCATATTGATTATATGGCACTATTTTGAAGACACCAATATTTATCCCTCAATCAACATTAGAGAAAACAGATTAGTTGGTCATTGATCATTGTTTGTGGAAGCTTATCGTGCACAAATGTGCTGTTTGCATTTTCTACATTACAATAGAGACTACACTTCAAAAGTGCCTGTTTGGGTTTTGGACTACATAAGGTGCAGGTCTGATTGGGTCTTGTAGTACAGTGGTCGTGTCCCTTGCCTCAGGGCCAGTAGAAACTGAGTTCAGGTCCCACCTGCATCAGATGAGGCATGTCTGAACAGGTTGATTATAATAAATTACAAATGCAACTCTTAATTAAAAATGTTTCCAAGGTGACACAGCTTAGTGGAAGGAGAGTTGGTAGGTAGGTGTACTATCAAAAGTTTGTTGAAGTGGAAGAGGTTTATTCGACCTCTGTTGGATTGACAGCCGCTGGAAACGAGAGGGCAAAATAAAACTGAGCAGTTAAAGCAAAGATCAACACACAAAAGAGGTGGGGATATTGATGGTGATTTGTTTGAAATGTGTCGGGAAGAGGGAATCACATGATGAGTTAGTTAGTACAGAGGGAAGGAGCAGGCGGGCTCTCCTCAGAGGGCGGAGGCTAACGTTTTTAAACACTTGGTTTGTGCCCATCCTCCTAAAGGAGGGAAAAAAAAGAGAGAAAGAGACGGGAGAATTAAAACCTCCAAAAAAAAGTGAAAAGTTTCCCGCAAGTTTAAGAGAGCGAGACAGTAGCAACTCTCTTCATAACTGAAGCTTAGAATTTGGACGTAAATGGCTAGCTGACACTTAAAACTTTCCTCCCTTTGGGTTTATATTTTAAAGGAAAAAAAATATTTTTGGGAGTTGTGTTTTTTTTAATTTGAGAGAGGTGGTGGTTGGTGGGGGGAAAGAGAGAGGGGGGGGCTGTCGGGGGCAGCCACTGGCGGGGAGGATGCACTGAGGTGGGTCTCTTTTTTAAAAAAAAATTTAAAAAAAGAGAAGACGTAAATAAACAGTCCCCTCCCAACAACTCGCCTGTTTGAATATTGGAAGGAGGGAGAAGATTGGGATCTCGGCAGCACCGTCGTCGGCCGAACCGGAGGAGAGAGGGAGGCCAAGATGGCGGCGGATCCAGTCCAGGTAAAGAGGCTTCGGCTGTGACTGAGGGAGGGAGGGAGAGAGGGGGAACAGGAGGGGAGGGGATACACACAGAGAGAGAAAGAAAGAAAATGTGTGTGTGAGAGAGAGAGAGAGTGAGAAGGGGGGGTGGGGGAAGAAGAGAAGACGATGAGGCTTCTCAGGGCAAGATAGAGAGGCAGAGGGTGTGGGCAACGCTGCTCGGCTTTCACACACTTTTCAACTTTTACAGTAAAATGTGTTTTTCTTTTGTGTATGATTTACTAACTTTTTTTTAAAAACATGGAATTTTTTTTTCCCCTTCAAACGTTTGCCCTCGGTATCTGGTTTTTCAAGTTTACAAACTCTTCTCACAACATCCAACCAAGGAAAACCAGCTACAGTAGTTTTCTCCCTTCACCACCCCCCCCTTCCCCAATTCCTGCCTAAAATTAAGAGGGTAGAGAAATTATATTTAAAGTGGGGTGGGGGGGGAGAACAAATATTGCGGGTGATTTTGGTCGCATTTTTATGTGCTTCTTGGAAAAAGAGAACTGTGTGTCTGACTGTGGGCAAGTTTTCTTTTTTGGTCGATCCGTGTGTGTGTGCTTTTATTTAAAGTTTTGATGTGTAGAAAAGCAAAAGTCGGGAGTCCTGTTGATCCAGAAGAGCCTGACCTTCCAGGCCTTGAGTTAGATTTTAATATTAGCCACTGAAGGGGGGCGCGGAGGTTGGTGATGAAGGAAAACTGCTTAATTGTTGTTGGACTCTTGGCCGCCTGCCCAGCACCGAGTCTCTCATTTCTTTAATATCCTTTAATGGAGGCGTAAAGCGAGTTTGCAAATTCCTGCTTTGAGAACAGTTTACTTTCTAACTTAAATCTTCAGTTCTGTTTCACCTTCATGGTACCTATTGTGGATGCATGTCACTTTTGGGTATGGAGGGAGGTAGAGCAATGTGGGTATCATTCGTTTTCTTTTACAGATTTGGCAGGAATAGACTGGTTTAATGTATTTAAGCTAATTAGTTGTTTAAAATTAGCCCCCTTATCGTTCTAATTGACTTCAGTAGACTGAGGCTTTGTCTTTTTGGACATGATATCTTTTGTACCGGCTGCATCAATTGGATTGATACATTTTAATGAGTTTTCAGAATTGTATACTTTTTCAGTCGTAGAAGAAACAAGTATGAATGTTCCTCAAAAGTCAAAATTACATAAAGGCTAAAGGCTGTCTTTCTACAACCAGACATGGAATCATTACAAACTGATAGGTACTGAAATCTTATCCAGGAAATTGTCGGGAAACTAAAATTTCTAAAAGAATTAGAATGGAGTTTTGATCCAACTATTTGAATGATCTCATGTAATTGGAACCTGCTCCTGTAGTAAATTCTGCAAATTTACTGTTTAGGTTATCATATGTCTTTACAATAAATGTACATGGGCATAACTCGGTGTGTGTTACTTTGTAGTAAAACATTCTTTTCCTGTCAGCTGATGTTATGATCCAAGACTAGTGTCGCAATCTTGTGGATAAAACACAAATCTTCCTGTCATGCGGCACAAAGAGGATCAGAAAACCTCTTTGTGACAGAGTTTCCTTATTGTAACTGTTAAATAGTTAATGGAGGATCAGGTCGGCCCAAATATTTATGCGATGAGGAACTAAACACAAAACTATATATAAATTTTAAGGTGCGTTAAGATGAACAGGAACCACTTGACAGACTTCATTATCTGTTACCACATCTTTCTCAAAATCTACTATCTTGAGCTGTTATAAGACCGGCTTAATAATACTAACGTTTTTAAAAAAAAAAGTTGACTGAGTTTGTTAATTCTCAAACTCTTGTGATTTGACCTATTACATTTTTTGTTTAATGCTGGTTCAGTATGTTGCCCATACCATGCTCACTTATTGACCATTACGTTATCTTAATGATAATGTTTGATTAACAACAGAAAATGTTATTTATAACTGTCATTTTGCTCCAGGATGATGCTGCACAAAGCACACTTGTTAATGAACGTAACAGTTTCTGACCTTTATGATGGAGCAAAGGTCCATCATGTCAGAAGTGGAGACGTTCACTGATCACACAATGTTCAGCACAGCTTGCAACTCTTCAAACACTGAAGCAATTCTTTCCAAGTGCCACAAGACCTGGACAACAACAAGGCTTGGGCTGACCAGTGGCACGAAATATTGCTTGGCATGTGTTGAAAATGTCATTCAATTCATACAAGAGCAAATCTTAATCATTGCCCCTTGGTATTCAATAGCATTACCATTGCAGAATCCCCTACTACCTACATAAGGATACCCTTGTGACTCCAAGAGCAGGTCAGAAACTAGGAATCCTTCAGTGAGTAACTTGCCACCTAACTCCCAAAAGCCAGTCCACAAGGCACAAGTATAATTCAATACTACCGCTTGCCTAGGTGAGTGCAGCTCCAACAATACTCAAGAAGCTTGCACTATCCAGGACAAAGCAGCCCGCTTGATATCCACAAACACACCCTCCACCTCTGATACACAGTGACAGCAGTGTTTTACTGTCAATGGTAGAAATTCACCAAGGCTCCTTAGACAGTGCCTTCCATACCCCTGAGCATTGACATCTTGATGGACATGGGAACACCAGCACTTGCAAGTTCCTCTCTCAGCTAGTCACCACCCTGCCTTGAAAATTTATCAATGTTACTTCAGCCTCACTGGGTCAAAAGTCTAGATTTCCCTCCGTAGTAGCATTGTGGTTGTACCTACTCCAGATGGACTGCAGATCAAGAACGTAGCTCACCACTAGTTTAAGGGCAGCTAGGATAGAAAATAAATATTATCCCACCTTGCGCTTTCATCCCAAGATTGAATTTTTACAAAGATTTCTGATAATATCCAAATCAGTTTAATATACTTATAATATTCACTTTTAGTTTTGTAACATGCTGGTAAACAGTAGCAGACCTTAATATGTATGGTAATCAATTGCAAGAATAGCCAATGTGTAAAGGATAGTTTGGGAATTAAATGTGAATGTATTTCAAGCATAATAGATCCACTCTTAATGACAAATAAAATTGGTAGTCAAATATCATAGGTGCATGTCTGCTAAGAGCTATGTCTTGTTTTGTTTGAACTCCACAAAGATGTGCTTGATGTGTTTTCTTGGACAGAAGCACAAAATGTGTGATAACCATTCAGCAGCCCATTTTCCAAACTGCCAGCGTTTTAGCTTCAATGCTGAAGACCAATTTTGTCCTGTTGTTCTATCTATTTTTGTTAACTTTCTTCCCCTTTCAATCTTAAGGTCGTGAATC
>NC_063341.1:68504870-68554870 GCF_021869965.1 Rhincodon typus | reverse complement strand
CTTCGGCACTTTGATTGAACAGTGCAGCTTAGTCTTGAGATCGCCCTGCCTTAATGCCAAACAAAATATGCAATGGAGTATAGCCCAATGGACCAGTTTCCCAGATGGTTTTCTGAATAAAGTGTACATTTGGTGTGTTACTTAGCCACATGAATCTGAAGGCATCAGGTTCAATCCAGGGACTATGCTGATCACAGTCAAGACTATAAAGAGAAAATAGAATTGTAGCATGGCCAGCCTTACAGCGGGAGTGGGGTAAATGAATTATATACCGATTTAAAAGCAGAGCACATAGAAAACAGTGACAGGGTCAACATGGATTTACAAAAAGGGAAAACATGCTTGACAAATCTACTGGAATTCTTTGAGTTTGTAACCAATAGAGTTGATAGAGGGAGCCAGTGCATGTGGTTTACTTGGATTTTCAGCAGGCTTTCAATAAAAGGTCTCACAAAACAGATTAGTTTGTAAAATTAGGCTATGCTTGCTGACCCCGATGCATACACACTATGCACTGCTCTAAAGCAGATTTCAGGTGGCATGGTCAGCGTTTTTTGTTTGTAAGAGGGGTGGAGAAGAGAGAGACTGAAATTGACAGAGAACCAGAAAGAGAGGGGGACAAGGAGCGGGGATGAGGAAGAGCTTTCTGGATTCTGGGCTATAGTATTATCGCTGCCCCAAACCTCCCTGCCTTCTTGGCCCTCTTCCTTTCTTGCTCTGGGGATCCCTCACCCACATCTCTCTCTCTCTCCCACTTCTGAACCCCCGTCCAAAACTGCCTGCACATGCATTTGCATCTGACATCATACGTAAAGTCTACACGATGACACCAGCGTGTGGAACCATGCATTTCCCATGCGTAATTTCCCACAGTTGCCTGTGCCAACAAATACGGTCGTAAAATTAATGCACGTTGGATTGGGGTAGTGCATTGACATGAATGGCGAATTGGTAGAACTGGAGACAGGAAACAGTAGGAATAAACAAACCTTTTTCTAAGTGACAGGCAGTGGCTAGCGTGGCACTGCAGGGATCAGTGCTGGGACCCTAGCCATTCAGAATACATATTAATGATTTAAGATGAGAGAACTAAATGCAACATCTCCAAGTTTGCAGATGGCAAAGCTGTGTAAAAAAGTGAACTGTGTGGAGGCTGCAGGAATGCTTCAGTGTGCTTTGGACGGGATGAGGGATGGCAGACATTGTATAATGTAGATAAATGTGAGTTTATCCACTTTTGTAGCAAAAGCAGAAAGGCAGATTATTATCTGAATGACAACAGATTGGATAAGCGGGAAGGCGCAACATGACCTGGCTATTCTTGTACTCCAGTCACAGTAAACATGAAGGCGCAGCAGGTGGCGAAGGCAGCAAATGATATGCTGGCATTGGTAGTGAGAGAATTCAAGTACAGGAGCAGGGATATCTTGCTGCAACTGTAAAGGGCCCTGGTGTGAACACAGAGTGTTAACCTTTTTAATCGGAGGATGGATGTTCTGTCTATGAAGGGAGTGCAAAGAAAGTTTACTGATGGATTCCCAGGATCGCAGAATTGACTTATGGAAGGAGGCTGAATTGAATAGGACTATATAAGATTGCAGAAGGAGAAATTTTGTAGAAACCTAGGAAATTCTAAATGGATAAGACAGGGTAAATGCAGGAAAGATTTTCCTAATGACCCGAAGTCCAGAACCACAGGTCAGTTTAAGGATAGTTGCGGGGGGTGCATTTAGGACAGAGATGAGAAGAAATTTCTTCACCTCATGGTGAGTTTGTGGAGTTGTCTGCCATAGAAAGTGGTTGAGGCCAAAAATGATTATTTTCAACGAGTTCGATATGGTCCTTTAGTTGGACCATCAGCCATGATCATATTAAATGGCAAATTTGTTCGATGGGTTGAATGGCCCACTTCTGCTCCTGCTTTCTATGTTAGTAGGAGCTTCAGTGGCCCTGATTAAAAAGGAGGAGCAGAAAATCAAGTGCTTCTATAACCTAATTTCCATTTAGTAATCCATATCAGAAACGTTTACAGCTATATCTCATGCTTGGATAATATTCAGGCCATCCATTAGTGCAACTTTGAAATGCTAGTCAGCAAACTCACACCAAGAGATTTACTTGGGTGAGGTCCTGGACACTGCCAACTCCTGTACACACATATATCCCAGTTAAAAGGTCAACAGCTTCTGAATGAATATACTGACTTGCACTTCCAAAATAGAAGAGTGTGTAAGAAATTGCATCACTCAATAGTGTACTGCAAATAAAAAACTGACTGACATCAAATAATTTAAAACCCTGAAATCTGATGTTTTTATTTTGGTAAACCACAGTTCCTTTCAATATATGTGGTATTGAGGCAAATCTTAAAAATGTTAAATCATGTTTTGTGTCAGCAAATTGCACGTAAAGAGAATGCGTGCAAACCACTTGGGTGAGCTCCAGAGAGCTCCCAATGACTAGGGGTAAAGTTAGCCTCATAAATTAGGAGATAATCAAACAGATGTAGAAACAACTGATTAACTTGATTAGGAAGCCTCAGCATGGACTATTAAGCGGAAATGGTGTTCAACTAACTTGGAATGCTTCGAAGAGGTAACGGAAACAATTGAGGAAGGTAATGCTTTCGACTTAGACTCTTTGATCCAACTCATCCATGCCGACCAGATATCGTAAATTAATCTAGTCCCAGTTGCCAGCATTTGGCCCATATCTTCTAAACCCTTCCTATTCCTGTATCTATCGAGAATGTCTTTTAAAATGTTGTAATTGTACCTGCCTCCACAACTTCCTCTGGCAGCTCATTCCATTCATGCACCACCCTCTGGATGAAAAAGTTGCGCTTAGGTCCCTTTTATATCTTCCCACTCTCGTCTTAAACCTATGCACCCCACCCTTGGGAAAAGACCTTAGCTATTCACCCTATCCATGCCCCTCAATTTTATAAACTTCTAAAAGTCACCCCTCAAACTCCGACAATCCACTGTTCAGCCTTTCCCTACAGCTCAAACCCTCCAACCCTGGCAACATCCTTTTAAATCTTTTCTGAACCCTTTCAAGTCTCACATCATTCCTACAGAAGGGAAACCAGAAATGAACGCAGTATTCCAAAAGTGGCCTAACCAATGTTCTTTACAGCCCCAATATGACCTCCCAACTCCTATACTTAATGCACTGACCAATAAAAGGCAAGCATACCTAACGCTGCCTTCACCACCCTGTCTACTTGCGACTTGACTTTCAAGGAGCTATGAACGTGCACTCTAAGGTGTCTTTCTTCAGCAACAATCCGCAGGACCTTACCTAAGTGTACAAGTCCTGCCCTGATTTGCCTTCCCAAAATGCAGGACGTCACATTTATCTAAATTAAACTCTGCCATTCCATGGTCCATTGGCCCATCTGATCAGGATCCCATTGTACTCAGAGGTGACCTTCTTCGCTGCCGACTTGGTAGATGGAATCCCATGACCACTTTCATCTCAAAGGACAAGGGCAGTATATCGTGAGGATACCATCACCTGCAGGTTCCCCTCCAAGCCACTCACCATCTGGAGTTGAAAATACATACACTATTCCTTCAGTGTCACTGGCTCAAAATCCAGGAATTTCCTCCCTAATGCCACTGTGGGTCAACCTACAACATGCTGACTACAACGATTGAAGAAGACAGCTCATCACACCTTTGCAAGGGCAACTAGGATCAGGCAATAAATGCTGGTCAGCTAGTGACAGCCACATCCAGTGAGGGAATAAAAAAAAGTTACATGGATTTCCTGAAGGCATCTGATGCAGTGTCTCACAACAGAAAGTTAAAAGGTGATGGTACAAAAGGGACAGTGACCAGAAAGACAAAATGGGCAGAGCGTTTGAAAATTAACCATCAATGAATCATTTTTGTGCTGGAGGAAGATTTGCAGTGGAGTCACCCAGGCCAGTATTGGGATGCTTGTTTTTCCAGACCTGATTCTTGGATGCAAATGGCAATTTCCCAATTTGGACTTGACAGTAAATTTGCGAGAACTGTAAGCTGCAAGGACGACAGTATGGAATTCAAAAGTACATTGACAAGTTGGTGGATTGGGAGGATAGGTGACTCATGAAGATCTAGTACGAGGTCATGGTCAGAAGGGCACAAAGACATTACAAAATAGGGGGCACAGGTGCAGACGGACCTAGGTGTTTATGTACACAGATCATTGAAGATAGCAGGACAGGTGCAGAGAGCACTAAAGAAAGTATAGCGTTGTCAGATGTATTAATAGGGGCATAGAGTACAAGAGCAAGGAGGGGATGTTGAACTTGTACCTCAGCTGGAGTATTGGGTATATAGTAACTTTAACGAGGTCAGCCAGCTGGACCTCAGAATGAGCTCCTTGATGGACCAGATGAACAGCCCCAATTCGGGATTCCTGGTGGACAGATAAAAAGAGGAGTGTCAGAGATTCTGACACTGGATTCTGACTCCTACAACGCTGTGCCAGAGTCAAGGAATTTCCACGTGTAAGTAACGAGTAAAAACCAAAAGAACCGCAGGTGCTGGAAATCAAACTGCTGGAAATTCAGTTCTGACTGTCAATGGACCTGAAACACTAACTTTGATTTCTCTCTCCAGATGCTGCCAGACCTTGTGAGCTTTTCCTCTGTGGAGTTACTTCAGTGGCGACAAGAGTGGGATTAATGATGTAACCGTGCAAAAGCACCTACTAACTGAAGCCCAAATGGATTTCAAGCAGGCACAAGAACTAGCTTTATCATTGGAAAATGCGGCAAGTGGAGCATACAAGTTTCAGGGTATTCTGACGAAAGTTGCCAGTCTGACTGAGCTTGGGGAACACCACTCAGGACGATCTTGAACAGAGCAACTCTAGGTTGGACCACAGCAAAACCCCAGAACAAAGTCAAGTCTCAGCCAAATGGTTAAAATTTTCTTCAAGACCTGGGCCAGCAAGCCAAGTTGCTGCTGGTATGCAGACTCGAGACAGCAATAGAATCCTACTTGAGCTAAGGTGAGTGAGTAAGATAGCTCATAGGCTAGTATCAAGGAGAGTGCATACTCTGGAAAGTCCACCTACATCTGGGTTGGAACAGCTAAATTGCTTAGCAACATCCAAATCAGAACTAAAAATATACGTCTGTTTAAATGGTCATCAGACCAAAGACTCTGCTAAGCGAGAGAGTCAGTTGAAGATTGGTGAAGTTTGGTGCAAGAACTACAGAAATGACCCTGCATGGTAAGGGGCATGGTCGACACGAGGTCAGGACCACTGACATACAAAGTTTGGGTCGATTAGACAGTCCTGAACAGGAACGTGGACCAGCAAATGGTACGAGAGCAAAAGGGCAGCACGGTGGCTCAGTGGTTAGCACTGCTGCCTCACAGTGCCAGGGACCTGGGTTGAATTCCACCCTTGGGCGACTGTCTATGTGGAGTTTGCACATTCACCCCATGTCTGCATGGGTTTCCTCCCACAGTCCAAATATGTGCAGGCTGGGCGGATTAGCCAGGGAATGCAGGGTTACAGAAATAGGGAGAGGGTGGGTTTTGGTAGGATGCTCTTCAAGGGGCAGCATGGACCTGATGGGTTGAATGGCCTGCTTCCACACTGTACGGAAGCTATGAAAAATGTGCCCTGCTCCTTGGAACAGTCGGCAAGGCTGCTGGAACCAATGGGTTCACCCACCCCATCAAACGTTAACGAGACTTCTGAATCCAGATGATCATGATGGATGTAGCCACACAATTTCTACCGAGGCATTCCTGGTGCAAGAACTGTGCATTACACACCGTCTGTACTGGACACAGTCGGAGGAACCGGACTCGGAGCGTCTCCTGGGCGGTCTATCAAGAAAAAAGGGCCAGCCTATGCCCTCCAACACAGAGGGAGAGAAATGTAATGCTTGTAATGAGGTCAGCCAGCTGGATATCATAGAATATAAAGTTCCCAGATTTGGGCTGTTAATCTGGTCCAATCAAGGAGCCCTGGCTGACAGATAAAAAGGGGAGTGTCAGAGATTCTGATACTCTAGGTGCTGACTCTGACAAGGCTGTGCCAGAGTCAAGGAATTTCTAAACGCAAATAAAAAGGTGACTTGGTGACGAGTTACCAGCCTCTCTCAAGTTATTTCAGGGCACATTATAGGAAGAATGTAAATGAACCAGAGAAATTGCAGGAACAATTTACAAGAGTGGCTCCAGGTATGAGAAACCTGAGCAATGAAGATTGATTGAAGAATTTGGGACTGTTCCCCTGGAAAGGCAGCAGCTAAGGGGAGATTTGACACAGTTTTTGAAAATCATAAGCAGGCTGGACAGAATAGATAGGGTGAAGTTGTTTTCACCTGTAAAAGAAACAAGAGGGCATACATTTAAAATTATGTACAAATGAAGCACTATTGATAGGAGAAGAAATACTTTCACACAGTAAGCCGTTAGTGCACTTCATATCCTGTCTGCAAATGTGGTGATGGGAAGTTCAACCAAGGCCTTCAAGAATGCACTGGATGGTATTTTTGATAGTAATGGTGTAGGATATGGGGGAAAAGGTAGGAGAATGGCATTAGATCATATAGTACAGTCAGTGCAGGTACAATTGGCTGAACAGAATCCTTCCCCACTGGAATAATTGTGATTCTGTGAATTATATTCAATAGAATCTCCAAATATAACTTGCAGATAAAATTACTGCAAATCTCACTGTTTACTGTATGTGTCAATTTTGCGTGACCAATGTGAAGAAAGTCAGTATAGGAAAAAGAACACTTTCCACTTGAGTATTGCTGAAAAGACAACATGGTCAAGCTTATCATCTTGCACTCAAGACACTTTGTAAAAATAGCAATTTAAAGAGAAAACCCAGTATTCATACTGGAAGCGAGGACAGTACTGATTGGTTGGCGAATGGAATGAGTCATACAGGAGGGACTATGGAGAATGGACCCATTTATGCCGATTCACACTTAACTGCCAGGCTTTGCTTAAACTTTCCATTTTAGTAGCAGGTCATCAACGAGTACTCAGACGTGGAGTAATGACGTCTCTCCACCAAGGCTTCCCAATGTGTGGATCATGAAAACACATTTTGGGGTCATGAGCTCCAAGTCAGCACTGGCTGCCAGGGAGCTCCAACTGGAGTCAGAGAGTCATGCAGCATGGAAACAGACCCTTTGGTCCAACTAGTCCATGCCAAACAGGTTTCCCAAACTACACTTGTCCCATTTGCCTGCGTTTGGCCCATATCCCTCCAAATCTTTCCTATTTATGTACGTATCCAGATGCCGTTCAAATGTTATAACTGTACCTGCATCTACTACTACCTTTGGCGGGTCACCCTCTGAAAAAATTTCCTCTTAGGTCTCTCTCAAATCTCTCCCCTCTCATCTCAAACCTATGCCCTCTAGTTTTGTGGTTGGTTGGCTCGCCGAGCTGGTTCGTTGTTCCGCAGACATTTCATTATCCTGCTGGGTAACATCAAATCAGTGCAGCCTCCGATGAAGTGCCGTTGTGTTTTCTCGCCTGGTTTTTAAACTCTGGAGTCCGTTGAGCTTGATTACCTCACTTCCTGTTTCCCTTCGCAGTGGAGTGTACATGGGGTCGAGTTCTATGTGTTTGTTGATGGCTTTCTTCGTGGAGTGCCAGGCTTCTAGGAATTCCCATGCCTGTCTCCGCTTTGCTTGTCCCAGTCGAATTGGTGGTTCTCCTTATCCATGTGGATAGAGATGAGTGAGTATTGGTTGTGTCTTTTTGTAGCTAGTTGGTGTTCGTGTACCTTTGTTGTTAGTTTCCTTCCTGTCCCATGTAGTGTTTCTCACAGTCTCTGCAGGGAATCTTATATATGACATTAGTCCTGTCCATAGTGGGTAGTGGGTCTTTGGTTCGGGTGAGCAGTTGTCGTAGGGTTGCTATGGGTTTGAGTTCCACTCTGATGCCCAGTGGTTGTAGGGGTCTCGTGGTTAGTTCCGATGTGTTCCTGATGTAAGGTACTGTGATGAGTATGTTGGGGCGTGTCGCATCTTCCTGGTGTTGTTCGTGTAGGCTTTTTCTGACCCAGTTTTTTGGCTATCCATCATCTTTGAAAACCTGGAAGAGGTGTTCTTCTTCTCGGCGTAGTTCTGTGCTGTTTCATCAGTAATCATCCTAACACAGACAAATGAAGCTGCGTGCGAACACTATTTAAAAAGGGCAACAACACACTGCAGCAACATAGAACTACGCCAAGAGGAGGAGGAATACCTCTTCCAAGTGCTTAAGGATAATGGATATCCAAAGAACTGGGTCAGGAGATGCCTGCAGGAACAGCATCAGAAAGATTCTACACGCCCCGACACACATCACACTACCCTACATCAGGAACACGTCAGAACTCACCACAAGACTCCTATGACCGCTGGGCATCAGAGTGGCACACAAGCCCACATCAACCCGACGACAAGTGCTCACCCGAACTAAAGACCCACTCCCCGCCATGGACAGGACCAATGTCATCTACAAGATACCCTGCAGAGACTGCGAGAAACACTACATCAGACAAACAGGAAGGAAACTAACAAGAGTACATGAATACCAACTGGCTACAAAAAGACACGACCAATACTCACTCATCTCAATCCACATGGACAAGGAGAACCACCACTTCGAATGGGACAACACCAAGATCCTGGGACAGGCTAGGCAGAGACAAGCATGAGAATTCCTGGAAGCATGGCACTCCACGAAGCAGGCTATTAATAAACACATTGAACTCGACCCCATATACATTCCACTATGGAGGAAACCCGGAAGTGAGGCAATCCATCGCAACGGACCCCAGAGTTTAAAAACCAGGCGGGAAAACACACTGACGCTTCAGAGGCTGCACTGAGGATGTTACCAAGCACAGTAACAAAACGTCTGCAGAACAAGAAACCAGCTCGGCGAGCCAACCAACCTCAACACCCACAATCCGAGCTACAGATCTACTCCAAATCCTATGCCCTCTAGCTTTGAACTCCCCAAATCTAGGGAAAAGACCTTGGCTATTCACCTTATCTATGCTCCTCACGATATAAAAGGTCATCAGTACGCCTTCTACGATCCAAGGAAATAAATCCCAGCCTATCCTCCTCACTCAAACCCTCCATTCCTGGCAATACCCTTGTAAATCCTTTCCAATTTAATAATATCCTTCCCAGAGCAGGGCATCCACAACTATATGCAGTACTCCACAAGTGGCCTCAACGTCCTGTACAGCTGCAACATGATGCCCCAATTCCTGTACTCAACACTCTGAGCAATGGAGGCAAACGTTCCAAGTGTTTTCACCACCTTGTCTAAACGTGATGCCAGTTTCAAGTAACTATGTACATGAATCCTTAGGTCTCTATGCGGCAGCACTCCCTGGGGTCCTACCGTTTACTCTGGTTTGCCTTGCAATTATCTAAATTAAACGCCATCCGCTGTTCGTCAGCCTTTTGGCCCCACTGATCAAGATCCCACTGTACTCTTAGATAACCTTCTTCATTGTCTACTAACCACCAATTTGGGTGTCATCTGCAAACTTACTAACCATGCTTCTTATATTTTAATCAAAATAGTTTTACATAAATGACAAACAACAGCACTGATCCCTGCTGGACCCTAGTCTGAAAAATAATGCTCCATCACCACCGTCTCCTAATATCAAGTCAATTTTAGATCCAATTGGCTAGTTCTCCCTGGATTCCACGTGATCTAACTTTACTAACCAGTCTACCCCACAGAACCTAGTGAGGGAGTACTGACAAAAAAAAAAATTGCTGGCAAAGCTCAGCAGGGTCTGGCAGCATCTGTGGAGAGAAATCCACAATTAACATTTCAGCTTGAGTGACTCTTCCTCAGAGCAACTGAGCTGAGGGCTGTAGGCCCGTTTAAATCCTCACTTTCCTTGTTAAATAATGGACATGGTTTAACTGAGTGACCTTTCAGGCCTAATTTCTGCCCTGAAAAGCAGCAAAAAGTTACTTAAAAATTCTGCAGTCTCATGCCTCTGAAACACCAACTCTGTCAAGCATTAAAATGGGGTCACAATGCAAAAATGTTTGGGAATCACTGCTCAACACCATTTCAGTCTTTCAACTTTAGTTCCAAGTTCACAAGAAGGCCATGTGCTGCATCTACGTTCACCTCCGCCCCGGCCATCTCAGGCTAGCAATCATCATATTGGACTGTATCAGATCCCACTAGGTTTTGATCAATAGTGAAACTCAATCCAGTACGACCTTGAGAAGATATTAATCCTGGTCTGTTTTCAATACAGTAGAAAATATTTTAGCTACTTTTGTACTGCACTTAACACTCACACAAACATGATCAACAATCTGGATCTTGCACAGCTGAACTGATACCTGAAAATAAGTTTGTTGGGATTTACCAAGTCCAGCAAGATCATTTAAAACTGCACTCAAGAGAATTCCACCAAATTTACTTTTTGTTTGTAGCAAAAACACTGCCTTTTTAAAAAATAACTTGAGAATACAGCATAAGCGGACATCAGCCTAACAAGATGCTCAACTGCCATAATTTTGTTGAGAGATTAGCATCCAGTTTAGTTCAGGCTCAAATTGAAAACAAACAGGTGTATTAGCGGGCAAATAAACATGTTTTAGTTCAAATAGATTATGTTTGAACATAGATAGTTCTATTGTGTATCAATCCTGCAGGTGTACTTTAGCACATTAACCCACCTTTGAGGATCCATTCGAGTACATCTGAATCATATTCTCAGCTCCCAACTTCACTTTCAGCTCAATGTCCAATTGCTTCTTCAAGGCAGCAATGAGGCTATTATTTGTAGACTCGGGGTTGGGAGTATCCGGGGTTCGTGGACAATCTGAAATCACAAAGGACTTGTGTATGGAATTCTATAAATGTCTTGTGCTGGGCATCAAAATAGTAACTTTGCTGTAACTTTTCTTTTTTAAAAAAAATCTCAATGCCATCCCTTGGTGTGGTAGTCTAAGGGAATCTGTTTGGCAAAATTTATTTTTCCTCCCCTAACAAAGAAAGGGGCAAGGATATACTGCCACTTTCAATAACGAGTAGCGTAACTGCTCTCTGGGGGGGGTCCCACGTGAATAATTTCCATCTCAAAAGAATTTCAAAGAATTTAAACTTCATGACAGCACTCAATGATCCTCACTGGACCTGCCTATTTCAGAACCCAAATTCATCTATCAAATCAAAATGCTTGGCAAAAATTCTGTTGTGTTCAGAGATTCTATCTATGCATAGCTTAAAAGATTCTTGACTAGCTCAATGATATGAAAAACAGTGAGCATAACTCAAAAAAGAACAATGTAAAAAGCTGCAGTCCTCTGGTGCTTACCCTGTCTCATGCAAGGTGTTTGCAAACCTAAACTCTCAGATTACAAAGATCAAAAATGAAAGCAATGACTTGACAGCACATAAAGATACATATACAACAATCACTAAACGCTATCTTTTGTTTCCAATTCACAAAATCAGCGTACTTGATTCCATTGAAGTTCACTTTACAGATTTAAATAGCAGCTAACAGAGAAGGAAAGTAGATGTTCAATGACTGAAAAACAACACCCTGAAGCTTAAATCTTAGCATAGAGAAAGGTGAACTAATGAAATACAAAATAATACAGAAGAGGATTCTCAAAAGAGGTCATACCAAAATTGTGACCAAGCGATGGTCTCTACATGGCTCTCTAAATCTCCACGATATCTATTTAAACACAAGCAAATGAACGGAGAAAGACACATCTGAGTCAACAATGTTAGTAAAGGCAAGCCAGGAAAAGGGGGCAAGGATTCAGTATTTCAAAAAAAAACTGTTGCTGTAGGAAACAATGCCCATTGATCTTGAGCACTGTAACTTGTCTGTGGAACATCAATTAATGGTTTTTGGTTACCATTGCTCACTGGTCCTTGGCAACCCTATATCCGTGATACATTATGATTGGAACAAGGACAATTAGATAGTGGCTTCTACTAATTTTTCTTGAGCTACACAAAAAAAAATTGAGTCTTTAAATGTTGACAACAGAATGTTCAACATTTTCTAATTATAAAACTAGCAGTTATTCACAACTTTATATAGTACCTTTAATGTAATAAAATATTCCAAGGGGTCCACAGACAAAATAAGAGATAAAACAAAATGACATCTTGTAATACAAGGAGATAAAAGGAAGCTACTCAAAAGTCTGATCAACGAGTTAAGTATTAAGGAGTATTTTAAAGGAAAGATGATGAGGTTTCAGATCCATGCAGATCCAATGATGTAATGATAAAATCAGTTTTGCTCAGGATGCTGTAACCAAATGAGTGCAGGCATCTTGTCGAGTTCTGTTCTCCAGTCCCACATGAGGCAGGCCATGGAAGAATTTGAAAATATGGATGTTACTTAACCACAAGCCAACATGGTCAGTGAACACGTATGACGAGTGTTTGAAACCTGGCAAAAGTTAGGACACAGACAAGGATGATCTCTGGTTCACGGGATAGAATTTGGGAGGCTGGCAAGCAGTGCAAAGTATAAAGGTGATAAACGCATGGATGAGAACTTCAGCAGCAAGGGAGCTGGAAGGATCAGAGTGGGATGATGTTATGGGAGGTAAAAAAAAACCTTCTTGGTAAAAGCAACTGTGTATTCAAAAGCTCAGTTTAGGATCAATTATGGCACCGAGATAGCAACATTCTGGTTCAGCCTCAGCTCACTATCAGGGAGAAGATGGTGTCAGTGGTGAAGGAGTGGAATTTGTGGCAGTAACCAAAGATATACATAATTGGTTACAGGGCAATTTAGAGATAATAGACTGGGATCAAGAGAGATGGTACAGCTGGGCATCACCACAGTATACATGGAAATTGATAGGTTTTTGGAAACTTTGCCAAAGGGCAGCATGTGCTGAAAAATACGTAGGTTCCAAAGATAGATCCTTGGTTCACCAAAGATAACTGTGCAGGAACAGAACGAAAAACTGTTGGTGGCAATTCCCTGGCTAGGATTCAACAGATAAGATTGAATACAAACTGAGTGCAGTCCCACTCAATTGGACAATACTGGAATAGGATTGAGAAGCATTTCTGATCAACTATGTCAAAGACTGCAGACTGAAGGATGACAAGTGAGGGGAAAGTCACAGTCTCAAATGGAATCCTTTGAGCCATTTTAATATATTAGGAAGGGTGGAAATATTGGTGGGTTTCAGTTGGAATTGCAGGAAATTTGGGAAATGATTTGAGAGGCAGAAACATATGCAAGTACTTGAGAGGAAAAGGGGGTTGATACTTTGAAAGGAAGTAGGATGTCAAGGGTTTTTATTGGGGCGGATAATGGCAGTTTTAAGGCGAGCACAATAGATACCTGAACAGAAGAAATCATTTAAAAATTAACACGGAAGCCAACAAGACAGAAGTTAGCTGGTTAGCAGTTTAATGGGAATAGGATTGAAAAAAGCGGGAGTTGGGGGCCCATGGACAAGATGAGCACTGGGAAGGCATGAGGGCAGATGGGCAAAATACCAGAGAGAAAAAAAAACAAATTCAGGGCTGAAGGCAGGTAAGCCTTTCAGGTAGTTCATCGGTACACAGGATTTAAGTTCAGAAATAGACTGTTTGGCCCTTTAAGCCTGTTCTGCCATTTAATAAGATCATGGCTGAGCTGGATATGGTTTCAAGGCCACTTCGTTGTCTGCTTCCATAACCCTAGATTATTGTCCATCAAAAGTCAGCAAGCAGTGCTTTGAGAAAGAAAATTCCATAGACCAACAACTCATTGTCTTAAAAGGAAATCTATGGTCCTCAGTTATAACCCCTCCAAGAGGAAATGCCTTCTCTATATCTGCCCTCAAGTCATTTCATGACCTTGTATGCTTCAAGATGATCAAATCTCATTCTTCTAAATTCTGAGAAAGTATGGACGCAACCCAGTGAACTAGTGGAAAGGGAATAAAGTGGCAGAGGAGCTAATCTGATAATTTCAATCCTGGTGAAAAAGCAGCTCATGAATGCAAGGTCATATGCAAATATAGCTAGGTATAGGTGTTTTAATGTTCCACATAAGAAAACAGAATCAAGAGTATGGTATTGAATCACTTAAGCCTGATCCAAAGATGCCACCCAAACTAGATATTAAATTGGTTGGTACCTCAAATTCATTTGCCCCTCAACATTATTACTATTTCAAATCAACAGTCTATTGCTACCTTGAACATTTCAAATGATTGCATATCCACAGCTTTTTACGGGAATGTTTCAGATTTCCACTGCTTTGAGATTCCCAATTTCACATGACTCAAACAGGCCTGAATTTGAGAACATAACCCATTATTCTGAACTCTACAAAAGGGAACTATTGCTGTAACTTCCTATTGAGCTGTGTTATTTTTAAAACATGATTAGATTTCATCAACTTTCTCAACTCAAAAGTAATATGAAGTTTCTGCAACATGTCTCAAATTTACACTTCAAAACAACATTGACATTTAATAAACCTGCAGAGTATTCCTTCAAAAGCCAATATATTATCTTTCCAGAAGTTTGCGCTCAAAACTGCAGACATGGCCTGACCAAACGGTGTGATTAACTGAAGCATATTTAACTTGGGCATTCCAGGTTCTCTGAGATGAAGGCTAGTATTCCATCAGCCTTTTTATTAAAGGCTACTTCTCTGGTACAAAAAAAATGAACACCACAATATGTCTGCTCATCGTCACTATTAACATTCTAGTTTGTCTTCCTTTGATCAGTGTAGATGACCTCACTCACCCACATGGAATTCCATCCACCACAAGTCTGACCACTGATACTGTATAACTTTATGACCGTAACCTTCTTACACAAATTACTGTCTTATAACCCAACGTAATCTGTAAATTTAGATAACACACCTTTTGATTCTTTAATCCAATCCAACAACATACGGAGAAGATCAGAGCACACAATATAGGTCAAGGGGAACACTTGCCACATGCTGACAAACAGAATCTTTTCCTTGGTAAGAAGTTTTGTCATTTCCTTACTGACTATTAATCTCATTTGGATCTTCCTTTAATGGGTCCACAGTACCATCTACCACTACATTTCTCTCATTTATACAATTACTCACTACCTGCCTAAGTATTCTTTGCACATTCTTTACATATTCCTTCATTAATGCATTAATTTTTTTTTGGCTTTTTACAGCTCTCAAGTTAATTAGATTTCTACTTTTCTTAGCGTTCTTTCAAGCATTTAACCTGATAGTCAATTTTCCTTATTTGTTGTCTTTTGGAAATATGAATTGGTTTTGTATTGTATTAAATACTTATTTGAATGCATCAATTTGTAGGTTCAGCTGTTAACAAATCCAATTTACTGTGGTCAATTCATTTCTCATCCCTTCAACACATACTTTATTAAAATTTATAACCTTGCTTTCAGACCATCCTTTCTAATCTAATAATATTTATATAATTGAAGTTAGTATTAACAAGATGTTCCTTACCAAATAATTTACAACTCTATTCCAACAATACATTGTCTTTGCTACTTGAACTATTTTATTTCTCCCAGAAAGGGAGAAAATTAAAATCGCCCATAGCCCCTATTTTTAGAGAGTTCCTTCAGTAGACCTTGATATATCTGATCATTGTTAAACTCGAAGTCAGTCATAGTGACACAGAAAAAGGATATTTGACCCATCAAGTACCTTGTCACCTGCTAAGTTTATTTCCCTCAAAAGCCCAATTTTTTATTTTGGAATCATTACTCATCTTCACTGTACAACCCTGTTAAACAGCGAGTTCCAGGTCATTACTGCTCACTACATTAAAGAGAAAAAGCTTCCTCATATCCCCTCACTGTCTTGCCTAAAAACACAGAATATGGATTCCCCTAGTAGATGTAGGATTGACTCATGGGAACAGTTTTGCCCAGTCTACATTATTCAACTCATAGTTCTGTATACCTCCCAACAGATCTCCCCTCAATCCTCTGGGCCATGAAAAACACCATAAGGTTCTCCAGGCTAGTCTTCAGCTACATTTCTCCATCACTGGAACCATTCTACTACTTAACCTCATAGATAAGTTTCCTTATCATTGGAAACATTATCGTAAATTTCCTCTGTATCCTTCGTGGGGCATACGCATCCTTCCTAGAAAGTGGCGAATAGAACTAGATGCAATTCATAATTGTGGCCTATATTTAGCACACGATCCCTGCTTTGTACACTATACCTCATATTTTGCTATCTGCTTTCTCAAAATATCCTGCCATCTTCAAAAAAGAAATCTATGCACTTGAAACCTCCAGGTTTCTGCACTCCATTTGAAGACAACTACTACAAGCCATAAATCTTTCAGGATGCTGCATAACTGCACTTATGTATATTTCTGCAGCTTGACTACCCTTACTGAAATTCCCTCTTTCTACTATAGAACTGTCTTTTACCAGGAGGGCTACTCCAACCCACCCCAACACCTGCAACCTTCCTGATTTTCCCCATCTTTACAAAATCATCCTACAACCCTGAATATTTCGGTCTCAATCATTCCCAGCTCGGTTATGTCTTTATGACTATAACATCATGCCATTTAAGCAGAAATTGAATTTGCTCCTTCCACACCACCAGTTTAAATCTTTCCCCACTCCACTATTTACTCCCATATACAAGGAAATTAAAGCTTTTTCCAGTTTAGTTGAAACTAGCATTTGTACTGCTTTGGCACAACAGTGATCCCTGGAATCTCAAACCTTCCAGGCAAAGGTTATCAATTTTAATTTTTCTGCCTATCTGGGTCAGTGTGTGGCACTACAAGTAACAAAGATAACTGTCATGATTAAGTTCTGCTTCCTTTTAGAATTCTACATTGTATGCATAACACATAACTGATTAGCCCAAGAGATATTTGTCAAGTTACTAGTTATTGAAATTGGACAAGTGAAAGATGCTCCAGAACACTGCCTCAAGGAGAAATGGTGAAGATATTAAAATGAGAGCTTCAAACTCCGGTACATTCTTGAAGATGGCATGCAACTGACAGGTTTAGGCAGTGCTGCTCACATGAAATTATGATTAAAACTATACAAGAGATTTACAATGCAGGAGGCTACTCATCATGTCTTGTCTGTGCTGGCTCTCTGCAAGAACAAATACGTAGTGCCACTCACCCACATCTTCCCTGCTGCTCAGCAAATATTTCCTCTTCAGATGACCCAAACCTTATTTGCAAGCCATCGTTGAATATACCTCCACAACGCTCAAAATAGATACGGATATGGTTTTACAAACAAAATGTCTTCAAATAAAAGGTTGTCAGCTCCAGTATAAACTCCATACCCCAAAAAAGCCCATATTCGTGATATTCCTTACAGAGATGGGAGACGTGCTGCCTGAGCTCTTGACCCTTCTCTTTGGTATTGCTCATTGGATTTGGGCAACTATTCCCTCAAAAGCATGAGCAGATGAAGTAACATACAGGTAGCTTTATTGTCTTTTTTTTAAGAAAAAGAAGAGTATCAGAACCTCATAACTAAATTAATATCACTAACAGGGAATCCATTCCAATGAGTTGTTAGGGATACAAGGCACCACTTAAATCTTTCAGGTTGCTGCACAACTTTACTTATGTTTATTTCTGCAGCTTGATTACCCTTACTGAAATTTCTTCTTTCTGTTGTAGAAGTGGCTTTTTATCAGGGGTGCTACTCCCACCCACCTACCACATCCCTAATTCTTTCATCTTTGCGAAAGAACCAATAACCCTGAATATTTAGATCTCAATCATTCCCAGCTTGGTTAAGTCTCTATGACTATAACATCATGCCATTTAAGCTGAAGTTGAACAAGGTTTGACAAATCAGACAAGTGGCAGCATCAAAAAGTGCCAACACTACTACTGGAAAAGAAGTCTGTGTCATTAGTGATTAATTAAACAAGTCATCAGTTTCATAAAGCTTTTGAAAAGATGCCACATAAAAATGTAACAAAGCTGGGAGAGCTATACAGTGCAAAGAGCAGAAACTGAGCAACTGATGTGAATGCTTTCTTACAGCTCCTCAAAAAAGTGGGGAAATCAGATCTCTAAGGCAATTACTTGGGTCACATCAGAGCTCAAACATTAACACTGTTTCTCAGATCTGAATATTTTCAGCACTTTTTGTTGTCGCACAAGTATCTAGATTCTATTTAGAATCGGCGACATCACTGTCTCAGTAGTTCTTGCTAATCTTGACCAAGCAGTTTAGTTTTTGGTAAACTTGCTTCGAGAAGCAAATGGAAAAGAGTGGCAGTCCAAACTTAAAACATAGTTAAATACTTATTATCGAATATTCACATCCAAGCTCATTTAAATTGTTTAAAATTTAATTAGAATAGAAGAATAGCTATGACCTGTAGCCTACAGTTCTTGCACCATGATGATTCATATTTGTAGGGAACCCAGCAGCTCAAACACATGCTGAGTTTCTGACCTCATGGCAGAAGGATTCAGTGCAGGGCACACAGGTACACAAAAGTCTGCAGGACCACAGGATGCAGAATGTAGTCAGCCCAAAGCAGAAGAGATAGAACAGTAATCCAAAGGAAGTTGGATGCAGTGCAGGAATTTACCAAGACAATGGCACTCTGTTTGATATTTAGCATTGAATACAGGTGAGGATGACAACTCTCAAAAGCAGTCCTAAAATAACAAAATAAAGTCTAGAAAATCTCAAGTCAGGCAGCATGTGTGATAAGAAATAGTTAAAACTTTAGCTCAATTACCTTTCATGAGAGCTGAAGAGAAATAGAACAGTAAATATTTTAAGCCAGTGGAAGGGTACCAGGGTATGATAAGCGAGGAATGTATGTAATAGGTGGAGAATAACAAATTAAATAATCAAAGATTTGCATGACAACAGCCAAGAAGAGTGTATTTCTTCACTGTAATAATTATGTAAAGTTAATTTTGATTCTGGCACTGAGGGATAAAGGACTCGGAAGAGCTTGTGCAGCATGGAGTAGAAATGCAAGAGTAATTTAGGATTCAATAAACCAAGAAATAAAAAGGACCATTTACTACTGCCAATATGAAATCTTATCATATGTTGCCTCTCTTTGATATGTATGGTGTTAGAATAAAAGGTGTCAATAAAACCATACCAACAATTCATAAAAAGGTCAAAGAGCCAAAAATCATGGACCACGTCAGAACTACTGACAAAGGGAAATGGACATCCTGCAGTCAGAGTTGAGGGAGCTATGCAGATAGTTTGAGAAGTAGGATCTCAAAAGAAGTTGTAATCTCTCAATTGTTCCCAGAGCTAAATGCTAGTGAGCAAAAATAGGCAAAATACAGCAGGCGAAAGCATAACTCGAGATATTGTACAGGAGGAAAGACTTCAGTCATGAGGAACACTGGGACCAATTCTTTTGCAAAAGGGACCTGTTCAAGGTGAATATATGTTACACAGAACAAGAGCTAGAACCAATATCCTTGCAAGCAGGTTAACAAATGCCCAGGAGGAATGGAAGCAGGTGTGGATAATAACCAATACTAATTTGGTAAGTTTGCAATCAAAATGTAGTGTTAAAAGCTTAAAAAATGTCAAGAGTGATGGAAAGGCAGTTAGACAGAAACAGTTACAATTAGAAAATAAAGTAAGTTTGGGCAACATGTGTTGCTAAGGTCGGTGAGCTCCAGATGCAAATAATCACATGACAGCATAATATAATGGCAATAACTCAGATTGGACAAAGAGCAAAATGAATACTTAAAACATTCTTGGGCACAAGGGACTCACAAAAGGAAAGTTAAAGGAATAGCTGTTTTGAAGATGGAAAATATTGTTGTGTTATGGGGAGATGCTATCCTCAAGGGATCAAAAACAGAAATTCAGGTTTTGGAGTTGGGAAACGATAAAGAAGCAATTAGTCTACTTGAGGTCACGTGAGGTGACGAGGTTGTGAATGGTTTGAGAGATGGCGTTTTGGTGGTCGGGGTGGGGTCACGATCAAGGGGGCAGTAGGAGGTGTCAGAGAGTTGGCATCTGGCCTCAGCTATGTAAAGGTCAGTGCGCCTAAAAGCCCTCCACTTCTTCCTCTCCCGCAGGCCCAACCAGTCCCGCTCCACTGATATTCTCATCCGCTTAACTGAACTCATCCTTACCCTCAATTTCTCCTTTAACTCCTCCCACTTCCTACAGACTAAAGGGGTGGCCATGGGAAGCTGCATGGGCCCAAGTTATGTCCGCCTCTTCGTAGGATACATGGAACAGTCCCTCTTCCGCTGCTACACTGGCACTATCCCCCACTACATCGATGACTGTATCAGCACTGCCTCGTACTCCCACGAGGAGCTAGGACAGTTCTTCAACTTTACTAACACCTTCCACCCCAACCTCAAATTCACCTGACCTGGACCATCTCTGATACCTCCCTCTCCTTCCTAGACATCTCCATTGCTGGTGACCGCCTCGAAACCGATATCCATTTCAAGCCCACCGACTCCCACAGCTACCTAGACTACACCTCCTTGCACCCACCCTCCTGCAAGAATACAATCCCCTCTTTCCAATTCCTCCGCCTCCGCCACGTCTGCTCCCAAGATGGTGCTTTCTGCTCCCGAGCATTCCAGATGTCCTCTTACTTCAAGGAACGCAACTCCCCTCCTTCGGTGATCGAAAATGCTCTTGACTGCGTCTCTTGCATTTCCCGCACCTCTGCCCTCACATCCCCTCCCCCAAACAAATACATAGACAGGGTTCCTCTTGTCCTCACATATCACCCCATTAACCTCCGTATCCAACGTATCATTCTCCGCCACTTCCACCACCTACAATCCGACCCCACAACCAAAGATATACTTCCCTCCCCACCCCTATCTGCCTTTCTTAGGGACCACTCTCTCCGCAACTCCATCGTCTATTCCATGCTCCACACTAGCCCCACCACCTTTCCCTGCAACAGCAGGAAGTGCTACACCTGCCCCTACACCTCCATCCAAGGTAACAAGCAAACGTTTCACATCAGATAAAGGTTCACCTCCACATCCATCCATGTGGTTTATTACATCACTGCTGCCAACGTGGCCTCGCTTGGTCTTGTCGATGTAGAGGAGGCTTGGAGACTGCTTTGTAGAGTATCTGCATTCTGTTCACGACAAACGACAACATCTTCCAGTCACAAACCATTTCAACTCCCCCTCCCACTCCCTGGGTGACATGTCCATCCTGGGCCTCCTCCAGTGTCACAACGACACCACCCGGAACTGGAGGTGCAGCACCTCCTATTCCGCCTCGGGAGCCTACAGCCTAATAGCCTAAATGTGGACTTTACCAGTTTCAAAATCTCCCCACCCCCAGCCTCATCTCATGACCAACCCTCCCTCTCATCCCCGCCTCCTTGACCTGAAACAACCTGTCCATCTTCTCTCCCACCTATCTGCCCCTTCCACCTCACTGACCAATCCCCACCACTCCCTACGTGCACTCACCTATCACCATCCCACCTACCTTCCCCAGCTCCACCCCTCCTCTCTCTATTTCTGAGCTCCCTTCCCCCTCCCCCATTTCTGAAGGGCCCCAACCCTAAATGTCAACTTTCCTGCTCCTCTGATGCTGCCTGGCCTGCTGTGTTCCCCCAGCTCCACTCTGTTAGCTCTGACTCCAGCATCGGCAGTTCTTACTATCTCTGAATTAGTCTACTTGTTCTTTTTTAAAAAACACACAGGTTTCCAAATAGTGGGAAGGAGTTAGAGGAGATTCAAGTACACTTCTGAAAGAGACAAAAGTCAGTGTAGTGATAATGGGAGGATTTAATTACTTCAACACAGAATACGGCAGTGATCATGTTAAGTGTGTAGTAAGGCAGGAATTTCTCATGTTTGCTCAGGAAATTTTTTGGATCAATATGTTTTGTGCCCAGTAAGGAACCATTGCTGGTTCTAATCTTGGTAAATGAGTTGGGGTCAAGTGGAGAATCTCACATTCAAGAATAACGAGCAATGTATCATAAGGTTTGTATCAATATAGTGAAGAATGGAGTAAATACCTAGATAAAGATACTTGAGGAAGGTTAATTTCAAGTAAAACTCTGGCAGGGAGAGGCGTAAAGAAGCAATAGACAACCTTCAAAGAAATGGTTTGAGTACAGCCGGGAGAGCAGGATAAAGGGAAGGCAACCACAACAAGATTCCCCCAAGAAGGTGGGAGATGTAGGATGTAGTAGAGAAAAGGAGCACAGATGTCAGTTTGATAAACAAAGGCAACTCTGACTGAATATAGGAAGTGAAAAACCAAAAACAAAAAAGGACTGGGGCAGTGAGAGAATAGATTGATTCTTTTATATTAGCTAAAGGTCTAGGCATATTAACAGTAAAATGGTTCGATTGTTCCACTGACAAAAACAATTAGGCACCAAAACTGAAGAAGCAAGGCAGAATACATGAGCAAGATGCTTAAGTTAGTACCTCCCTTGGTGAGCACCACGAATGGGACTTTGCCAAAGCCACACTAAGCAGGAAATTGCCAGAAATTGCTCAGTGGTTAGCACTGCTGCCTCACAGCGCCGGAGACCCGGGTTCGATTCCACCCTTGGGTGACTGTTTGGAGTTTCCATATTCTCCCTGTGTCTGTGCGAGTTTCCTCCAGGTGCTCCAGTTTCGTCCAACAGTCCAAAGATGTGCAGGTTAGGTGGACTGGCCATGCTGAATTGCCCATATAGTGTCCAAGGATGTGTAGGTTAGGTGAATTAGCCATGGGAAATGCAGGGTTACAGGGATAGGGTAGAGGGGGGAGTCTAGTTGGGATGCTGTTCAGAGAGTCGGTGTGGACTTGGTGGGCCGAATGGCCTGTTTCCACACTGTAGGAATTCTGTGAATATAGGAGCTAATTTACGTACTGCCCCGAGCATATAAAGGTAGCAAGGTCGCCTCATCTAGTTATAATGCATCCTAGTTCCTGACGGAATTAAAGACAGAAATTGCAGAGGTGCTGGCCATAATCTATCCAGGACTACAAAATATTACATCTTTACTCCCAAAAAGTAGCTAAATCTGGCAACTGCAGACCAGTCAGTTTAATATCAGTGATTCAAGTTATTTTTAAGCAACCTGGAACATGCTGAGACACAATGCTGAGGCAAATAGGATTTGAATCTGGATTGTCTGTTCAGAGGGAGGGATTTTTAAAAAAAGAATTTAACCTATCTTTCTAATCAACCTGTTCAAAGATGTCATTACATACCTATGGAGCACGTGGGATTTGAACCCAGGTCACTCAGTCAAAGGGTAAGGAAACTATCACTGCGCCAGCATCAGTATAAAATTGACTCAGGGACAAGAAACAGCTGTGGTGAATTACTGGTTTTCAAACAGGAGGGAAGTATGCATGGTGTTTGCAACAGTTCAGTGTTAGGACTGTTACTGCTTTTTGATGAACATCAACGATACGAACGTAAAAAGTCTAGAGAAAACTCGTCATTCAAAAAGCCACAAACCCTTGTAAATACTGTCAATGGACAGGAAGATAATAAGAGACTTCAAGGGGACGGACAGGTTGGTGGAATGGATAGATACTGACACAACTACCAAAAGCAGTTTGATCAAACTGGAGAGAACGGACCACTGGTTGCTAAATGGTTTTTAAATAGAAAAGTTCAGTGTCACATGAAGACAGGTCAATTTCTAAACATCCATTCATTCCTTGCAGGGTGCAAGTTAATGTTGGAAGAGGAAAAACCTGGATTTAATAGTGGATTAATTTTTCTAACGTCCATGACTAATGCCACAAAACTTAACTGAAATGCACAGGGTTCCAGGTTGCAGCTGCAGGACAAAGATTCTACTTTGTACCTGATCTTTATTAGGCACCCAGATTTCACATTCTCACATGAACTTTGTAGATTTGATTTTTGAGATCCTCTTGCAATTTTAAACCCTTATCTAAATAGGTTCAACAAGTTGAATCTCTAACTTTAGAAAAACAGAACATTACAGGTGATATGATTCATCTGGATTTAAATACATAAAATAATTGCTCTTGTATGACAATTTTATATTAATAGAATAGGGCAAAGACCAGTGATCATGTTGCCAAATTCCTATTAAGGGCAGAACCAAGTTTGATATCATGCAGCCACTCTTGTCCTTTCCTTCCATATCCTACCAAGGGCAGCACAATGGTTCAGTGGTTAGCACTGCTGCCTCACAGCGCCAGGGTTCGATACTCGCCTCAGGCAACTGTCTGTGTGGAGTTTGCACATTCTCCCCGTGTCTGCGTGAGTTTCTTCCAGGTGCTCTGGTTTTCCTCCCACAGTCCAAAGATGTGCTAAAATGCCCATAGTGTGCAGGAATGTGTAGATTAGGTGGGTTTGGGGAAATAGGTCTGGGTGGGATGCTCTGGGGGTTGGTGTAGACTTGTTGGGCTGAAGGGCCTGTTTCCACACTGTAGGGGTTATTGGTCTATGGGAAAAGTAGGTTCCTAGCTCACTATATTCCTTAAAGTGAGAGGTTGTCCCATTTCTGACTAGGAAAGAAGTTACCATAATTAGTAGGCATTCTGCAACATAAACCAGAACTCATTTGATCTCCTAGACAGTTTCAATTACCTTGGCGTATGAAAAGGGAAACCTTTGTTTCCAACGCTCCAGGTGGCTGAGTATATATAGTACAAGGCTTTGTTTTCTTCTGCTCAGGATTCCCCCGTCACAGTCCTAAAACAATCCTAAAACAATCCTAATCATTTCCAAGTGTCATCCTACACAACTATAACCATAGTGCACAACCTTGCCTCATCTTTCTCCACTCTCTGCCATCAACCTCATTCAATACATCTCCTTTGTTCAGTTTAGTGAGAACCCTTGTTTTATTCAAACTTTACTGATAAGTTACAGCCTGAGAAAGACTGCTGTCTGCCATTCAGTATAGTAACAGCAGAAATTTCCTCTGAAATTAAACTAGTGGGAAGATCAAAGCCACTGACCCATTCGTGCAAACTCCGCTTCTTAGCTTATAATTCCACTCACTTGTTTGCCACGTTTGTGGGCTAGACTGTTAGCAAATTGCCCTGTTTAACAGAGTGAAGCCTCAGACCTCATATGCTCTCCACTAAAAGACTGGTGACTTCATGTCTGTAAGATCACTTCTGCATACCCATATTAGACTGATACCAAAATTGTCAGCAATGCTTGTGTCACCTTCAGATTCAGTTATTCCAATCCACTGAACTAGTTTTTCATGCTTCATAAATTGTGCTTAACCAAAACTCTGCTTCCCAGATTCTAAAGTTGAAAAAACCCTGTTTACCCGTTACCCCTTTCCCTGTTGAGGCATCTTGGCACATACTCCCATAAATGATGATAATTTAAAATTTAAGGCAATGTGTTCACTTCCTTGCTTAGTCTCATCCCTTCCCATCTCTGTAGCTAATTTACAATCAGTATTTCCTAAAGATGATAGAATATTGAATAAAAAACCAATGGATGCCAATTGCATTTTACTCATATGCAATGCTACAAGTAAATTAACTACAAAAAGTGATTTTGGATTGGGACATTGTAATGTAATATGTACAATGCAATGGTGTAGAGAAAGAGAGATTTAACAAATACTTTATAGCTGCAAATTGCTTTGGTTATGAAAAGCACAGTCATTTGTGAGTACAAAATATTTAATAAATGAAATATACATTAAACCTGGAAGGTCGTTACTAAACCATCTGCTTTTTGACCTTCTTTTAAAACCCATTTTAATCATTTTGTTTTACGGCTTTATTTCAATTTTATCAAGTCATTGTAGTCGTGAAATCCCTTTAGGTCCACTTCTATATATCAGATGTTAAAGTTTATTTCAGCAGCATTTCTACCGAACATTGAAATCTTTTACCAGTTTTACACTTACAACTGCTACTTCTCAAACTACACATGCAAATGTTTAACATGGGAACCACTGCAAGTCAGATTGGTTGCTGGATTAATTGAAAACCTTATTGCTTGGTCAGCATGATCCTCCTTGATGTCAAATCTCTGGGGAATCTCTATAAAGAGTTAAATTTATGCTGCTGCCAATATATGTTCTATTTGTTGTTACTTCAGCCTTTTGTCGTCACTGACTGGGATTCTTAACTATTATAAAAGTCTCTTTGTTTTTGAGAAATGCTCATGTTATGGTCATTGGAGTTGACAGTAACTTTGAAAGCTTCATGACAGAAAGAAAGTATATAAAAAGACACTCATTTTGAAAGATAGATTTTTGGCTGCATATTTACAAAACTAAACAGAAATCATTAATTGATTACACTGAAGCCAGATTCAAAGGGAGAGAAATCAGGCATTTTACAGCCAGAAAATAGATCAAATTTATACCTTACAAGTGGCATCCTTAACTATTAAGTCTAAAAGACAATGTTAAGATTTGTTGGTTAGGAGCAAGACAATCAATAGCTCAAGATTGTTTATGCGGTGTCAATTAAACAAGGTAGGCATGGATTTGGTATTTTCTGAGCAGTATGATTAGAGATGATATTTCACACCACTGTAATGGGTGGGATTTGAACCCAGAGCACCTGGCTCAGAGGCAGGATGTCTACCAGTGTACCACAAGAGACCCACCCCTCCAGCTTGAATTTTGCAAAACATTTGGGAAAATACCAAACAGCAATTGCTGAGTAAATGGTAATGGTTTCTTGATAGGTGTTTGGAAGGAAAATGGTTATTGTCTCCCCTGTGAAATACTACAAATAGGAGAAGCAGGGCATGAGAAAACATAAAAACTTGGAAAAAAAAAACACACACCCTAGAGATACAGTTTACTCAAACAGCTGAACAGGTCAGCTTCAATTTAATACTCAATTACTCCATATAGCAACATCTAACCTCAAATCAAAAATTTGCACAAAAGGACTTTCATCAGAAATGCTGCACTGATATTCTGTACCTAGCATCAGAAAGAATATGCATGACCATTACTTTAGAGAAAAAAGGCACAGATAAAACTTTTCCTTTTTACTTTTCCGACTGATCTTCTTACAGCTAGCAGTAAAGTTGGGATCAGTGCATTTTTTTAAAAAATTATTCATTCGCAGGAAGAGGGCATCACTGACAAGGCCAGCATTTATTGTCCATCCCTAATTGCCCAGAGGACAGTTAAGAGTCAACCACATTGCTGTGGGTCTGGAATTACATGCAGCAGACCAGGTAAGGATGGCAGTTTCCTTCCCTAGAGGACTTTAGTGAACCATTCAAATTTACTGTGGGGTACAGAGCCCAAATGACCACCCAATATTTTTCTCAATCTCAATTACTAGCATTAGCAATCATATCTGTATGTTATCCAAAGACATACGACAATCCAAATCAAAATTACTTCAAACTGCGAACAACTTGTTAAACCATAATTATAACCAATGTAAAATAGTTCCCCACAAGGCTCAATCAAAAAATTGCACACAATATTGCTTTTGTTGTTGAAACCACTTCCATCCTCATTTTCTTTAGTAGTGGAAGAACAGCAGTTAAATCTGTCTCGGCAAAAAACCACTGAACTGACAAGCACAGTACAAACTTACATCAAGGTATAACACATAACACAGGTAAGAAAAGCACTAAAAACCTTCCTGGGGATTTATTTTACAAGTTTGAATATTAATTTATAAACTGGTATAGAGAAATTGTTTACTACAACTAGCATCTTAGAAAAAATACAGAAAACTGGAAATAAAGTACTCAAAACAAAGCATATGTAGATACTGCAATACAGCTGGACCATGACATTTTCAGCTAAATGAAAATGTTAACCAGCACTGTCCATATTCCACATCACTGGACGATGAAGTTATAGAATATCTTCATACAACCAAGTGAAATTAAAACTGAACCAAGTGCTTCCCACAATTCCCACCCATTTTGGGGGGAGCTGTTGAGGTTTGAAAGAAAAGGAAGGAAGGAAACTACAGGTCCATCTTGTTAGATACTCTATGGCAATGTTATACAGCTACATTAGTTGAAATCTAGGAGCTTCACTCTTGTTTGTTCTCTCAGTGTGGGAGTGCACTGTATAATGCATAATAACCTAAAATTGGCCACATTGGATCATAAACCTAACTTACCTATGCAGCACAATGGCGGATATTCACTTTCTGTACTAACATCCAATAGCAGATACTGCCGAAAATTGCACCCAACTGAATCTGGCTAGTTAGATATGTTAAATTAGTGAAGAGGTGGCACACAATTACAGAACACAATTATTTGCCTTTTGAACAACTGCTTTTAAAACAACTAACATTTACTGCTGCATTTTGAATGGGCAGTTAATTAATTCATGAGTTTGCCAGTTACACTTGGAAAGAGAAAAAGATTTGAATGATTTTGTTCTGTCAGCAGCAGACTCATTTGCATAGTTTTTTTTGCCAGCTCTGCTCTTAACTGCCATCTGATAACAAATGTCACCAACTGAGAATGTAAATAGGGTAAGCCGTGAGGAAAGGTTGGCACAGCAGCCGTCTTTCAAAACTCAAGTTACATTCATAAACACACTACTTGTTAACTTGTACTGTAGCTGCTGTTGAAATTAATTCTTACTTTTCACATTCCTTGTTTAAGGGTCCATGAACATTACACATTTTCAGCTCAAACTTTAAAAAAATCATTAAAGTATGGCACTGTACATAATTTACCTGCCAGCTCAGGATCCTTCACAACAATGTGTGCATTCAGCTCCTGCAACTCTTGATGAAGCTCATCTAGTTTTTTGTTTGACTTTTTCAACATATTTTCCACATAAGCTAGATTCTTTTTATCAGTTGTGACCTTCTTGAGGTTCTCTGCTCCTTCCTTGATTTTAAGTTCCTTCCGTATCTCTCGCTTGATTGAATCCTTGATTTCGTCCAGCTTCTGTTGCACCATGGTGTCTGACAGATCCAAGTTCTGGCTCAGGCCCAGACACTCCGAGACTAGGTGACTTCGGCCATCACCCTATTGAAGAATAAGTTTGATTACAGTAAGCATTTTTCTCCAAGAAACTTTTTGTGACAATACAAGCCTTTGCAGACATTTGTTTTAATCTTGGAAAAATCTGCTATAACTATTTGATTGCACTGAACCAGACAAACCACTTGGGAGCATATTAAGAATACATTTGCGCACAATACAATCAACTATCCAATAAAAGATGAATATTTCAAACAAAGTACAAACACTTATCCAAAAGATACACAAATGCTGCGAGTAATCACTTGCCAGTGCAAAAAGTCTAAATATGCTTTTTGTTGTTTTCAAAAGATCAGCTTAAATGACCAAGAGTATTCACAGTTTGTACTTGCCATAATGTATAAACAAATACAGTATTTTAATTATCATCCTAAACATCTGTGTACTGATACGCAGTTTAAAACTCTGCTTAATCCAAAGCCAAGTGATTCATGCAGTGCCAGTATTTGCAGACAGACTAGATAAGCTGATTATATAATCAGAAAATGCTGAAAATACTCCGGTCAGACAGCATTTTGAGAGGGTAACAAGAGTTAACATTTTAGGTTTGTGACCTTTTTGTCAGAATTTGAGTGTTAATCCAATTCTGAAGGAAGCATCAATATTGAAATTTTAAAATAACTTCAGATTTAGGAAGTGATGTTGCACTTTACTGCAGCTAGGAACAGAAAACATTTCTTTATAGTAGACTTCCAACTGCCCGAGTGGCTCATCTATTAGCTTTATTTCTTCAGAATAGAAGCAGTTTAGAAAAAAAAAACTCAGACTTTTGACACGCAATGATGCACAACAAAAAAGGTGGAAATCAAGAACAAATTCAAATTAGGATTCCTTTTATGTATTTCTGCTCCAAATGCACCCAGAAATGAAAAGCAAAATGCAACTTCATTATAACAGGTGATGACAACAGCTATTAGCTACAGATGGTTATGTAATGCTGTGCAGAAGTTTTTTTTTAATTCTGCTAGACTTAAGTTAGCACTCAAATTTTTGTTAGGCAAGAGTCTCAAGAGAAATGGAAATAAGGCGAATAAACGGAGCTGACGAACAGCAATGATCTAAACAATCAACACAGCTCTTGTTTCACCGGGTATACATATTTGTAGATTCATAGATGCTTACTGCAAACAAGGGAGCCAATAGACTCTTCACATCTGCACCAGACAACAATAGCAACACACGTGAATATCCAAATACTGCATTAAAATATGTTAGAAGAAGTATTTCTGACTCAAACCCCCTTTCAGGCAGTGTCCCCCAGACTCCCACCAGTCTCTAGGTGAAAACATTTCTCAACTCTCCGCTTAGCCTTCTACCCTGTACCTTAAATCTATGCCCCCTAGTTACTAACTAGCGGAAAAAGTGCCTTCCTATCCATCTTATCTCTGCCCTTCAATCTTATATTCCTCTATCCGGTTCCCCTATTAACCTTCGCTGCTCAAAGGAAAACAATCTCAGCGTATCCCTCATAGCTCAAGCAGCGTCCTGGTAAATCTTCTCTACACCCTCAAGTGTGGGTGTGCAATCATCCCTTCCTATAACATTCGACCAGAACTGCATGCAGTGCTCCAGCTGAGGCCTAACCAGCATTTTGTACGGTTCCAACATAGTAATTTAACAGGGAGGTTACATCAAACTTGCACGCTAGTACTCCAAACCAGTTCAAATTATTAGAATAAGACTAGACAACTTGGATGAGAAAATGGAAGTATTCCAAATTTTTCATACATTGAATTTCAATAAAAAAAGGGGAGTGACCTCTAATAATTATAACAATCACCCTATGCCACATATCAATCAGGAGAGTGAGTTTACCTCCGATTCTGAATGACACAGTCTTTGCTAGGACTCCTTGATGTCAGTCAGTCAAACATGGCCTTGACCTGGACTACAGTCACTCTTGCCTCACTTCTGAAGTTCAGCTCTGATGTCCATGTTTGTACCAAAGCTGTAATGACGTCAAGAGCGGAGTGGACATGGTGAAACCCGAACTGCTAAGCACCGTTGATGAAGATCATTATCAAAGTGATGGAAGTCAAGAGTAGGCAGATGGAGTAGCAATTGGTAAGATTGCATAAGCAGGACATACCCAGGCAATGTGCCAGTGTTGTAGCTATACTAGAACATCTGTTAGGGGTGCAGCAAGTTCTGGAGCACAAAACTTCAATCCTGTTGCCAGAATATTGTCAGGATCTATAGCCTTTGCAGTATTCAGTGCCTCCAGCCATTTCTTGATATCACAAGGAGTGAACTGAACTGGCTGAAAGACTGGTGTCTGCGATGCTGGAGACCTCATTGCCAAGATGGATCAACTACTTGGCACTTCCGGCTGAAGACTGCTGCAAATGTCTCAGCCTTATCTTTTACACTGACGCGCTGGGCTCGCCCAATATGGAGGATGGGGATACTTGTGGATCCTCCCCGTGCTCTAACAAATTCTTTAATTGTCTAACACTATTCGTGACTGGATGTGACAGGACTGAGTTTAGACCTCAACCATTGATTGTGCAAATGACAGCTTTATCATTTGCTGGTTATATTGCTTGGCAAGCATGCAGTCTTATGTTGTAGCTTCATAAGGCTGACACTCTTAAAGTACCAGCACCTAACTGGAAATAGCCTGATAACCTGAAAATCTGTTCTTTCCAATTGTTTTAGGTCATTTAAGTCTTCTGACTATTGTAATACTACCTCTATTTGTGCAAGCCTGTGTAGAATTCAACCAAAAACTGTTGCGCAATTTCAAACGCACCCCAAACCCTATTAACTCTTCACCTTTATGAGCTAAACTACTGATTTGTGGTCCAACAATGCCTTGGTTTTAAAATTGCTGTCCTAGTTTACAAATTCCTCCATGGTTTTGTTTCACACCATCTGTAATTCTTCAAGCTACAATTCCTCAGAATATCTGCACTCTTCCAATACTGGTCCTTTGTGCATCCCTGATTTTCATTGCTCCACTACTGGTGACCATGTCTTCAAATGATGGGATTCCTTTCTCCTTCAAAAAAAAAGCTCAAAACCTACCTCTTTGACTAATCTCTTGGTCATTCATGCAAATATCTTGTGCGGCTTAACGTCAAACACTGTTTCAGAATGCTATGAACGATTCAGGTGCTATATAAATGGAAATTGTTCTTATTCACATCCTTCCATTTCGATCTTCAATTCCTTGGTTAAGTCTACCAGCTACACCCTTGAGCCTCTTCCAGACTAGTTTCTGATTTACCTGATTTTCATTTCTCTATTTTCAAATACCATCTCACCTTTTTAACAGCACCACTTTCTTATATACAAAGTAATTGACCATCTTTTCAATCACCAATCAATCCCATTATTACTAATCCGTTGCAACCAAGCTTCCCATTTTGGCCACTATGTTAGCTGATGTTTTAAATCATATGTTCTCCTCGGATATTCCCAGTGTCACCAACCTTGCGAAAACACTACCCTTTCTCAATCCTCCTATCCTCATCAAGGCTCTGGAACATATTACCTTCTAAATCCAAGTTAACAATTTTAAAAAAGCCATACTTCAATTTCTCCAGTCTTTCATCCCTGATCTGGTCCTAATTAAAACTGCAACTGATCATGATGCATTTCATCTAAAATTCATTAGTCTTTAACACTAGATCATAGATCTCCTCTGAAGTGCTTCCTCTATTACCTGGATTACTGCTTTAAAATCCTCCAGTATTTTTCTTTAATTAATTCATCCCTGGGGGATACAAACCTCAAAAACAATACTTATAAACTGGCAGGATCTGAACACTGCCTACATACCTGTGGAAACTAATTCTGGCATACTTCTATAGCAAAAGTATCCACCGCTGCACAGAAATCCCCATGTATGTAGGGATACCACAACACAGGAGACTAAATTTAAAGAAAGAAGTACAAGGTTTATAATCTTCAAATTACTAATAATCACAGCAGCCCAAAGGATGATTAAGTTAGGAAGATGAACACAAAGAGGGGTTCCATTTTCTTGTGCCAATGTCCAATGAAACATTCCATTTGGAAGGACTCCACTAGGGCCCTAAGGAAAAGGATAAGTAGGGGCTTACAAAAGGACTCCATTATCAAAGTAGCAAACATAATTCTAAAACAAGTCAAGCAATGAGACACTGCAGGGAAAATGACAAGATATAAAGAGAGTGTTATTAAAATGAGGGAGCAAAATAAAAAAAACATTAGACCAGGACTGGCAAGGTTATGGCCCAAAGCAAGTGTTCATTACACAAATGAATAGATTAGGAAAAATAAAATGCACGCACAAGTTCCATGTGGAAGGTGATGACACAGTAGCCATTACAAAGACTGACTGCAAGTCAGGGCTAGGAACTACACATGACAGATCATTAGGTCTACGAAAAATAGGGATCTGGTAGCCGAGAAAGAAGAGTAGACTTCATGATTAAATGATTCAATGCAGAGGCTACATTGAGCTAGTCAAGCAGATTACATAAGGAAAAATTTTAAAGAAAAGAACTTCTTAAAATAGCCAACATGGATCTGGGTCAATTGGAATAATGCAGCACAGAAGGGACTCTAGATTTAAGGCTGGAGTTAAGAGTTGTACGCAGGGCCCCAGGTCAACATGCGTCAGAAAATAATGATAAAGACTTCTTTACTTATTTCAAAAGTAATGGTATATAAAAATAGGGAGGTCTTGCTAAAACTAGACAAGGCACTGGTCAGATAACACCTTGAACTCAAAGTTTCAGTCCCCTTTCAGAAGGAAAATTACACTAGTATCAGAGGTAGTTCAGAAGGTTCACCAGATTGGAGGTATTTTCTTATGAGGACTAGTCAAGGAGATTGGGCCTATTACTCATTGAAATTTAGAAGAATGAGAGGCAGTCTTTTCAACCATGCAAGATTCTTAGGGGGCTTGACAGGAATAGACGCTGAGAAGTTATTTCCTCTTATGGGAGAGTCTTAAACCACAGGGCTCTCATTAAGACTGCTCCACTGAGTGTAATATATATAAATTTGCTGACTATACAAATAGGACAGACAGTAAGCTATGATGAGGAAGGAAGGAATCTGCAAGAGGATATGAATGGTTAAGTAAGTAGGCAAAAACCTGACACATGGAGTATAATACAGAAAAGTACAAGGTCAAACATTTTGATAGGAAGACTCAAAAGGTAGATGATTAGTTAAATAGATGACTCAAAAGTAGTGCAGTGCAGTGGAATCTGGGTGTTCTCATGAATAAAACAAAAATAATGACATACTGCAAGCAATTAAAATGACAAATTGAATTTTGCTCTTTATTGAAGAGGAATAGAATTTAAAAATAGGGAAGTTTTGTTACAACTGTCCAGAATGTTGGTGGAGCCACACCTGGAGCAGTGTACAGTTTTGTCCTTTTAAGAAAGGATGTAATCACATTAGAGCTAATTTAAAAAGGGATTCACTAGGCCAATTCCCATGATGAAGGGGTTGATTTATCAAGCATGACTAAAGAAGTTCAGACTTCTTTCATTACAGTTTAGAACAAGGAGGGCTGATCTTATTGAAGCATGCTAGATTGTGAGGCATTTGACAGGATAGACGTTGAGAAGTCATTTCCACTAATAAGGAATTCTTAAACTAGGAGGTACAATTACAGAGAATGGGTTCACTCATTTAAAACAGAGATGCAAAGGAATTAATTCTGCCAGAGTATAATGAATGGCTGGAATGTTCTACCCCAGAGATTTTTGGAGGCTAGATCAAAGTATTAAAGAGAAGGAGCTTTTTGAAATGTCAGGTTGTTGAGAGCAATGAGGAGCTGGTCCAACAAGAGGAGCATAGCCTGGGACAGATCAGCCACAATCTTATCCAATGACAAGGCAGGTCTGAAAGGCTGAATGGCTTGCTCCATTTTCTCGGGGTTTTTACATTACATAAAATCCCTGAGAGACTGTTAGCTCACATGTCGAAACTCTAAAAGGTGGTAATGAAATTGAGGGCAAATTATTGACCCGGTTAGGAGATCAGCCATGTAAAAGATAATGGTCTGCTATTCTAAACAGCAGAACGTTAACAGCAGCATATCTCAGCAATATATTGGGAAATCAACTGTGAATTTCACCAGCGCCCCCCAACCCCAATAGATGACGGGGCTGGAAATCACAGATTCAAGTTTGGCAATGACAAGGATAAATTGCATTCTCAAGAATTAGAATACAAATGGATAGACCTCATGCTACAGCTACACAAAACCCTTTTAATGTGAAGCCTTCTGGATAATACATCTTAGGAAGAACATATTGACCATAAGAAAAGCACAGTATAGAATTACCCCCTTCATGGGAATTGGCCTAGTGAATCCCTTTTAAATTACCTCTAAACATGATTACACCCTTTCTTAAAACGGACAAAACTGTACACTGCTCCAGGTGTGGCTTCACCAACATTCTGGACAGTTGTAACAAAACTTCCCTATTTTTAAAATTACTAAAATGATACATGAACCATGCTTAAATTGAAATGATAAATTATACAAACTAGCATTATATTCTAGAGAATTTCGCAGATTAAGGGATGAAAACATTAAAAGGAACTTAAATGGTAGATGGAAGGAAACTATTTCCAATGGTTGAGCAGTGTAGCACGAGAGGGCAAAAACCTTCAATTTTGAGCCAGACTTTTAAGCAGTGAAGCAATTGTAGAATTCTGCTTAGAAATCTTTGCAAAACAGCAAGTGATGTTTGGTCAATGTTTAAAGTTTGAATCTGTCATAGTTGTGAATATGAGACTTCACAAGAAACACACAGTCTCCTATAGATTTAAGGTAAGCTTAATGTTTTGGCTAGGGGCTTGGTGAGTGATCTATTTTAATCTGAATACTGGCCTTGTGTGATCTGCAGCCGAAACCTTTGTCTAAACAAAAAAAAATTAAGTTGCAAGTTTTCATACCTTGACACAAAAGAGAAGCAGCTGTTCTTCCTGGAAAGGTATCAAATCTAAGAGATCGGAGAGGGGATCTGAAACAAGCTGTAAAAGGCAGAAAACTGTTGTGTGTGTTAGTCACCAAGCAGGATGCTGGTAAGAACTGCTTTTCTATCCAAAGAAACAGATTTTATGAAGATTTAAGCAAAAGAAGGAGTCATCAGTGTGGACCTTGATGTCAGTTCAGGGATATTGAGAAGACCAACTGAATAGACTTTCAAAAGATATTGGGAGACTTACCCCGATTTTGAAAGGTGAAAAGGAACAGGTTGCAAGGTCAGGAACAGTTTAGGTTTTAACATTCAAGGCTCTGCGGCTGCCAGAAGCATAGCACAATGTAAATCCGTGCCATGAAGTACTTCACTTATGTTAATCAGGTAATAGGCAGCAAATACCAAATACAAAAATTACGTTTAATCTACCTTGATTTTGCTTGCTTCCTCCGATATGTTAAAACATGAAAACTTGGTCTTGAAATTTTTTTTCCCCAGCCATTTCCTGGGAAATTATTTTTCAAGAAGATTTTGTCTGCATGAAGATTGTGCATAGATGAATAGATTTGTTAATTAAAAGGATTTAAGGGATATGGAGCAACTGTGGGTATGTGGAGTTAAAATACAGATCAGCTATAGTTTGACTAAATGGTAGGGCACAATAGACAAGATAAAATGATCTATTCCTTGGCATATATTTCTCAACGTATGAATCCCATCCAGTAAAGGCACTCAAACATCTGCTTATAACGTTATACAGAAATCCCTACCTCAGCTTACTCTCGCTTGACATGAGTCTTCAAATTTGGTCAAAACCAGCAAAATCTTGGTGACATCACCCAAAATACAAAAGCAGTGCTTTTTTATTTAAAAGAAACAAACTTCAAATAAAGTATTTTTAAAGTGAAGTAAAAATGTTACCACAACATTTAGCTATTTTTCTATCTGAACAGATAGGCTTCTAGGTAGTTCTTCAAGCAAACCACTAAATTACACAAAGTAGAAGCCACATTTGAGTTGTTATCCATACCAAGTCAGCTGTGGCATCAGTTGGAATGCTACTGGCCTTGATGCCTTCAAGCTTTCAGAAAATTGTTGGGACAGGGTGGGGTGGGTAGAAGAGTAACCTGCAAAAGCCCTCATCCTCATCATTTAATCAGTTCCTGTTGGAAATTTATGATGTTTTGATGCTAAATAATGATGGGATCATTTGTGAAGCCATCATCAGGCCAAAATAAAAAAGTTCCAAAACCAGTAGAAACATCACGTAAATAGCCAAAATTATCAAGAGGATATAATATAACAAAAACTCTGACCACACAGTTAAGCTCTACATGATGCCATTTTAATAGCTGAGCTTTAGTATTGCAGGTGTTGCCAAAGAAAACACATGCAGTAATGTTGACTGAGATATAACTGAATTTGTTTGAATTTAAACCAGGAAGGTTGACCCCGATTGGTCAGGATATTACCCGGAGAAATAAATCAGTGACTGGCTGTCACCCATTTTGTTGAGTTGAATCAGGCAGAGTGAGAATACACAAGCTGTCTGCAAAGGACAGGATCTTGTGTACCAATACATGTAGTATGCATGTGCGTTGACTGGCAATCCTAAATTGGCTTTAAAATGTAAACAAACAGTCCACTAACTATCATTCGGCATTACGGGTATATTTTCCATCACTGCCAACAAGTATTCTCCTCTCAAGCGAAGGTTTATTTACCCTTTGAATTTGCATTCTTGTGAAATGTCCTGATCAGTGCAAGATGAAAAATTTTGAATGTCTTTTTAGTTCTAGTTCTGTACTAGCAAAAAATTATTTGATGGGCTTTACATGGAGCATTTTATTCTAAAAATTTAGCAAAAAATCCATAAAAACATTTATAAAATGCCCCGAGGTGTTAGTAAAAATGGAGATCCATGTAATTATATTTAAAGATTACTACATGAAAATTTAAATTTACTGCACAAGTTTATCTTAAAAATTTCTACTTTGAAGAATAGCTCCTGGAGTATATCCAAGAGGCTCCAGCGTTCCACAATGTTTCTACAACTCAAAATCTTTGAAAATCTTCGTGGATGTGCAGCACTGGGCTAAATTAAAATGCAAGTTTTGGCCATCATGTAGAGCTTATCTAACTTGGCACTAATGCAAATCTGCCCACTTTGAATATAAATATATTTCCAGAGATACCTTATGCTAATTTACAAGCATTAGCCCAAGGAAAACCAAAGCTCTATTTGAAGGAATAATCAGCAAGTCAAACATTTTTTAAAAAAGCATAATGGAACACAAGGACACGAGTAGACCAGTCAGCCCCTTAAAGTTGCTCTACCATTCAACTAGATCACAATCAATCTGCATTTTAACTAATATTTACTTGTCTTGATTCCAATTTCCCTAATTTATCAAAAGTAAAGATGTTATCAGAGATAGTAGGAACTGCAGATGCTGCAGATGATGAAGGGTCTAGGCCCGAAACATCAGCCTCTCTGCTCCTATGATGCTGCTTGGCCTGCTGTGTTCATCCAGCCCTGCACCTTGTTGTCTCTAAAGATGTTATCAGACAGTTTGTAGATTTTTAATTGTTTTAGCCTCAACAATTTTTGGAATAGTAATAACTGGAAGGGGAGCAGGGGAGGGGGCTTGGCATGAGAAAAGATTGAAAGGCTAGGCCTGCATTAAGTGGAGATAAGAATAGTTAGAGGTGACATGATTGAAATATACTAGATTTGATGGGGCTTGCCAGGGAAGATGGGGAAGAGGAGGTTTCCACTTGTGTTGGCCGTCAATTTCTAGATACTTTCATTTTTTTCTCTCGGAGAGCTGGAACTCTTCCTGAAGAGGTGGTGGAAACAAAAGTCCTTGAATAATTTTAAGACTGAAGTAGCTAGTTTCTTGTTAAGCAAGAGAATGTAAAGTTATCAAGTGTAAATGGGAATGTATTCTCAAACCTGAAATCAAATGATCTGCCTTCTTACTGAATGACAGTGCAGGCTTGAGGGTCTCAATAGCCTTCTCCTGCTCCTAATTCATATCTTCATACAAGCTTTTCAGTTTTAAACCAATGTTTATGTGGAGAAGTACATCATCTAATGTCTAGAAAGTTCAAGAGAAATCCAATAATTTGGACAGTCCTGGGTTTCAAAGATCCCCAGGAGTCACAGAATTCAGGTTTAAAATAATTAGTTTTAAGAACAAATTAGGCTGCAATATGATTGTGATGAGATGTAAATGAAGAAATAAGACTATTTACCAAACACTTGATGCCTGGCCGAGAAACATGGAATGGAATGGTATTGAATTCCATTGCTAAATTCAAAATCATACACTATTGTACTTAATATCTGGGGGAGACGAGCACGTACACCGAAGTGAACTCCGTTAAGTGTCAGGTAGAGAAGGGGAGGTGTTTGAAAGTTAAACCAATTCAAATTAAAAGTACAGTACTGGGCTTGCAACATTGCCATACTTGGTCCACTTGAGTTTACAACAGCCAGCAGCACAATTGTAACCGAGAATCTTAACTTTGGTTGTGGGTGAAATGAGAACTTTTTATATTAGGTCAGCATTAGTGAGAAGCACCAATACATACAGCTCCAATGATTCAGGTATGCCCGGTGCTGCTCCTGGCATGCTCTCCTGCACTCTCCATTGAACCAGGGTTGATTCCCTGGCTTGATGGCAATGGTTCAGTGGGGGATATGCCAGGCCATGAGGTTACAGATTATGCTGGAGTACAATTCTGCTGCTGTTGATGGCCCACAGCGCCTCGTGGATGCCCAGTCTGCAGTTGCTAGATGTGTGCGAAGTCTGTCCCATTTAGCACAGTGATAGTATCACACAACACAATGGAGGTTGTTCTCAATGTGAAGGCGGGACTTCGTCTCCGCAAGGACTGTGCGATGGTCATTCTTACTGATCCTGTCATGGACAGATACAACTGCAGCAGGCAGATTAGTAAGGATGAGGTCAAATATGTTTTTTCCCCTCTTGGTTCCCTCACCATCAGTCTAGCAGCTACGTCCTTTAGGAGCCGACCAGGTTGATCAGTAGTACCGCTGCCAAGCCACTCTTGGTGGTGGACATTGAAATCCCCCACCCAGAGTATATTTTGTGCCTTTGCCATCCTCAGTGCTTCCTCTGAGTGTTGCTCAACATGGAGGAATACAGATTCATCAGCTGAGCGAGGGCAGTACGTGGTAATCAGGAGGAGGTTTCCTCGTCCATGTTTAACTTGAACCCATGAGACTTCCTGGGCTCCGGAGTCAATGTTGAGAACTCCCAGGGCAACTCCCTCCCGACTGTAGACCATTGTGCCACCACCTCTGCTGGCTCTGTCCTGCCGATGGGACAGGACATATCCAGGGATGGTAATTGTGGTGGCTGCGACATTGTCTGTAAGGTATGATTCTGTGAGTATGACGATGTCAAGCTGTTGCTTAACTAGTCTGTGAGACAGCTCTTCCAATTTTGGCACTGACCTCCAGATGTTAGTGAGGAAGACTTTGCAGGGTCGATAAGGTTGTTTCTGCTGTTATCTTTTCCGGTACCTAAGTGATCCGTTCAGTTTTATTTCTTTGAGACTTCGTAGTAATTTGTACAACTGAGTGGCTTGCTGGGCCATTTCAGAGATGGTGTGAGATGGTACAGACAGTTAAAGGACCTCAGTTATATACAGAGATTGCAAAAGCTGCGATTGCCTCCTTGGAACAGTGGAGTATAAAGGAATGATTAAACTTAAAGCTGGGGGATTTTTATAGAGCAAGTGAGAAAAGCTATTTCTTCAGGCAAATGGATCAGTAACTAAGTCACAGGTTTAAAATGATTTGCACCTAGTGGGAGGTTATAATTGTGCCTTTAAATTTATCTGAAATTGATTGGAAGCTGGTGATGAAAGATAATTCCAAAGGCAAGTAGACATGTAATTTAGAGGGATATTGTGTAGGATCATGGGAGGAAAAACTGGCATATGGGATTTTAATTGGTCAGCTGTTTCAAGGCCAGGAGAGACAAGTTTGGTTTGATAGCCCCTTCTTGTAGTATAAGATTGATTCTAATCCCCTCTTGATTCTCATTGTCTTGGTAGGAACCTTAGTTTTCCCAGCTTTTTTCTATCTGTTCATGAATGGTGCTGTGGGACCCTTTTTTTTTTTAATATTGTCCCACCAGAGTAAGCAGACAGGCTTGGTTTTAATATTTCACTTGAAGGAACTTTTTAGTGATGCACCTGCCCTCAATACCCTGCGTAAGTGCTAACTATCAAGTGAACGTTTACATTTTTGAGCGTGGTAACAAAATGAATTGTCTCATGTATAGGGTCAATGGTGTTAAACTTGAGTGGGTAGAGTTGAGGAACTACAAAGACCCCAGGGGCAGGGAGGAGGAGAGGCGGAAACTCCCTAATGGGAGTTGTGTACAGGCCTCCCAGCAGTAGCCAGGCTGTGGGATAGAAAATAAATCAGGAAGCAGAAAAAAAAACATGTAAGAATAGCACTACTACAATAATCACGGGCAACTTCAACATGCAGGTGGACTGTAAAAATCAGGTTGGTAGCATAACCCAAAAAAGGAATTTGTGTAACATCTATGAAATGGGTTTTCTTTTGGCGAGCAGCTTGGGCAGCACGATAGCTCAGTGGTTAGCACTGCTGCCTCACAGCGCCAGGGACTTGGGATCAATTCCACCCACGGGCGATTGGCTGTGTGGAGTTTGCACTTTCTCCCCGTGTCTGGTTGGGTTTCCTCCGGGTGCTCCGTTTCCTCCCACAGTCCAAAGATGTGCAGGCTGGGTGGACTGGCCATGCTAAATTGCCCATAGTGTTCAGGGATGTGTAGATTAGGGGAAATGAGTCTGGGTGGGATGCTCTGTGTCGGTGTGGACTTGTTGGGCTGAAGGGCCTATTTCCACACTTTAGGGATTCTATGATCTCGGCCAGTAGGGAACAGGCAGTTCTGGATTTGGTTAATGTGCAATGAGGTAGACTTGATTTAGGGAGCTTAAGGTGAAAGACTTTGAAGGGGCAGTGACCATAAAATATAGAATTCATCCTGTAGTTTGATGGGAAGAAGCTGGAATTAGATGTAATAGTATTACAATTGAGTAAGGGTAACTACAAAGACACAAGGGAGGAGCTGTCCAGAGGCAGGGGAGCCTAGCAGGGAAGACAGTGGAGCAACAATGGCAAGAGCTTGTGGGGAAATTCGGGAGACACAGCAGAAATTTTGTACCAAAAAGGAAGGAAAGGAGGATGAGACAACCATGGCTGATAAGGGAAGCCAGGGACAGCATAAAAGTAAGTGAAAAAGCATACAATGTGGTGAGGATTAGTGGATTGGTAAGCCCTTAAAAACCAGCCAAGGATAACTAGAAAAGTAATGGAGGGAGGGTGAGAAAATGAAATATGAGGGTAAGCCAGCTAATAATTTAAAAAAAACTGCAATTTTGTTTATAAGACCTCTTAGAAGCAAGAGCCAGGAAAGAGTGGACATTGGCTCACCGAAAAATGAAGCTGGAAAAGTAGTTAAAAAAGGAACAAAGAAATGGTGAAGGAACTGAATGGGTACTTTGCATCAGTCTTCACAACAAGAGTAAGGGAGAGAGGTGAGTGTAGTGTCCATCACTAAGGACAAGGTGCTAGTCAACCTGATGTGTCTAAAAGTGGATAAATCACCTAGACCAGATAGACTATGCCCCAGATCTCTGAAGGAGATAGCTTAGGAGACTTTTGAGTCAGTGGTAATCTTTTGGCACTCACTGGAGTCAGGGTTGAAGGGGCGTCCCAGAGGGCTAGAAAACAGCTAATGTAGCACCCCTGTTTAAAAAGGGAAGAGGCAAAAAACTGGAAATTTATAATTTGGTTAGCTTGACCTCAGTCTTGGGTAAATTGGAATACATTATTAAGGAGGAGATTGTGGCATGCATGGTAAAATTGGGCTGGGTCAGCACAGCTTTGTCAATGGGAGGTTATGCTTGACAAATCTGTTCATGGTTCTTTGAGGAGGTAACAAGCAAGTTAGACAAAGAACTAATGGGTATGATTCAAAATCCCTACAGTGTGGAAACAGGCCCTTTGGCCCAACAAGTCCCCACTGGCCCTCAGAGCATCCCACCCAGACCCATCCCCCTATAACCCACCTACACAGGCAATTTAGTATGGTTAATCCACCTAATCTGCACATCTTTTGGACTGTGGGAAGAAACCGGAGCACCTGGAGGAAACCCACGAAGACATGGAGAATGCGCAAACTCCACACAGACTGAGGGTGGAACTGAACCTGGGTTCCTGGTGTTGTGAGGCAGCAGTGCTAACCACTGAGCCACCATGCCACCCCAAGAGTCAACATTCCTATGCCAGGGGTCAAACCCGGGCTGCCTGGGTGTAAACCAGGAATCCTAACCACTAGATTCTATTTTGATTTCAAGAAGGCCTTTGACAAGGTGCCACACAAGAGGCAGCTAAATAAGGTAAGAGCGAAGTACTGTCAAGCATAGAGGATTGACTGACTGGCAGAAGGCAGACAGTACAGATTAAGGGATCATTTTTGGGATGTCAGCCACTGACTAGGAGGTCCACAAGTCCATGTTGGGACCACAACTAGTCATGTTATATATTAACAATCTAGACAAAGGAACTGTGAGGACATTTGTTGCTAAGCTTGCAGATGATGCAAAGATAGGGCAGGTAGTGTTGAGGAAGCGGGGCGGTTGCAAAAGGACATGAACAGGCTAGGAGAGTGGGCAAAGAAGTGGCAAAGTGTGAGATTATGCACTTTCATAGTAAGAAAAGAGGCATAGATTATTTTGTAAATGGTGAAAGGATTTAGAAATCTGAAGCACAAAAGTAGTTGAGAATCCTTGTTCAGGATTCTCTTCAGATTAACGTGCAGGTTCAGTTGGCAGTTAGGAAGGCAAATACAATGTTAGCATTAATTTTGAGACAGCTAGAATACAAAAACAGAGAAATACTGCCGAGGCTATACAGGCTCTGGTCAGACCGCATTGTGAGCAGTTTTTTTCTTATTCATTCATTCATTCATTGCTGGTTAGGACAGCACTTATTGCCCATCCCAAATTGCCTGGAGGGCCGTTAAGAGTCAACGACATTGCTGTGGGTCTGAAGTCACATGTAGGCCAGACCAGGTAAAGATGGCAGTTTCCTTCTCTAAACGACATTAGTGAGCCAGATGGGTTTTTCCAACAAATCGATGATGGAATCGGTCAACATTAGACTTGCAGGTTTTTTTAAAAATTCCACCATCTGCCGTGGTGGGATTTGAACCTGGGTCCTCAGAACATTATTTGGGTTTCTAGATTATCAGTCCAGAAATTAATACCACTAGGCCATCACCTGCCCACATACAAGGAAAGATGTGCTGGCATTGGAGGGGGTCCAGAGGAGATTTACAAGAATGATCCTTGGGATGAAGGGCTTGTCATGTAGAGTGGTTGAGGACCGTGTGTTCTGTGGCATTTAGAAGGATGAGTGGGGAAGCTAATTGAAATTTAGCGAATACTAAAGAGGCATGGATAGAGTGGAAATGGAGAAGATGTTTGTTTTCTCTTGTCGGAGAGGCTAGGACTCTAGCACAATCTTAGAGTGAAGGCAAGACTCTTTTTAGAACCGGGATGAGGAATTTATTTAGCTAGAGAGTGGTGAATCTGTGGGACTCATTGCTGCAGAGGGCTATGGAGCCAAGTCTTTGGGTGTACTTAGTAAGTGACAGAGGTCCTTGATTAACAAGGGGATCAGAAGAATGGGTTTGGGAAACACGTCAGCCATGATCGTATCGTGGAGCAGACTAATTGAGCCAAATGACCTCTTCTGCTCCTACATCTTATGACCTTATGGTTATTTGCAGAGAAGTTAAGTTAATGAGTCCTATATGCAGAATTGAGGAAATGCAATTCAAGTGTAGAAAGCAGTGTCTAGTTGTCACTTTATTGCAGATGTAAATAAAAGTTTTCATATTTAAATGAGTATGGCAGTGGAATCTTCTTTATTTCACGTCCCAATTACTTTGCAGAATCTTGGCATGACAAAGACCTGCACAAGGCAAAACTTTATTGAACCCATTTTGTGATTTGAATCCACTTTACCGCCCAAAAAAAATGAAGTTCAAATTGGTAAATTTTTGTATTTGTTTCTATGAGATGGCTCTTGAGGATTGTTAATTATCTACCAATTTCCCCTGTACACAAGTGGGATTGAATTTTTTTTCTGTTTAGAGTGGAGACTTTTTTAAACATACAATACAAGCCAAAAGAAAATGTCTGGTTAGTCATCCATTTGTCGTCTGTCGGAATTTAAGTGTGCACAAATTGAATGCCGTGTTTGCTGACAAAACAACAAGTGCCCTTCAAAGTACCTCATACAATTATGGATTTTTGGAGGTGTTATATTTGCTTATTGAAAGCAAACTATTTTGAGGCCTTTGGAAGTTCGAATAGATATTAAAAACATTTCTTTTAATCCAGAGATTTTAATCAGATTAAAAATGAGATTTACTACTCTCTCAAGACAATTGATGGTATTCTCATGAAGCATCCAGATACTATAAAGGAATTTTTTTTTGGAAATATGCTGTGAGTTGAATTATTTTAACAATACTTTAGTTTCCAGTTTCATAAAGGTAAACATATTGGTTTTAAAAAAACATGGGAAGCCTTTAGACTAACTCCTCAAGCAAGTACCACTTAATTTATTCAGTTTGTATTGATTTTGATACAGGCTAAACACTAATTGAAATACTGGGCAGGTGGTAGAAATTTGCTTCAAACACTGCATTGAGGAGGGAAAAAATTGTCATGTTATAAGGTAGATTAGCTTTAACACGCACTTCCAGCCATTTATTTGTTTTTTGTTAAAAACAGATTGGACATAGTCATAGGATTTGTATCAGAAGCTTGTGAATTTAGGTAGATGAGTCACATTTGCTAATGACCATATTTGTAGTTCTTGTGTTTAAAAGTATTGAAATGCCATAGATACTAGTTAGAATCTTCTAATTTCCTTTTGTTAATTTTCTTTTTTGAAAAAAAAAGGTTTGGAATTGAAATGCAGTAAGTTCTAGCACTTATGCTGATTTCCAGAAATAATCTTGGGTCTGGAATCATTTCTGCAAAGGAAACAATGTGTCAGGTTGATTTTTCATCAGAATGCAAGCAACTTGCGTATCACTTCACTAAATAGTTTGAAATGTGGAATAGAATAGTGAATTCAAGACAGATGGAAAAAGTGGTTACATTAAGGAAAAGAAAGATAATAGCAAAGAAGAAAGGTTTTTTAATTTGAAATACTAGTTTAAAAATAGAATAAGACTCGTTAAATTTCAGGGCTACAGAGGTTGTTTGGGAATAGTTAAGGTCTATCACGCTGTCAAAAAGACTGAAGTGGGCAAGCCCTAATGGTTAGTTTAGTCTGTATCTACGGTGTTAGTATGGGGAGGTCACATCGAATTTGTTTGGGGAGCCAGATGTTTGACAAACCGAGACAGCAACTTCTGAATTTTCACAATGCAGCTCTGCATCTGTGCTTGCTGTCTGATTTGTACATCAGTAATGCTGAATGTCATTAGCTTATTTTTACAGTGAATTCTACCCTTGATCATACTGTCCTTTTGTGGCGTTGATGTTTATCTGATTTAAGCAGGCAGGTCATATGTAGTTGACTGTGGTTTGCGACTCTGTTTTTCTAAATTGAAACAATATCAGCACAATAGTTGGCTCCAAACTCGGAGCATAAATAGCAATGCTGAGCTCAGTAAACACTGGAGGGTGAAATGTTGGCTGAAAGATTGTCCCTTGGTATATATTATATAATTCCATTGTTTCAACATCATATGTGTTATCGCTGTTTTAAAAATAAATTGTTGAATTGATCTCAAATATGTCCAACAGCTGTAATGAAATTTGGCTATTTGTCTTGTGTTTAGCCGAACATAATGTGCCTTGTGCCATGTTGTTCTGATTTAATTTAGTTCATACCTCAAATTGCACCCATCATTAGTTGAATATATTCCAGCAATAGTAGTGAAGACTTGTGCTCCAGAACTTGCCAATCCCCTGGCCAAGCGGTTCCAGTACAGTTACAACACTGGTGTCTACCTGATAATGTGGAAAATTGCCCAAGTATGTCCTGTACACAAAAGTAGATCAAATGCAACCTGACCAATTACTGCCCCATCAGTCTACTTTTGATCATCAGTAAAGTGATGGAAGGTGTCATCAACAGTGCTATCAAGCAGCACCTGATCTCACTGCAGCCTTGGTTCAAACATGGACAAGAGCTGAATTCCAGAGGTGAGGCGAGAGTGACAGCCCTTGATATCAAGGCTGCATTCACCAAGCGTGGCATCAAGGAGTCCTAGCAAAACTGGAACCAATGGGTATCGGGGGCAAACGCTCTGGTGGTTGGAGTCATACCTGACACGTAGGAAAACGGTCGTGGTTATTGGCGGTCAATCATCTCAGCTCCAGGACATCTCTGCAGGCGTTCCTCAGGGTAGTGTCCTGGAACCAACCATCTTCAGCTGCTTCATCAATGATCTTCCCTCCAACACGAGGTCAGAAGTGGGAATGTTCAGCACTATTCGTGACTCCTCAGATACTGAAGCAGTCCATGTTCACATGCAACAAGATCTGGACAATATCCAGGCTTGGGCTGACAAGCGGCAAGAGACATTCACGCCACACAAATGCCAGGCTGTGACCATCACCAATAAGAGACAATCTAACCACCATTCCTTAACATTCAATGGTGTTACCATCACTGAATCTCCCACCTATCAACATCCTGGGGGTTACCATTGACCAGAAACTCAACTGGACTCAGCACGTTATCAGGCCAGAAGCTAGGAATACTGCAGCAAGTAACTCACCTCCTGACTCCTCAAAGCCTGTCTGCCATCTACAGGGTACAAGTCAGGAGTGTGATGAAATACTCCCCACTTGCCTGGATGAATGCAGTCCCAACAAAACTCAAGAAGCTTGACACCATCCAGGACAAAGCAGCCCGCTTGACTGGCACTAAATCCACAAGTATCCACTCCCTCCACCACCGATGCTCAGTACACACTGCTGCTATCTACAAGATGCACTGCAGAAATTCACCAAAGATCCTCTGACAGCATCTTCCAAACCCACGACCACTTCCATCTAGAAGGACAAGGGCAGCAGATATATGGGAACTCCACCACATCCAAGTTCCCCTCCAAGTCACTCACCATCTCGATTTGGAAATATATCGCCGTTCCTTCACTGTCACCGAGTCAAAATCCTGGAATTCCCTCCCTAATAGCATGGTGGGTCAACCCACAACAGGAGGACTGCAGCGGTTCAAGAAGGCAGCTCACCACCACCTTTTCAAGGGCAACTAGGACCAGGCAATAAATGCTGGCCCAGCCAGTAGTGCCCATTTTTGAGAAGAATTAAGTGGAGAGACAGTTGAGCCCTGATGCAGGGGTGATCTAAAAGTAGACAGACCCGCTGTGTATATTCACAAATCTTTTTAAATGTATAAAGACAAGTTAAGTATGTGAGTTAATAGATGTTGCAAATAATAGCACTGAATGCAAAAACAAGCAAGTCATGCTGGTCAAGGCAAACTGTACAGAATTATGGGCACCATAGTTTTGTGAAGGACTTTTTTTTTTCTTTCTATTCATTTGTGGGATGTGGTAAGCTGCCATCTTGAATTGCTGCAGTCCACCTGCTGTGGGTTGACTCATAATGCCATTAGTTCACACCTAATAAACAGTCATGCATCTGCCTAATTTACCAATCTGCTTCTATCCTCTCATCCTCTTCGTTTTTTGTTAAATCAGCAAAATTCTTAACTGTACCTTTAGAAGAATAGCAATGGTTCTCACGTTTCAGTGTTGTTTGGTGTGTCCTGGTGTAATTGTCTATCGTGCTTGGTGCAGAAAACTCTTTAAATGTATTGAGGTAGAAGCAACTTGAATACAAAAAAAAACTTCGACTAAGTATTAGGCTAAGTATTAACTAGTATTAATGAGTTGAAGGTTCAAAATACATTTAATCAAAGGCAAGATGCATTGTACCTTTTATTTGATTTTCAATTCCCTCCTGTGCATATATGGTCTGCTGCGAATGATTACTTGCTTTGTTATCCACCCTGCTCAATGTCAGCGGGTGCAAGACTTAAACAAACAAGGGACTAAAAATTAAACCTCACCCAGTCACTTTTGCTCTGAGGAACAAAAAAAGAGATTACTATAATCTCATTATGAATTTACATACAGTAAGAATGTTGCATTTGTAGAGATTAGACTAATTAACATTCCCTTAAACAAACTCTACAGGCTTTGTTCTTTTTAAAAAGAAAAGAACTCTACCTTTGCAGTTCTGTACTTCTTTTAAGCCATTTGTCTTGCACATTCTCCAAATGGTTTAATCTCAGTTCTTAGTTTGTTCTTTGTATGTATTTACATACTTTCTTTCCCTCCCAGCCCTACTGATTTATTCTTTTATCATCTGCATCTGACATTCAGCACTCCCTCTTCCAGGAAAAACACGAATAGATTTTTAAAAAATCTCTGCATGCCTTTCTTGGATTAGTGGGGCAGATCTCTATTCGGCTTCACTCAGACTTTATAAGAGCAAATGATGCAGAGCAGGTGAGAGAACATTTACAAAGTATAGTGTATTCGATTTTTATAGCACAGCAACGTGTTCCAGATCAATCAACATTCAGCGTAGAACGTAACAACCAAAATCTCTAGGATATTTTTGCTTTGATTTCTAACAGGATAGTGTTTCCTACACAAGATAATTTAAATGTCAGTTTATACTTTATGTATCACATTTATTTTTGGAGTCACTGGGCATATTGTTTGCCAGTCTCCCACATGTCCAAGTGCGCAACCTGCTAGAAACAATAAAAATACAGAACGGCAGGTGCTGAAGATAGGAAATAAAAACAAATTGCAGAAGAAACTCAGTAGGCCTGGCAGCATCTGTGGAGAGAAAGCGGAGTTAACATTTAGAGTCCTGCGACTCCTCTTCAGAACTGTCACTGGACTTAGCGTTAACACTGCTTTCTTCTCACTGATGCTGCCAGACCTGCTCAGTTCCTCCAGCAATTTATGTTTTTATTTCTGA
>NC_063341.1:68479888-68504370 GCF_021869965.1 Rhincodon typus | reverse complement strand
TTTGTTAGTACTTGATTCCACAGCTACCTATCACCATCCAATATGCTGATCAACTAGCTGTTGTTTGTATCTGAATTATAGGAACACAGGATCGGTGGGAAGCCATTTAGCCTTTGAACCTGGACTGTTGTCTTTGAGAGATTTTAGTTCATCCAGGAATGTACTCTGTAACTGATTTTAACCTGGCTTCCTTTTGTTTTTTTTAAAAAATCAGATTTAAAATTAATAATTGATTTAGTGACAATTGCCTTTTTGATCAGAACTGTTCTAAGTTCCTACCAATCTTTTTAGAAGTATTTCCTAATTTCATTCCTAAAAAGTCTGACTCTAATTCTGGGAGCAAATTACTTCAGATGCTGGAATCTGTACTGAAAACTAAAAATGCTGGAAATCACAGTGGTTCACACAACATCTGTGAAAGGAAAGCAAGCTAACATTTCAAGTCTAAATGACTTCAGAGCTGTTTCAGCAGCTGTGTTGAAGAGTCATCTAGACTCAATTTTAGTTTGATATCTCTCCACAGATGCTGCATGACCCACTGATTTTCAGCATTCTTTTTTGTTTTCTGACTCTAATTCATTTGGGCTGTTCCAATCATTACCATTCTAATGCATTAACCAATCGTCAGCATTAATTTCTTTCCTATCTATCTATGTTCTCCTTGGAAACATTTTTGAATTTAGTTCAGTAAATTGCAATTTGGGAAATGATTGCTTAAACTGTTGTTCGCACTCTCAAATCCTGTGAATCCTTCCTAAGGTTGTGATACTTGTAAATGCTATAGGTGTGGTCTGACCAAAGATGCTTTGATACCTGAAATATAACAAGAATTGATTGAGATGGGAGAAGTTGATATAAAAGCCAGGGTTCCATTAGCCTTGACCTCGCACTTACCTATTTTGAAATTCATTAGCCACAGTTTGTTTTGTTTGCTTAATCTGAGCATCTCATTTGTAATATTGTACTCCTATCTACACAGCTTGCATTACTTGAGGGCTTTTGTGGCATTGTAGCATCCATACCTCTGAGCCAGAGACCTTGTTTGAGTCCCACCTGTTCCAGAGATGTCATAATGCTTTTGAACAGGTTGATCAAAAATATCTAAAATGTTGCCTAAGGCTGATCTTGTAGTTGGCCATGGATACAGTAATGAAAAGTGTCTATTTATGGCTCCTGTACTGCAGTGATAGTGTCTTTCCTTACTTAGAGTCGTAGAGACATACAGCATGGAAACAGACCCTTAGGTGCAACTCGTCCATGCCGACCAGAGGTCCTATATAAATCTAGTCTCATTTGCCAGCATTTGGCCCATATCTCTCTCAACCCTTCCTATTCATATACCCATCCAGATGTCTTTTTTAAATATTGTAATTGCACCAGCCTCCACCACTTCCTCTGCAGCTCATTCCATAAACACACCCCTCTGCATGCAAAAGTTGCCCCTTAAGTCCCCCCCTTTCATATCTTTTCTCTTTCACCTTTAAACCTATGCCCCCTAGTTTTGGAGTCCTTGCCTACTGCCTCTTAAGCCCTTGGAGAAGATCTGGTCCAAAGGGGTTTGTAACACTTCAGTCCCAATAGCTTAATTGTTTCTTTTGGTTTTTTTCTTTATTCATTCACGGGGTGTGGGCATCGCTGGCCAGGCAGCATTTATTGCCCATCGCTAATTGCCCAGAGAGCAGTTCAGAGTCAGCCACGTTGCTGTGGATCTGGAGTCACGTGTAGGCCAGACCAGATAAGGATGGCAGTTTCCTCCCCTAAAAGACAATAGTGAACCAGATGGGTTTTTCCGACAATGAATCCATGGTCATCATTAGATTCTTAATTCCAGATATTGATTGAATTCAAATTCCACTATCTGCCGTGGCAGGATTTGTACCCAGGTCCCCCGAACATTTTGTGACTCTCTGGATTAACAGTCCAGCGATAATACCAGTAGGCCATCGCCTCGCCCTTGTGTGATGATAATTTTCAAAATTAGCTTCCTTGGAATGCTTGACATGGTGACCTCTGTGCTGTAGAGTTGGGCTCAAAGTAAATATTCAACATGTATGCTATTCCCTTATTTTCATTGACAATGAGCAATACCAATTTTTAGCTTTGATCACAACATTGACAAGCAATTTAACCATGAGAGCCAAGGCTTATTCTGTTTTCATTTGAGATCTGCATGCCCACTTTTAATAGTGCATATGACAGTAGCCAAGTGACCATGGCTAATTCTGGGAACGCCTCTACTACCCAAATTAAGAGCTAACTAGCACCAATGAAGAGTCAGACTTTAGATCTTCCTGGCTAATAAGGCTCAGCAACTGCTATTACTAGTTGGCACATTGGGAAGAGCCACAAGACTTGCCATTCCAGTCATTCTTTGGACCAGTAAGATTATACACTGACACCAGTTACGTGCCTGTTAAATTGACTCCAAAAGGAATGCAGGTTTAACCCAGAGATTGATTGGGATCATAACTATCTTGTTATGAAAGGCCATTAGTGGATGTCTATGGGGCAAGAAAGGCAAAATAAAAAGTATACTTCGCACTTGAAGGAAATAAGTTTCTTATTCAAACAGAATAAACTCATGTACTACTATTATTGATTCAGGAATTAATGTTCAAAATGGTAGCAATAGGAACAAACGAAGAATAATGAAACCTCAGTTTTGAAACAAGAACAGCCGAGGCCCGTGAAGAAATGCGGCAAATATATAAAACTAGTGCCGTAGAAATGTCTCTTATACTCCCATGAAAAATGACGTACCTCCGTCAAGAGTCAAAAGCTGATAGACATCATCTGTTCAGAGAGTAAGTTCTTCAGCAAAAAAACTAAGATCCGAAGACAAAACCAGAGCTCCAGTGTAGGGGAGTAAAGTTGCAAGAAACATTAAGTTATGAGGAATTAGTTCAGCTTTCTCTTTATTTTTATATTAAAAAGGGGGTTGGTGGTGTAAGGGGAGGGAAGAGAGGAAAAATTTGGCATGGAGAACTTGGAAATAATAGAATCCCGCTTAGGTTATCTGTTCTTGTGTCTGATTGGCACTCAAGGGAAGCGGTAATTGTAGATGCTTATCTATGGTTGTGATGTGAACGATGTGCAAGTGGCCCAAAATTATATAACATCAAACTGGACTTGGTACTTTTCCATTTATTGCATTTGGAAAAATCTGGTGGGAAGGAAAGATTTCTGTACTTGTACAGAATTATGACTTCTCACAACACCGAAGTGTGTTACTTGGCATATACATGGATAAGATGGCACAAGCAATCCTGTCTTTTTTTTTAAGAAAGAAAAGGCTCAAGAATATTGGTAGATGAATAGCATCATTGAGTGTTCAGATAGCAACCAGAGAGAAAATTGAAAGAGATAACATTGGGCGATGAAGGGAATTATGGAAAATAAGAGAGTTTGCCTCATTATCACACTTTCCTTGCCCAGAATATTAATTTGGACGGCAGAGACAATGCTGTTGTTGGGGAGCTTGCAAAGAGAATATTTTTAAATGGAGGTGTCTGTGGGACTAAGGGGCAGCTTGATTGAATGAGAGAAATGCTAGGGCAAATGCTTTCCAGTTACTGAAGCAGACATTTGGAAACTAAATACTGCATGCAACAAAGGGATAAAAGAAGTAACCAGGACTAGGCTGCAAAAACTAATGATGCAAAGCCTGTAATGTAAGCTTCAAGGAGCAAATTGAGACTTTAGTAGAGTGAAGTAATGGCAGGAAACAATTAGGTTGTGCCAATGGATCTCCTAACTGGATGATTCCAGTATAGGAAAGAAACTTGCTAGAAACTGACCCAAATTTGTGTTTGGATGTTTGTCTTGCACATTGACAGTTGCACTAAACAAAGTAGGAAATATGCTTGTGACATTGAAGTAATCAAAGAAACTTGGTTGTTAGTGATGTGAACAATTTCAGAACAGCAGTGTTCTATTTGCAAGCACAATCCTGAACTTCTGATCATTCATTTTAATTTTCCACTGTTTTCTCACTTAGAATTATGTTTTTGAACTGCACTGTTCCAGTGAGTCTTGATGCAAGTTTCTGGAAAAGCATTTCTTCTTTCAGTTGAGCAGTTTACAGCCTTCTGAGCTTAATATTGAGTTCAGTAATTCCTGACCATAAATTCTTGTCTGTCATTGGCTTTCCATTTTTTCTTTGCTTATTTTCTTTCCTTTTGTCAATAGACTTGCCCCATCTCTGTTTGCTTTCAGGTAACAATTTCAGTCATCTAGCTTCTACTCCCTTATTTCACCCTTGTTCTACCCAGATTCTGCTCAAAACCTATGACATTTCTAACTTCCCAGTCTGGGGAAAGATTATGGATCTGAAATGTTAATTCTGTTTCACTCTCCATGAATCCTGCAGAACATGCTGAGTTTCTCCCCCCAGCACTTTTTTTTTTAATTTCAGATTCCTAACGTGTGTGGTATGTTGCTTTTCAATTAATAATTATTTCTGCTTAAGTGCAGGCGAACATCTCCTGATTAGGAAAAATCTTTTCACATAGTAAGTGGATAGAATTTGGAGTGTAGTGTTTGTGTGGAGGCAGGGTCAGTTGAAGCTTTCCAAATTGGAAATTCAATTGTTATCAGAAAAGGAAAAAATACAGAAAGAAAAGGGAAGTAGCCTTAGGTGAATTGTTCCTTCAGTGGCCTAGCATAGATGTGATAGCTGGAATATCCACCAGTGCTACAACCATTCTGTAATTCTGTTAGCAGTAGTAAGTAATACATTTCTCTTGTCTTCAACTGAATATAATAAAAGTCTGGATTTTTGCTTAAATGAAGACAGATAAGTACATTGTAAGCTTAAAATCTCTTGGTAAGGTTGATAATGTGAGAGAAGAAGTAGATCGTACAATCCTCTAACACTGGTGAGGTGAGGTGTACTATGAGACTTCGCCCTGTTAAAATCCTGGCAGATAATTAAAGCACAAGATAATTGACATACATACCACTGAGTTGCTGGTGGTCGTGTGGGTCTTAGAAAATAAAGAACAATACAGCACAGAAACAGGGCTTTTGGCTCACCAAGACAGCACCAATACATGATGCTTTTCTAAACTTAAAAATCTTTTGTGTCTTTGTGGTCCCTATCCCTCTATCTCTGCCTATTCATATCTGTCAAGATGTCTCTTAAACATTACTATTGTATCCAGATCCAGCTCCAGCTCCAGCTCCACCTCCAGCCATGCGTTCCAGGCACTTACCCCACCTTATTCTTAAACCTATGTCCCTTAGTAATTGACATTTCTATCCTGTGAAAGAAGCACCAACTATCCATTCTGTCTATGCCTGATAATTTTATAAACTTCTATGAGGTAACCCCTCATCTTTCAGCCTTCAAGTGAAAACACAGCAAGCTTGTCCAATCTCTCCTCATAGCTAATGCCCACCAAACTAGGCAACATCCTGATGAATCGTTTCTGTATACTGTCCAAAGCCTTCCTATCTATCTTCTCGTGTGGCAACTAGAACTGTACGCAGTTCCAAATGTAGCTTAACTATAAAGTTCTAAACAGCTGTAACATGACTTGCCAATTTCTATACTCTATTCCCTGACCAAAGAAGGCAAGCATGCTTTAAACCACCTTATACCTTTTTCATTGCTACTTTCAGGGAACTGTGGACCTGTGTGCCTAGATCCCTCTGTATGCTGATGTTACTAAGGGTTCTGCCATTTACTGTATACTTGCCTCCTGCATTTGATCTTCCAAAATGCATCACCTCACGTTTGTCCAGATTAATCTCCATCTGCCATTTCTCTGCCCAAGTCTCTAGCTTATCTATATCTGTTGTATTCTCTGGCAATCCTCCTCTTTATCCGCAACTCCCTCAATTTTTGTGTCACCTGCAAATTTTCTAATCCTGTTACATACAACAGGGGTCCCAACACTGATCCCTGCAGAACACCACTGGTCTTGTCTCTAGTCTGGTAAACAACCCTTCCACTGTCACTCTGTCTTCTATGACTAAGCCATTTCTGTATCTATCGTACCAGCACACCACAGCTCCCATGTGACTTCATCCTTTGCATCAGCCTGCCATGAGGGACTTTATCAGAGGCATTGCTAAAGTCCGTGTAGACCATATCTACACGCTGCCCTCATCGATCATATTTGTCACTTCCTCAAAAAAAACTTAATCAGGTTTTTGAGAGAGTACCTTCTCTGCATTAAGTCATGCAGCCTATCATTAATAAGCCCATATTTTCCCAAATGTGAGTGAATCCTATCCCTAAGAATCTTCTCCACTAATTTCTCTACCACTAGCACAAGGCTCACTGGCGTGTAATTTCCTGGATTATTCTTGTTGCCCTGATTAAGCAAAGGAACAGTGTTGGCTATTCTCCACCCTCTGGGATCTCTCCTGTGACTAAAAAAGGCACAAAGATTTTGTACAAAGTCCCAGCAATTTCCTCGTTTACCTCCTGCAACATTCTGGGATAGATCTGATTAGGTACTGGGAACTTGTTTACCTTAATGCTTTTTACAACACCCAATACCACCTCCTTTTATTTAAAGTGACATGCCCCAGAATATAAATATGCCTCTCCTGAGACTTCCATCCACTATGTCCTCCTCCTTTGTGAATATTGTTGCAAAGTATTTTGTAAGGGCCTCACCCACTTCCTGCAGCTCCACCCTTAAATTCCCTTCTTTGTCCTTGAGTGGACTTACCGGTATAGCTGGTATTTAGGTTCTGTATCTAGAACTGCATCCTTACACATGGGTGGAAGGGGCACTTCATAAGTGAAATTGCTCCATTCCCTTCTCCAAGCAGAGTATTTAATTGAGTTGTAGTGAACTATAACAGTAATAGAATTTTGTAAGCTTGACCTTAATAAACCAGTGCAGCTTTGCCCTTGTTTTTTTTTTGTTTTTTTTTCAGTATCTAGTGTTAAAGGTTTGTAACACAGATGTTAATCAATCTATCGAGAATTATCCATTTTCTTTTCCCACACGTGGAAGCGATTTTATAAATCAATTACGTTTTTAACCCAATTTTTGTATCTTTTAACAGTTCTATACAGAAGATTGCAAGTGTAGGCTATTAGAAAGTAACTGAGGATTTTTTCAATGGCGTGACTAAAAACAATATACAATCATTTTATATGAAACATCATGAAAGGTATTGTAAACATTGTTCATTTGAGAGACTGTGGGGAAAGGGTTTTTGTAACTAAATTGATTCTCTCCGTTTCCAATACCCAACTGTATGCTTCCAGAACAGAAAGTTGACAAACAAGCCAGAATGATAGTGAATCACGAACAAAAACAAAGTTGCTGGAAAAGCTCAGCAGGTCTGGCAGCATCTGTGAAGGAGAAAACAGAGTTAACGTTTCGGGTCTGGTGACGCTTAGTGAATCACCTTCACCTCTGTCTTTGAAACCATGGCCAGCAGAGTCAAATGTAGCAACTTGAATGGCCTCTGTTCAGAGCTTATAAGTCACCTGATGGCGGTGTTTTGTTGTCTCAGAGGTAGCAAGAACTGCAGATGCTGGAGCCAGAGACAACACAGTGTGGAGCTGGAGGAATACAGCAGGCCAGGCAGCATCAGAGGAACAGGAAAGTTGACGTTTTGGGTCTGGACCCTTCTTCAGAAATGGGGGAGAGGGAAGGGAGCTGGAAAATAAATAGAGGAGGGGTTGGGCTCGGGAAGGTAGGTGGGATGGTGATAGATGAATGCAGGTAGGTAGTGGTGGGAATTGGTCAGTGGGATAGGTAGGGCGGATAGGTGGGAGAAAAGATGAACAGGTTGTGTCAGTTCAAGGAGGTGAGAGGGAGGATTGGACATGAGATGAGGCCAGGGGTGGGGAGGTTTTAAAACTGGTAAAATCTACGTTTAGGCCATCGTTCTGCAGGCTCCCGAGGTGGAATATGAGGTGTTGCTCCTCCAGTTTGTGGGTGGTGTCGTTGTGACACTGGAGGAGGCCCCCGGGGGGCACATCTCCCCGAGAGGGCGGGGGGGGGGGGGGGGGGGGTGCGGAGTTGAAATTGTTCGTGACCGGAAGGTGTTGTCAATTGCTGTGTACAGAGCATAGATGCTCTACGAAACAGTCTCCAAGTCTCCGCTTGGTCTCACTGATGTAGAGGAAGCAGCATCAGGAGCAGCGGATACAGTCGACCAAGTTGTGCAGGTGAACCCCGTTCTGATATGAAAGGTTTGTTTTGTGCCTTGAATGGAGGTCGGGGGGAGGTGTAGAGACAGGTGTAGCACTTCCTGCAGTTTCAGGGAAAGGTGCCGGGTGTGGTGGGGAGTGTACAGCAGACGAGGGAGTCTCAGAGAGAGTGCTTTGTATGAAAGTCAGGTAGGTATGGGGAGGGAAATATCTCTTTGGTTGTGTGGTCAGATTGTAGGTGGAAGTGGCGGAGAATGATACGCTGGATGCAGAGTTCGGTGGGGTGATATGAGGACAAAGGGAGTTCTCTTTATTTTTGTTGGGGGAAGGGGCTATGAGGACAGAGGTGTGGGAAGCGCAAGAGATGCAGTTGAGGGCGTTTTCGATCACCGGAGGGGGAAACTTATGGTCTTTGAAATAGGGGGATATCTGGGATGTTTGGGAATGGAATGCCTCATCTTGGGAGCAGACGTGACGGAAGTGGGGGAATTGGGAACAGGGGATTGCATTCTTGCAGAAGGGTGGGTGAGAGGAGGTATAGTCCAAGTAGCTGTGGGAGTCAGTGGGCTTGAAATAGATATCAGTTTCGACGTGGGCACCAGTGATGGAGATGGAGATGTATCGAAGATAGTCCAGGTGAATTTGAGGTTGGGGTGAAAGTGTTAGTAAAGTTGATGAACCGATCAAGCTCCTTGTGGCAGCACGAGGCAGTACCGATACAGTCACCGATGTAGCGGGGGAATGGTGCCAATGTAAGAACGGAAAAGGGACTGTTCCACATATCCTACAAGGAGGCAGGCATAGCTTGGGCTCGTGCGGGTGCCCATGGCCATTTCCCTTCGTCTGTAGGAAGTGGAAGTTGCCTTTGTTTGATGTCATTTGACAGCATTGGCAAATTTGGCTGCATTGTAGTTGTAGACTCTGGTGTCATAAGCAAGAATCTTTTGTATTAGTAAACAACATAAGATCGAATGTATTTTGGATAACTAAAAAAAGCAATTTGGGAAGTATTCAAGGGTGTAACCACTTCTATTTGAGTTCTCTTAGAGATTGTCATGTTATTCAGAAACACTTGAGTGTTTTTATACAAAATATTTAGCACATCAGATAGGTTTAATGCAGTGAAATGAACTTAGCTAAATAATAAACTGGATAGAGGTACATTTCCAAATTAAATCAGTTTAGATATGAGCAGAATTTTTATGTAGTTAGAGTGGATAATATTTTTTGGAACAGCTTTTCCTTTCACTATTGAGCTGTGATGTAATGTTTGTTTTGAATCTCCACGGAGTTTGACTCATTGCTTGGTACAGACAATCTTATCCAGTCATTCCATATTGTGATTATGCTAACGCGTAGCTTCTTGATCATCTCTGGACCACGTCAATAATATTCTAAGATTTTATATCCTCTTTAGTTGATTGAAAATTGGATTTATCACTTCTCTATGGGCTTATTTGTAATGAGCTCAAATATTATGTCTTAATGACAAATTGATTCTCTGGTCTGGCATGAAAGCTGTAAGATTGTCATTTTACCACCTGTAATGATCACTGTCAAAAAGACTTTGACTGGTTACTGGATATTTTCGGTTGCTGTCAGTCGCCTACTATGGAGATCACACAAAGTTAGAATTACAGCTAAGTCCGATAAGACACCAAGATTGTGAATGGCCTGATACAAGCTATTTGGGGAGGGGGCTAGGTGGAATCAGTGCTAAGTGTATGGAGACTTAGCAAGACTCTATTTTATATCCAGCCATGTGATATCTGTACTTGAATTGGCAACACTGGCATAATGTAATATAAGGCACCTTAAGTAAGTGTCTCGCTTTTATAATATGGGAGTGCTGAACGGCCATTGGGAAGTGAAGTGAACCTGACACCTTGGAAAACCTCCTTTCTTCGAAAGAAAGATAACTGACTCTTTTATGATGCTAAGTCCAGATACCATTTTTTTTGGACTTGTAGTCCCTGTCTTCTGTAGGTCAAGTCTATGCAGGGGTAAGTGAGCTATCCAGAATCGGAAATGGTATCTTCTCTGACGTTGATGTGTTATCCCTGCTGACCTTTTTCCCCCATTAAGGCCCATGGGTCTTTACTGAATTGCTTCCATTCTGATACATTCCATCATCTCCAGTGTTTCTTATGCCATCTTAAGCACTGTTGTCTCTGGAGTTTCCCAAACATCTGTGCTTGGTCACTTTATTCTAATCCGATTTGTTAGTACCTATACTACAGACTTGCTACTGATTCCACCCTCCTCCAAAGTTTAACCAAACTGTTTATTTGCATTTTTGCATCTTATTAATTCTAAGATGAAAAGAAGTCTAAACCCATATCTACTCTGTCACAATGGCTACCCAATTTTAACTCTTAACATTGTCAGCCTCCAGTCCCTGCCTCAGTTCATTAGTTGTTGGAAACCTTCACCCATAAGCCCTAGTCACCTGTTAATCTTGACTATTTGCCATTCACTTGGCTTGCCTCAAAATCCAGAAAACTCCACTCTGGATGATTTTAGTTTTCAGCTTTCCCAATACCTAACTTTTCAAAAAGATTTTATATCCCTTTTGTAGCTATGCCTTATATTAGCCACATGTTTCTCGAGCCTTACAATGCTGTCTCTTATCTCTTCATTCTTCTGATCCTGGCTCTTCTGCATGTCTTCTTTACTGTCTACTTGTTTCTGTGCTTTTAACTGCCTAGTCCTGTGGTCTAGTGGAATTCTATCCTAAACCTCTTATTTTCCATCTTCCCACTCCTCTTTTAAGACTCTTCTTTCAAAATCGCTGCATCACCAAGCTTTGATTGCTGGTCCGAAGCCAGAGAAATTGGGAGGGAACTTCTTTTGTTTTCATTACCTTCTGATTTTCTTTGTTAAAATCCATGTATGTATAGTGTCTTGTATCTAAAGGAAAGGAGGCATTGTTGTTTTATTTGAATTCAGTAACTTGTTTGTGTCAGCATGCTGACACAAACAACTTAATTTTTTTCTGTCTTTCTCCATTGCAGCCTCTTCAGTTTTGGCTCTTACCTAGCGATGATATCCAAGTCAAAAGTTAATAGTGCTCTTAGTCGAAATTCTGGTAGTCTTGGTTTTGGTCTGCTACTGGAGTCCTTAAAGCATATTCTATCCTTATCACCACCTTAGTTTTGACTTGCTGTTACCCCTTTAATTTGACAGGTTACCTGCAATGGCAATATAAATCTGATACCACTTTTTTGTTTTAAACAGTCAAGTTTTAGAGTGGTGTATGCTGCACTGTAACAGTTGATTAAAGCTGACGCGTGATAAAGGGCCTGGACCAATGATCTTGTTGATGTCTGTATGCAGACTTGACATGACACCTTGACCATTAGCACATAGGTTTTAATAAAAACCGAAAGAACTGCGGATGCTGTAAATCAGGAACAAAAACAAAGTTGCTGGAAAAGCTCAGCAGGTCTGGCAGCATCTGTGAAGGAGAAAACAGTTAACATTTCGGGTCCGGTGACCCTTCCTCAGATCAGTTCTGAGGAAGGGTCACTGCACCCGAAACGTTAACTCTGTTTTCTCTTTCACGTAGGTTTTAATGTTGGTTTTCTGGCTACAGCTATAATAGCATGGCACCAGCCAGAAAGATAATGAAGTTATCAGGATTTAAATGAAAAAAGCCTCGATATAGTGACTTGATCAAGGTATAGTGATAGTAGAAACTGCCGATGCTGGAGAATCTGAGATAACAAGATGTAGAGCTGGATGAACATAGCAGGCCGAGCAGGAAAGCTGACGTTTCCGGTCTGGACACTTCTTCAGAAGGGTCCAGACCTGAAACGTCAACTTTCCTGCTCCTCTGATGCTGCTTGGCCTGCTATGTTGATCGAGATATAGACGGGTACAGCTGTGCAAATCGAACATATTGAAGCTGGGTACGATAACTACTTTGAATTTGTGGAGTGGGAGATGATGTTTTTGTGCCTTCGGCTGCTGAATATGATGCACATGTGTAAGTAGTAGCTTCTGGTGCATGTGGTCTTCTGTAATTTTGTCTGCAATTACCCTAATCTCTCATCCTGAGGGTGAACCTAGCACCTAACTCTTCAGTACAAGGGTGATGCAACCTGCTTTGTGTTCTTGATCAGTATTTGATCTTCCCCTCAGACTAAGAATTAGGCCGAATTGTTCAGGAGAGACTTTAGGAAGCACTCCCGTACATAAAGGGTGATAGATGTTTGGAACTGTCTTCCAAAACAGCACTCAGTGCTGGATCAGTTGTTAATTTTAATAAAAAAGTTCTCTCAGATTTAAGGGAAATGGGCCAAAGACAGGTATATTGAGTTGGGCTACAGATCCCCTAACCATGATCTCATTGGAACAGGCTCAATGGGCTGAATGGACCTAGTCCTGTTCCTATGCTTTTATTGCTGATTTATATTTTTTTATGAATTATTATAGTGAGCACCAAAAATCTCATACAACATTTCGAATTTATACATTTCCTTTAGCATAGTCATAACATCCTGAAACACCTCAGAAGCATTACAAACAACATTTCATGCTGAGCCACATGAGATATTGAAGCAGATGACAAAAGGTTGATCAAAGAGGTAGGTTTGAAGTAAATACTTAAGAAGGATTGAGGTTAAGAAATAGAGGTCCATGGAATGAATTCTAGAACTTAGTCTTAGCAGTGAATATGTGGCTACCAATAGTACAGCAAAAAAATTAGATGTATTCAAGGTTGGAATTGGAGGAATGTAGGTCTCTGGGAAGGTTTTATAGATAGAGGAGATTTGGTAGCAAACTGTGAAGGAATTTGACAACAAAGACAAGTTTTAAAATCAGGAAATTGGTTAATTTGAGCAAATGTAAATCAGTACAGGCAAGTGGTGGATGAACTCTGTCCATGTCAGGATACAAAGAGTAAACTTTAGGAGGAACTTGTGGAAGATGAGGCTGGCTAGAGGTTTGTTGCAGTAGTGATAGAGGTAACAAGCATTGATGGTTTCAGCAATGGGTGAACCTAGGTAGGGCCTGTCCTTTTGTTTTAATGTCAGCATGATGGTATCCTTGTTAGAAAATAGCATCAAATGAGACTTTTCACCCCCATAATTTTTGAAGTTCGTGGGGTTATGAGGATGCCTGTATTTTAAATAATGCTATAGGAAGGATATTATTACATTGGGGAGGGTTTCAGAAAAGATTTACCAGGATGTTGCTGGGATTGGAGGGTTTGAGTTAAAAGGATAGGCTGGAACTTTTTTCACTGGCGCATGGGAGGTTGAGGGGTGACCTTTTTGTAGGGGTTTATAAAATCATGAGGGTAAGATAAGCAAAGGTGTTTTCCCTAAGGTGGGGGAGTTCAAAATTAGGGGTTAACAAGGTGTAGAGCTGGATGAATATAGCGGACCAAGCAGCATCAGAGGAGCAGAAAATTTTCTGAAGAATGGTCCAGACCCGAAACGTCAACTTTCCTGCTCCTCTGATGCTGCTTGGCCTACTGTGTTCATCCAGCTCTTCACCTTGTTATCTCAGATTCTCCAGCATTGGCAGTTCCTACTCTCTCAAAATTAGGGGGAATTTTTTAAGATGAGGAGAAGGATTTAAAAGGGACAAGAGGAGCAACTTTTTCACACATTGGTTTCTGCGGAATGAATTGTTGGGGCTAGCAATGGATGCAGGTGCAGTTACAACATTTTTTAAAAGACATTTGGATAAGTACATGAATAGGAAAGGCCATGAGGGATAGGGGCCACACATTGGCAAGTGGGACTAGTTTAGTTGGGAAAATGTTCAGCGAGGGCTAGTTGGACCAAAGGATCTGTTTCCATGCTGTATGATTAGGTTTTGTGGGAGATGTGAAGTTTTCCTTGGTGCCCCTGTGTTTTACTGTTGATGGGGTGACTGCAGGAGGATTCTATGCCTTTATCCATCAGGAATACTGCAATCTTCAAATTGATGCTGTGTCACTAGTGTTAAACCCACATATCTTTCCCACATAATGTAGAACAACTTACTTTCCTTGCAAGGCAGTTTTACAACTTGTTTTTCTAGTTGACACGAGAGACTTCCATCTGCACTTCCAGTTCCTTCCACATGCATCCCTAAGAGTGGTTCCCTTAATCAGCAAATAATCCACAAAATTATGCATTTATAATTCTGTAATTCTGCTGTTTTGGATAAGAGAGTATGTAGTGCTGTATCACGGAATGGCTGTAGCAAAGGAGGTCGTTTGGCCCGTTATATTCATGCTAGCTATCTGCAAGCGCAACTTGGCTCATCCTGCTCCACTGCAATTTCCTCACAGCTGTTTTTACTCTTAGCTACTTACTCCGTTCCCTTTTAAAAGCTGAACGTATGGGAATTGACGCTCCGGCATTTTTCTTTTGTAATCCTAATTGTCCATCGCACAATTAATTAAACAAAAATTTTCTATTTTAAAACCCAAGTTTGGCATTACTTTGTCAACCTTTATTGTCTTTTACAAAGGTCCCTTTTTGATGTACATTCAGCCCTTGGTATTGATTGGGAGGAATAAAAGTTAGATTTCCATTAAAACTGGTTTTGTTTAATAAATGTTAGATCTGGCTCAATCTTTGATAATAATTAAGCTTTGAAATTAAGTTGTTTTGTAACTGACTACATTTCAGAAATAGTAATTTGCTGTAAAGTGGTTTGTGACTTTCAGAAATTGTGTAAGAAACTTTCCAAATGTAAGTCTTTTCTTTTTACCTAAAACAAAGTTGTCAACAGCAACTTGTATTGACCCAGTGCCTTTTAATGTAATAAAATATTCTAGGCACTTCATAGGACCATTACGCAACAAAATATTACACAATGTAAGGAGATATTGGTAGAGATGCTAAAAGATTGATTGCAGATAATTTTTTAAGTGAACATCATAAAGGAACAAAGTAAGGTAGAGGAGCAAAGAGGGTTAAGGAGGGATTTCAAATTTAGATTCTAGGCAGTTGAAGACATGGTCACCAATACTGGAATAATTTAAAATCCAGGACACAGGAGGTGAGAATTAGGGAAGTGTGGGTATGATTGAGAAATGGTTGAGTGTGGGTATGACGGTGGAGATGATTAGAGATAAGGAGAGAGTATGGCATTTTTTTTTTTTTTTTGAGATGTGTTGATATAAAAGAAACTGAGTAGAATTGATGTTTTAATAGCTGTCTATGATGACCCCACACCTGCAAGATTTGCCAAAATAAGACCAGCTTATGGAAAACTTTGAGTGCCAGCCTGGATGAAGTGTGCCAACCAAACTGAAAATCTGTACAGTAATAGACCTAGCCACTCTGCATGTGAGGTTGCATTCGTGAACCAGCATCGAACCAAGAAGCTCAATCACTGATTTAAACAGCATTTAGAAGCTTCTGAAAATTAGATCACAGGCCAAAATGCTTGACATTTTGAGGTGCTTGCTAGAGCTGGCAAACCAAGCATTCCCACTATGTTGAGGCAGTACACAACTGATTTGGGTTAGTCATTGTAGCCAGAATGCAATCCGACCCCACCACCAAAGACATCTTTCCCTCCCCACCCTTATCTGCTTTCCGGAGGGACCACTCTCTCCGTGACTCCCTTGTCCGCTCCACAGTCCCCTCCAGCTCCACCACACCCGGCACTTTTCCCTGCAACCGCAGGAAGTGCTACACCTGCCCCCATACCTCCTCCCTCACCCCCATCCCAGGCTCCAAGAAGACTTTCCACATCAAGCAGATGTTCACCTGCACATCTGCCAATGTGGTATACTGCATCAGCTGTACCTGTTGTGGCTTCCTCTACATCGGGGAAACCAAGCGGAGGCTCGGGGACCGCTTTGCAGAACACCTATGCTCGGTTCGCAATAAACAGACGACATGTCCATCCTGGGCCTCCTGCAGTGCCACAACGATGCCACCCGAAGGTTGCAGGAACAGCAACTCGTATTCCGCTTGGGAACCCTGCAGCCCAATGGTATCAATGTGGATTTCACAAGCTTCACAATCTCCCCTCCCCCTACTGCATCCCAAAACCAGTCCAGCTCGTCCCCGCCTCCCTAACCTGTTCTTCCTCCCACCTATCCCCTCCTCCCACCTCAAGCCGCACCCCCATCTCCTACCGACTAACCTCATCCCGCCCCCTTGACCTGTCCGTCCTCCCTGGACTGACCTATCCCCTCCCTAACTCCCCACCTACACTCGCCTTTACTGGCCCCATCCCCGCCTCTTCGACCTGTTTGTTTCCTCTCCACCTGTCCTCTCCTCTATCCATCTTCTATCCGCCTCCCACTCCCTCCCTATTTATTTCAGAACCCCCTTCCCCTCCCCCTTTTCTGATGAAGGGTCTAGGCCTGAAACGTCAGCCTTTCTGCTCCTATGATGCTGCTTGGCCTGCTGTGTTCATCCAGCCCTGCACCTTGTTGTCCCCTTCATTATAGAAAGGTTGTGTTAGACTAACTTGATTGAAAATGTGATCAGTCGGATATGGAATCGCTTAACCCTGTCTGTTGCAGGCTGCTTATGCTGTTTAGCATGCAGTTAGTCCTGTGGTGTAGCTGCAGAGGATTGACACCTCATTTTTCAAGAATGTCTGGTACTCTTGGCATGCTTGCCTACACTTTTCATTGAACCTGTTGTTTTCCTGGCTGGATGGTTCTGATAGGTGGGCAGTATACTGGGCCTGCAGATCAGATTTATGCTTGAATACAGTTTTGCTTCTGATAGCCTACAGCACTTGGATGCCCAGTCTTGAGTAGTTGGGTCTGTTTGAAATCTATACTATTTAGCACCATGGTAGTGTCACAAAACACAAGGGAGCATCCTCAGTGTGAAGTTAGGACTTTGTCTTTGCAAGAACTGAGTGGTGGCCGCTCCAACCTATACTGTCATGGACAAATGCTTACACAAGGTAGGTTGATGATGATGTGAGGCCAAATAGACTTCTAACTCTTGGTTCCCTCACCACCTGCTGCAGCTATGTCCGGACTCAGCTGGTTTGTTCAGTAGTTGACTAACAAGCCACTCATGATGATGGACGTTGAAGTTTTCCATCTAGAGGGGACGTTAAACGCACTTGTCGTCTTTGTCCAAGTGGTATTCAACATGAAGGAGCACTGGTTCGTTGGCTGAAGGGGGAAATGGCAACTAATAATCAGCAGTAGGTTTCTGTAACTATGATTGACCTGATGTCATAAAATTTTATAATGTCCAGAGTCTGTTGAAGACTCCTAGGGCAAGTCCCTCTTGAACATAATATGGCTGGGTCTGTGCTGTTACTGGAACAAGGTATAACCAGAAGTGGTTGTGATGGTGTCTAGGGAATACTGCACTGCATGATTTTGTGACTCAATACTTCAGGTTGTTGCTTAACTAATCTGTGGGACAGTTCTCTCCATTTTTGTGCAAGGCCCACCCGATGTCGGTAATGACTATATGGGTGATTGGGCTGTGTTTCCTGTTGTTATTTCCATTGGCTAGATCCATGGCAGGTGATCTGTTTAGTTTTATTCCTTTGTTTGGATGCTTGCCAGATTTGAATTGCAAAAGTATTTCCAGCATTATTTAAAAGTTATCAAGGTGATATTAGTAACTTCCTAACTTTAATTTGTTCATATGCTGTATTTAAATCTGTCGAGACATCAGGGGGCTACTGTTTCTAAATATCTTGCTTCAAATTTTTGTATTTTTAAAGTTGAACAAAAAATGCTCCTAAACTTCTTTTTATTATAATTGCCTGCACCAGAAAGATTTATTGGACTACTTTGAATACTAACTGTGATCAATTGATCTCAATTTGATATTGTGGCACCCTTGCTGTTACATGTAATGTTATCTCTGAGTATTATTGTGAACGGACCTGGTTTGATCCTGTATCTGAGAAGCTGATGGGAATCAGAGTGGGTCCACTACAAAGCCACTGACTACTGCAGCTACCTTCATTATAGCTTGTCCTGCAAGGACTTCATCCCGTTCTCCCAGTTTCTCCGCCTACGTCAGAGCTGTTCGCATGATGCCACTTGCCAAAACAGTGGTGCTGACATGGTTTGTTTTGTCCATGTCCATCGTTTCCACCCACTGGTTTACAAGGCCGTCAACTGCATCTGACCTATCACCCGTGCTTATGCCCTTGCACCTTCCCATTGCTCACAACAGCGTGATCGAGTTCCCCTTGTCCTCATTTTTAATCCCACCAGCCTCTGAATTCAAAGGATCATTCTCTGCCATTTCAGACAACTTCAGCAGAATGCCACCACCAAATACATCTTTCCCTGAGTCCGCCATATGCTTTTCGCAGGGATCGATCCCTCTGGGACACCCTGGTCCAATCAATAACCACCAGCACCCCCTCCTTTCCCACAGCACCTTCCCATGTAACTGCAGAAGGTGCAACACCTGCCCCATCACAATCTCCCTGCTCACCATCCAAGGGCCTAAACAGTCTTTCTAGGTGAAACAGCATGACTCTGACCTTCCCACAGCTGGTCATTTTAACACCACATCCTGCTCGTATGCCCACATGTCTGTCCTCAGCATGCTGCAGTGTTTCAGTGAATCACAGCGCAAATTGGAGGAACAACATCTCATCTTCAGACTAGGCATTTTTACAGCCTTCTGGACTTAATATTGAGCTCAACACCTTCAAATTGTGAACTAAGTCCCAATTCTTCCCTTTTTTTTTCCAGCTTGTTAAGTTGTTATCACATCCTCTTTCCCCCCCACTATGCCAGTGGGACTGTCTGTTCATTCAAGCCAGGCAGATGACACACAGTTGTTCTGCCATTCTCAAATAAAATGATTGGAATATCAACATCTTTTCTCCACCAGCACCCCTCCCCACAAAACGATAATATAAATGCTGCCCCCTCCACACTTCACTTCAGCTCTGAAGAGTCGTCTAGACTCAATGTTAGCTTGCACTCTCTCCATGGATGCTGTCTGACTTGCTGTCATCTCCAGCATTTGTTGTTTTCAGTACAGATTCCAACATCTGCAGTAACTTGCCCCTACAGATTACTATTCTAATGTTTTGAAACTTTAGCTCTTTAAAATTACAAACTAAATTTGGGCACTAATCGGGAAAAGCCAGCTTCTTTGGAATTGTGGACTCTAGTGGGTTATGCACACATTGGACCTTGGACCAAGATTTGGTAGAGGGTGTCCTGACTGGTAAACAGGTGTACTGACATTGCTCCTGAATCTCTCTCTAAGTGGCTGCAGCTGACGTGACTGCTCCTTTTCGCTTCTGGCTCCGGTTTAGTCTTGTACTTTGATTTTTTTTATCGTGACTACTGTGAAGGGAACAGTTAAGAATTCAAAAATATGCAAGCATAAGTGTATTCCAGAACAGAATTGGTCGGGATAACAGGAGCATGTATTTCATGCTTGCAGGTGAGCTGTTTTATAAATTGGGTAAATTTGAAAGCTGGGCAAAATGAATATTGTTTTGAGAGAATCTGCAGATAAGTCTGCATTTCACTATGTAACTTGCAGGTTGCATCCTGATTGAGGAAAGGAGCTGAATGAGTGGACTGCTAATTTGAGGAGGCTTTGTGCTATAAGCTCATGCCCATTAAAGATTGGAATGAGACTGCTTGTATTGATTTAATGTAGGACATTTGCCGCTCTCAGGGCTTTTTGCATTAGTACGGAATTAACCTTTGGGTCTTAGGGCTGAAAGGAGAGTGTGCTTAACCTACTTTTCTCACTGGAAGATTTTTTTCTTGGTGGCATTGATTCCTTGTAATACTGTTCTATTTATTTCATGGGAAAACACAAAACTGAATGAGCTGCCAATTTGTTGTGGTCAGTTTTGCGTTTCCTGAAGGCCAATTTTATCCTTTGGTGTCTCTTTGTCTTGGACTTCGGGTTTGGAATACTAAATTTGCTTTTAACCAGCGGTGACTGGGCTTCAGTGCTGGAGCATTGATGTTGGTGACTGAACCATTAGGATCACTCCCAGGCTGATATCAATATTTCAAGGGGTTGCTATCTGAGGATTTTGTTGTTAAATTGCAACTTAGTTGTGCATGCTCACTCACTGTATTGTTGAATGTTTGGTAGCAGACCTATCAAAACTTTGCATTTTAATTATTCTTAAGGACCACGTCCAGCTCACTTAATAAGAACTTTGAAGCAAGAATGCATTTTACAAGAATCTGAGGATTTCTTTATCCTCATCTGGTGTGAGCCGAGACAGCACAGATTAACAGATATGTGATCGCACAGGGGGCTATTGTAAAACTCCCTTGTGAAGGGACAGAGGATTGGTGGTGGAAGTAGGATGAGAAGAGAGAAAGTGAAGCAATCTTTGGGGTTTTGAATGTTTATCTTCACTGATCATCTCTGGCATATTGCAACTAACATATGCTACTATTTGCAACTATTGAACCATCACTTTGACTTGGAGCAGTTAATTCCGTGAATCAACTTGGGGCCTTTCCTAACCTGCATGATGCAGGAGGTTCTTTTACTTGCTGAGTAACTGCTGAAGAATTTCACTTTTATAAGCAGACAGCTGCATCTGGAGCTAACGGTTCACAATCCTGGAAAGATAGATGGCTTCATATTGATCTTCTATCTGGTTTCACCAAATAAGGAGTCCCTACAGTTTGTAACAGGTTCTAATGGTCTTCAGATTTATCATCCAATGTTGATAATGAGCTTTGACCTGGTGTGTATGTGTGCCATAGCCTTTTTAGTTTTTGGCAACCATTAACTAATTTATTGATAGCAAAGAAGTACATGCTCTTTCAAAGATTTTTTTTTTAATGACAATCTTTCTCCAGCACTATCTTAAGAATTGTGTGACTACTTACATTTATGCTATTTGCAAGTTGAATTAAGATAACTAAATATCTTTATTGGGCAATGTGAGATGAAGTCATGAATTTGACATTATGAAATCTGGAAACAATGTTGCATAATGGTGTTTTTTTAACATTTGAACACTTTTTGTTAAAAGAAGCGATACTATTAACATTAAGAAGAAAAAGCAGAGCGGCAGGGTGAATGATAATCAGTGTGACAGGAAAGCTAGAAAATATATGCAGGAGAGTGCAGCAGAAATTAGAACCAGTGTACAAGTAATTAATAACAAAATGTCAAAGCTTAAGGTGCCATACCTGAATGTATGCAGTATTTGCACTGGCACAAATAGAAATAAATGAATATGATTTGATAGCTATTATGGAGACTTGGTTACAGGTGTAACAAGACTGGGAATTGAGTACCCTTGAATACTGAATGTTTCAGAAGAGTAGGTAAAAAAGCAAGCTGGTGGTATAGCTTTACTAATAAAGGAAGCTGTCAGTGCAGCAATGAGTCGTGACATAGATGCAATAGATCATGATGTCGTAACACTTTGGGTGGAAATAAGGCATGGCAAGGGATGAGCATCATGGAGGGCCCCAAACCCCAAGAGGGTGCTGTCTAAGCAGGGCACTTACTATACTTGTGGGCGATTTTTAATTGCATATTGACTGGACGAATCGAATGGGAAAGAGTGACATGAAAAATTAATTTCTAAAGTGCATCAGGAATGCTGCTTAGAGCAGTGTGATGCAGAACCTATTTGAAACATGCTATTTTTAAAAAAAATCATTCATGGAAGGTGGATGTTGCTGGATAAGCCAGCATTTACTGCCCATTCCTAATTTCCCAGATACCAGTTGAGTGTCAGTCACGTTGCTGTGAATCTAGAGTGCCATGTAAGCCAGACTCAAAGGATGGAAGTTTCCCTTCCCTAAAGAACTGTAGTGAATCAGATGGGTTTTATGCCAGTCGACAGTGGTTCCATGGTCACCATTAGACCAGCTTTTCTTCCAGATTTTTTTTGTGTTGAGTTTAAATGTCACCATCTGCCATGGTGAGATTCAAACCTATCTCATCAGAACATCAGCCTGGGGTGTGGGATTGCTTGTCCAGTGACATTGCCACTATATCATTTCATATGACTAGATCTGAAGGGTAATGAGGTTGGATTAATAAGAGATCTCATGGTGAAGGGCATGAATAGCAAAAGTTTGGAGGGATATGAGACAAAAGGAGACAGGTGGGATTAGTTTAGTTTGGGTACGTGGTCATCATGGACTAGTTGGACCGAAGGGTCTGTTTCCATGCTATATGACTTTTGACTTTGAAAGCAATCACAACACAGTAGGATTTCAAATTGAGTTTGAAAGAGAGCAGCTCAAACCAATGCCCTCAATTAAATAAGGGTAATTGGAGAGGTATGAAGAAAGTTGTTTATGGTGAACTGGGATAGTAGGCTACGGAAAAGTCAATGGGTAAGCAAATATTTCATAGAGCTTAGCATATATTTATTCTGAGCAAAAAAACAGACTGAGGAGGAATCACCCCTGGTTAAGAAGGCAGTTGAGAACCGTATCCAGTCAAAAACTAAGGCATACAAACCATGAAAACTAGTGATAAGCCAGAGGCTTAGAAATATTTTCGACAGTCAAGAAGGCACAACGCTGTCTCTCCTTCCTCGCGCAGCTCTGGAAATGTGGCATGTCCATAAGGTCCCTGACCAACTTTATAGATGCACCAAAGCATATTGTCTGGGTGTATAATGGCTTGGTATGGCACTTGCTCTGCCCAGGACAGTGAAACTACAGAAGGTGCTATGCATAGCCCAGACCATCATGGAAGCCAACCTTCAATCCATGGATTCTATTTCCACGGCTTGCTACTGTGGAAAAGCGGCCAACGTTTTCAAAGACCCATTGTTTCCTGGTAACCTCCTACAACCTCTTCCGTCAGGCAGAAGATACAGAAGCCTGAATGCAAGCACAAGCAGGTTCAAGAACAGCTTCTTTCTGGCTGTTATCAGACTGTTGAATGGACTCTAACCTCAAATAATGAAACTTGCAATTTTACCTGTGTGCCTCGAGGTCTTTTTGATCTGTACATCCTTTGCTTGCTGTGATATCTGCCTGTACAACTCATAAAGAGAGCTTTTCACTGTATTTTGGTACATGTGTCAACAAAATAAATTAATCAATCAATCAGGTGCAAATGACAAAAAAGCTAAAAAAAGGAGAAAGTGGACTTTGAAAGCAAATTGGCAAACAGTATGAAAACAACAAGAGCTTCTTGAAAAAGAGTAGCTAAAGTAAGTGTGGCACCCTTGGCTACGTCTGGAATATTGATGACTAGAAAGAGGGATATGGCAGTTGTATTGGTCTTCACAGTCAAGGACACTAAAACTTCCTAAAGGTAATGGATAATCCATGTGCCAACAGGAAGAAAGATCTGGTAACAGTCTGTATCGTGAGAAAGAGTTTGTCAAATGCTAATGCAACTGAATGCAGACAAGTTGCCATGGCCTGCATTCGAGGGTTTTTGAGGAAGTGGCAGCCTCCACTATCTCAGCAGTGATCAAAATATTCCAAAGCTCACTAGATTCCAGGATTGAAAAATTCTCATGTGACACCCCTGTTCAAGAAGGTAGCAAGACAAAAAGCAGGATACTATAGGGCAGTTAGCTTCACATCTGTCATTGGGATGATACTAGAGTCTATTATTAAGGATGAGATGGGGCATTTAGAAAAGCTAAACACAATCAAACTCAATAAAAGCTCTCGGTATTGGGCATCATGTATTACTAAGGATTGAGAATTGGTTAACACACAAGACAGTCTGGATTAGTGGGTCTTGCAAATTAGAACTATTGGAGCACCACAAAGATCAGTCTTGTGGCTTCAATTATTTGCCATCTATATTAATACTTGGAGGAGGGGACAGTGTAATGCATCCAATTTGCTGATCTAGGTGGAGGGCATGTTATGTTGAGGACCCAAAGAATCTTTAATGGGTGCTAAGTAGGTTGAGTGATGGAGATGGCAGCTAGACTTTAATTTAGGAAAATGTAAGATCATGCACTTTAGTAGAAAGATTCAAAAAGCAGACTATTAGTTAAATGGATAAAACATTGTAAAAGGTACAGCGCCCTGGGATTCTTCTGCATGAAACACAAACATTAGCACTGCATGTGCAGCAAGTAATTAAGGCAAATAGAATTTTGACCTTTATTGCTAGAGGGAGTTAAAGTTCAAAAACAGGGTCTTGTTACAACATCAAAGCATGTTGGTCAGGCTGCACCTGGAATACTGCAGTTTTGGACTCCATATTTGAAAGAGAATATACTGGCATTGGAAGCTTTTCAGAAGATTTGTTTAGAGTGTTTGTTTGTTTCCTGGGATGAACTTATCAGAATAGCTAAACAGATTATGCCTTTAATTAATTAGAGTTTTGAAGAATTAGGGATGATCTTAATGAACATACAAGATTCTGAGGCAGAGATAGTAGGAACTGCAGATGCTGGAGAATCCGAGACAACAAGGTGCAGGGCTGGATGAACACAGCAGGCCAAGCAGCAT
>NC_063341.1:68479370-68479488 GCF_021869965.1 Rhincodon typus | reverse complement strand
ATGCTGCTTGGCCTGCTGTGTTCATCCAGCCCTGCACCTTGTTGTCTAAGATTCTGAGGCAGCTTGGCAGGATAGATTAAGATATTTTTACTTGGGTGGGGGAGGGGGGCGAGACACA
>NC_063341.1:68465519-68478870 GCF_021869965.1 Rhincodon typus | reverse complement strand
CATTATACATCACCACCTGCTTTTTTCTCCATTGAAAGTAAGCATGAGTTTCTTGGGGCTAAAGCATTAGAGTTCTGCCTGACTAGACTAAGTATTCACCAAACTAGACGAGTGTTTGTTTTCTATAGAAACCAAACCTTGGCTGGAGTGAAGACTTTAATATTAGTAAACTCAGTAATAGAACACATTGCGTCTTGAAATTTCTGCCCCTTAGGGAATAACTGAGCAGAATGGAGAGTTTGTGTTCTGGACAGTCATTGAAAAATATCCTGCAGCTCACTACCTCACACATAGTGTCAAAGATGCAAGTATGTAAAAACAGTTGAGATTTTTTTTCTTTCCTTTTTCTAATCTGATCTTGACTGATTTGACTTATTGAATACTACAGATAAATTTATTTGTAGGGACTGATAGTTTGATGCGCAAACTATTTATACTTTTGAGTTGCCCTATGTTTTAAACTAAAATAGTTATCTGTCTAATGTAGAATAAAAAGAATGTAACAGCCAAGGGTGCTGTTTTTTGGAATTTTACAGATTAGCTTGATTTTTGCAATTTTTTGGTTATTTTGGGCAAAGAAAACTTGGAAATGTATAATAGCCCTGTGCTTCTGAAGAGAAAAACACAAAATGTTCTTAGTAGCCCAATTCATGCTTTTATTCAAATGCTGGCTTTACTATGTAGTCCAGCACTATCAGTGTAGTTCCAGCTTCTAGAATTTGCAATTTTCTTTGCTCCCCCACCCCTCCACCACCACCCCCCCCCAACCCCCTGGAGGATTGGGGGAGGGGCAAATAAGAATAAGGAGAATTAAGCATATTTCAGAAATTGGAGAACCATTATAAACGATGAAGTTTGGAAACAAAAGTGACCATTTCCATTGCTGCAGTACTTTTTTTATAATTTGCCGACCGATGTAACAGGTCGACAGTGGACACTATTTCCCTAGCCCTGTACTCATTCCTGGAACATCTGGACACGAAGGACGCCTACACCAGACTCCTGCTCATCGACTACAGCTCTGCCTTCAACACAATTATCTCCTCCAGACTGATCTCTAAACTCCGAGACCTAAGCATCGGCTTCTTCACACTGCAATTGGATCCTCAAGCTTTCTGACCCATAGGCCACGATCAGTGAAGATGGACAGACATCTGCACCTCCTCCCGATGACGCTCGACACAGGAGCATCCCCCCCACCACCCCCCGAAAAAGGATGCGTTCTCAGCCCCTTACTGTACTCCCATTGCCAAATTACAAGCAAATGCTACCTACAAATTTGCAGACGACACCACCTTGGTAGGACAGATATCAAACAACTATGAGTCAGAATACAGAAAGGAGATAAAGGGCTTGGTAACATGATCCAATGGTAACAATCTCTCTTTCAATGTTGGCAAAACTAAAGAACTAATAATTCTCAAAGAAAAGAGGAGAACACTCCCCAAGCTACATAACGGTGTGGAGGTTGGGAGGGTTGTTAGCGTCGAGTTCCTAGGAGTGACGAGAACCAACAACCTGTCCTGGACTTCCCAAGTAGATGTGATAGTCAAGAAGGCACAACAATTCTTCTTCCTCAGGTGGCTCAGGAAATTTGGGATGTCTATAAGGACTCTCACCAACTTTTACAGATGTACCATTGAAAGCATACTATCTGAATGTGCAACAGCAACTGCTGTGCTCAGGACTGTAAGAACCTGCAGAAGGTTGTGTGCACAGCTCACGGGGCGGCACACTGGCTCAATGGTTAGCACTGCTGCCTCACACAGCGCCAGGGGCCCGGGTCCGATTCCACTCTCGGGCAACTGTCTGTGGAGTTTGCACGTTCTCCCCGTGTCTGCGTGGGTTTCCTCTGGGTGCTCCGGTTTCCTCCCACAGTCCAAAGATATGCAGGTTAGGTGGATTGGCCATGCTAAATTGCCCATAGTGTTCAGGGGGTGTAGATTAGGTGAGTTATAGGGGGATGGTTCTAGGTGGGATGCTCTGTGGGTCGGTGTGGGTTTGTTGGGCCGAAGGGCCTGTTTCCACACTGTAGGTTCTATGAATTCTATGAAAAAGCTCAAACCATCACAGAAGCCAGCCTCCCATCAGTGGACTTCATTTACATGCCTCATTGCTATGGAAAGGCTGCCAACAGCTCAAGAACCAGTCCCACCCCGGTAATGCTCCCCTACAACCTCTTCTGTCAGGCAGACGAAATGGAAGTTTGAACACAGACACCAGCAGATTCAAGAACAACTTCTTCCCTGCTGTTATTAGACTGATAAATGGACTCTAATTTCAAATAATACTGACCTTGCTAATGTTGATCTTGTCTAGCGCACATCCTGTACGGTGTAACCTGTATGCCTTACTCTGTCCAAATTTTCTTCACCCTGTGATTGTATGACCTCGCTGACTATAATCTGCCTGTACTGCCTGCAAACAAAGCTTTTCACTACTGAGGTACATGTGACAATAAATCAAATCAATCTATTTGTGCATGTCCAATTGCAGCTAATTATCTTGAAGAATGATCGTGATGATGTAAGCAAAAAACAACAAAATAGTTGTGAAAAATGTATTGGCAGGGATACCTACATTGTGTCTTTCAATTTCTGGACTTCAGTTCCATTCTGCTTTAAACATTTGTGGATTCTATTTAGTGATATTTGTATGTACGAAGCGAAATCTGAGTCAACTGGTATAGATATCAAACCAGATTGAATGAATCAACTGACGTGGTGAGATGGTGTTCTAAATTCAAGTCTGTTATACTTTGCAAGTGCTCTATTAAATGTTATCTTTAAAGTTGGGAACATTTGATTAAGCACTTTTTTTTTTATCGTTTTACAGGATCGAAAGTTATTAGCTGCAGCCCAACAAATGCTTCAGGATAGCAAGACAAAAATAGAAGTTATTAGGATGCAAATTCTTAAATCAACGCAAACTAGTGAAGCAGTCTTTGAAAATTCAGATGGAATAGGTAAGGCCTAGAATTAAAATGTGAAGGCGCTGTATGTGCCATTATCACAATAGCCTTTAGAAGTTATGAACATTAATGTTAATGTATAAAGTGCTATTCAACAATTTTCTGTAAAGATTAGCCTGTTTGCCCAGTGATGCACCTAAACCTCTGACTTTGTAGCTCTTTGCTTTGTAATATAGATTTGTTTAATCTTATCTCCTGTAATTACATTGTTTTGGGGAGCCGCATTAATACAAAGATTATCACCAGGATTTCTGCTAATTTTTTGACTTTGATGGACTTCTGTGCTCTCATGACTATATGACACCATGTGAACAGCATTTCAAATATATTGAAATATGCCTGGCTATTGATAATTCTTCATGAAAAGGACATTATTCTGTATTCAACAATCATGTTTCATCACCACTGAATGACTTAACAAATGATTGCATGTTGCTTTATTCTAGTTGCGCAGTAATCATCTGTACTTGTGGTTAAAATTTCTATTTATTTCAGCAACAAAACCTGTGATAAGCCCCCTAGAGCTTAGGGTTGAAGAGCTCAGGCATCACTTCAGAATAGAGTATGCAGTGGCAGAAGGAGCAAAAAATGTTATGCGACTTCTTGGGTCTGGAAAGGTTCCTGATAAGAAAGCACTTTCAGAGGTACTTTTAAAAGAAATGTAATTTGTATATTCGCTACTGTAAAACTTCAGTACTTTTTAGTTGAAGTAATTTTTCTTTCTCAACAAGGCACAAGCAAGATTTAATGAATCAAGTCAGAAATTGGATCTTTTAAAATACTCATTAGAACAAAGACTGAATGAGCTTCCAAAAAACCACCCAAAGAGCAGTATTATCAAAGATGAATTATCAATGGTTTCTTCACCGGCTCTCAGTCCACGTCACAGTGTGATTTATCCACAGAATCAGTACAGCACTCTATCCAAACCTGCTGCATTAACAGGTGTGTATTTCCAATATCTTCACTGTCAAGATTACTTTGAGTATGGTGGCTATGCAGGAGAGTAGTGCTGATTATAATCACTATTTCAAGTATGTAAAGAAACTCCATTCTGAGGTGGCAATGTAACTGTTGTGTTGCACTTTTCAGAAGGGAAGTTCTGTAGTTCTATTTTGAATGTTTCTCTGACATGCTGTTGTTTTCTAACACCATTGAAGCGCACTTTTCCAACATTTCATCCCATGTCAACTGCATTGAAGTTCTTAAATGTTTTTGTTTTATTGTATGGCCACCTATCGCTACAATTTGCTCTTCAAAAGGCTGACATTTCCATTTTGTCCATCGTGCGTAGTTCACCCAGGTTAAAATCAATGTCCTATGGCTGTAAATCCTGGTGCATTATGATTCCCTTGACTTTGATACAGACTTCAATTCTACCATCCATCATCCCTTTTGAGATCACTCTCAATGACCGTGTCATCTCCCGAGTCCGTTTTCACCTATTCCAATGCAGTCAAGTCTCTTCCTGCATTTCTCATTTTCGCAGACTACCTCTGTGCTCAAAGTCTCAAATTTCTTTGTTCCTTCACTTTGCACATTAGTGATGCTATCAGCAAATATGGATTCTTCATCTATATATACTAAAGTAACTTGCAAAGCTATTCCTTTGCTGCTATGCCTTATTCATTGTCTTGCCATATTTGTGGGTATATCTGATATGTCACCTTGAGCCAGAATTTCAATTTGTAGCAAAATTGAAGCTATTTGCTTCATTCCAAATAGGATCTCAGCTAGCTATTTTGATTAATCCCAGTGGATGTGCTGTCCATCTTGTTTCCAAGATTAATTAATTATCTTAGACCCAAGCCTGCTTACTGCCATCTTCCAGTGGCCCAAACTTTGTAGTGTTGTCAATGTCATCAGCTACGTTTCCCACTGTTCAATGATCCACCCTTCAAATGCTTTCCTTGACCTCACCACTTCCACTGTAGGTTTTGCTTTTGTTTGCTAAGTGCATGTAGGAGGGAACACTGGAAAATATTTCCTGAATCCCCTAAGGCAATCAAAACCTTTAAATGGAGACCATTCTCAATGGTTTGTGTGGCATATCTTATCACACTCTTGTGAGATGGAATCTTTGCCTTGGGTGGTGACTAGTTCTAGTGTGCAAGGTGGTTGTCACCACACTCCTGTACTGCTGAGAGACTTGGACTGGGTATCAGCAATGCCATAAGCTAGAGAAATTTCACCAGTGTTTCAATGGGAAGACTGTTGGGCAAACAGTGTTGTCCTGTTTTGAAGTCAGCTCGACAACATTCAGGTAAAACCCCTGCAAAATCAACTAAGATGGACTGGACATACTGTCTAATTGGCTGACAAGCTTCTCCATGACCTGGTCAAGATTTCTTCTGTCAAATTGCTAGTTTTCCAGGCTAAGAAAGCACTACAAAGACACGCTGAAGCTTTCTTAAGTGTGGCACCATTGATATGAAATACTCTGAAGAGCTTATTATTGTTCAAAATGACACCAACTCATCTATGAAGCAGCATCATGCTTTGATCCATTCATCTTAATGAGGCAGAACTGTGACAGAAGAAAAGTGAATACTGCTGCCCAAATGCAATTGCTTAGTGGGACTTCATGACCCATTTGCCTAAAGATCTGCAAGCTGACGATCAGTCTCCTCTCTCACAAAAGATTTAGGTATGAATAAGGGAGGTGTGGTTAGTAAGTTTGCAGAAGACACCAAAATTGGTGGTATCGTGGACAATGAAAAAAGATTATCTCCATGTACAACAGAACATTGATCAAATTGGCCAGTGGGCCTAGAAATGGCAGCTGGAGTTTAATTTAGATCAGTGTGAGATGTTGCATTTTGGTAAGGCAAACTAGGACAGGACTTGCACAGTTAATGGTAGGGGGGAGTGTTGATGAACAAAGAGACCTAGGGATGCAGATTCATACTTTCCTTGAAAGTGGAGTCGCACGCAGATAGGATAGCGAAGAAGGCATTTGACACGCTTGCCTTTATTGGCCAGTGCCTTACGTGTTGGAGTTAGGCCATCATGTTGCAGGTGTACAGCACATGGGTGAGGCCACTTTTAGCATATTGCGTTCATTTCTGATTTAAAAGGGACCTGAGGGGCAACTTTTTCTTGCAGAAGGTGGTGTGTGTATGGGACGAACTGCCAGAGGAGGTGGTGGAGGCAGGTTAAATTGCAACATTTAAAAGGCACCTGGATGGGTACATAAATAAGAAGGATTTAGAGGGATGTGTCCTAAATGCTGGTAACTGGGACTAGATCAGTTTAAGGTATCTGTTCAACGGGGATGAAACGGACCTTTTGGTCTAATTCCATGTTGTATAACTGACTCAAAAACTTGCAACCCTTGAGTAGACTCAATCTTTGGTTTACCAGTAATAGCTGATCCAATTCTACGTTGCAGACATGCAGTGAATCCAAACATCCCATTGGTGTTCTAGCTGTTGACAGAAAGATATCTAGTTTTTCTATCCTGCTAACAGATCTACTACCAGTTCATTTTTTGGATAACTAATTGAAATAATCTGTGTACTTGTGTGCAACTGTGATTACTTTAGTGCCTCTATCAGATTCTCATGCAGTTAATGATTCTGAAAAATAAATAGATGCAATTTTTAAAACCTATTTCAGTAACTAAGGTGTGATAAGCCTGTTACTGTTGTAGCATTCCTCTGAATCTTTTCCAGTGCCTATAAATCAACAGCTGTCATACAAGAAGTCCAAAACATGATGTGTTAACAAATCAATCCTGAAAATGCAAGCTAATGTTTGTATTGCTTTTGTTATTTCTTCATGGCCATGGAGTTTACAGGATGTAGGTACAATAATGGCAAAGTTCTTTTCCTTCTTGACAAACTTCAGGTTGTTTATACCGTAGGACACATTTATTCATTCTTTCCACGTGCCCTACATTTGCTGTTGTCAGATGTGGGTCCAGACTCTTGTTGCTTTCATGGTTTGCTTGAGGTAGTATGATCTTAGATAGCTGTAGTTTAAAGTTTTTAGGATCTTTGAGTAGTGAGGGTGAAACCAGTGGTTATTTTTGTTCCTCCATAGAATGTCTGTGTCACAGGCTAGGCCAATCCATCCGTTGTCGCTATTGAAGGTGATGGTGAGCAGCCTTCGTGAACCTCTGTAGTCTGTTTGCTGTAGGTTGACTTTCTATGCAATTGGAGAGGGAGTTCCAGGATTTTGACCATATGACAATGAAGGAACAGTGATATCACAAGTCATGATGAGTTTATTGGAGGGGGAGCCTGCACATGGTGTTCCTATGTATCTGATGCTTACGTCATTCTAGGTGGAATGGTCATGGGTTTGGAAAATGTTGTCTAAGAAGCTTTAGTGAATTTTGGCCGTGCATGTAGATGGTACACACTCCTGCTACAGTGCATCTGTGGTGGAGGGAGTAAATGTTTGTGCATTTGGTGCCAATCAAACAGGCTGCTTTGTCCTGGATTGTATAAGCGTCTTGTGTTGTTAGAACTGCACTCATCCAAGCCAGTGGGGAGTATTCCCTCAGTCCTGGTTTGTCTTGGGATGGTGGATTGGCTTTAGGGAGAGGGTAGGTGAGTTACACGCTGCAGGTTTCCTAGTCTCTGAAATGTTCTTGTCGCCACAATATTATGTAACTAGTCCGGTTCAGTTTCTTGTAAGTAGTAAACCCCAGGATTTTGATAATGGCAATGGTTAGATTCTTTCTTGTTAAAGGTGATCATTGTCTAGTACTTTAGTTGTATACATGTTGCTTAACATCTGTCAGCTCAAGCCTGGATATTGTCCAGGTCTTGCTGCATTTGGATATGGATGACTTCAGCACTATTCATCACTAAAGATATTGAACATTTGTGCAATTGTCAGTGAACATCCCCACTTACAATCCTATGATGGAGGGAAGGTCATTAACGTAGCAGATGAAGATAGTAGGGCCTAGGAGAACACTGAGGAAATCTTGCAACTATATCCTGGGACTGCGATTGACTTCTCTCAACTATCATCTACATTTGTGCTTGGTGCCAAACTAATCTCAACTTTAAGACCTAGGTCTCAGCTCCACCTTCTACAACTGGAACCTCAGTTTCCTGACCTATAGACAACAGCACCACTGCTATGATATTCCTCAACACCGGTGCCCTGTAAGGATGCATACACCGCCCCCTACTGTACTCCCTGCACACTCAACTGTGGGCAAATTTCGTACAAGTGCCATCTGTAAGTTCACTGGCGACACCACTGTTGTAGGCCGGATATCAAACTATGATGAGTCAGAATACAGGAAGGAGATAGAAGGCTTCGCGTCATGGTGCAATGATAGCAATCTCTCTCTCAATGTCAGCAAAACAAAAGAACTGATCGTTAACTTTGGGAAGAAAGGAGGAGGACATGTCCCTATCTATGTCAATGGAGCTGAGGTGGAAGAGGATCAAGTTCCTAGGATGATGATAACCAACAATCTGTCCTGGACCTCCCATGTAAATGCGATGGTCAAGAAGGCATATCAACACCTCCTCTTTCTCAGGAGGCTTAGGAAATTTGGCCTGTCCATAAGGACACGCACCAACTTTTACAGATGCACCATAGAAAGCATTCTATCTGGGTGCATAATGGCTTGGTATAGTAACTGCTCTGCCTAGGACTGTAACAGACTACAAAAAGTTGTATATTGAATATCCTTTACTGTCATGTACATGCAAAATGAAAAGCAGTGAAAAGTGTGCACCATCGCTTGTACATAGTGCCATTCATAGAATAAAATAAAGAAAGATCTCTTAAAGAGAGCCCAACTTTCCTTCTTAGCTGCTATACCACCGCCAGAGTCCTGCTCTGGGCTTTCCGGCCCAAGGTGTCCCGCCACCTGTCGCTTTGGGACATGGCCCCACGATGCCCCAGGAACACCGGTCTCACCATCGCTCTGGGCACACAGCTGCTCTGGGATGTGGCTCCTTGGGCACTTGACACCATCCCCCCCCCACCATTGTTCCCGGGACTTGGCCCCTCCAGGACTCGCTCTGGCCCATGTCTGATCTGCCAATGTCGCTCCAGCCCGCGCTCACTTCGCTGCCACTGCAGGACATGGCCCACGTGCTCAGCTCCTGCCTGATCACCGGAGGCAACTCCTTTCTTTATACTCAGCCCAGACAATCTTGAAAGCCAATACCCATCCATGGACTTCAGCTACTCATTGCTGCAGAAAGGCTGCCAACATCGTCAATGACCGCTCCCACCCCAATAATACACTCTTCCAACCTCTTCCATCAGGCAGACAATACAGAAGCTTAAACACACATGCTAACAGGTTCAAAAACAGCTTCTTCCCTGCTGTTATTAAACTGCCGAATGGACCTCTCTAATTTCAAAACTAATGTTGATCTTGCTTTTGTGCACCTCCTTGTGCAGCTGTAACATTGTATGCCTCACTGTATCTAAACACCCTATGATCTGTATGTCCTTGTATGTTATGATCTGCCTGTAACCGCTCAAAACGTTTTCCTGTACTTGGGTACATGTGACCACAATAAATCAAATCCTGTGACTCCAACCAGCACCTTGCAAACCAATCACCACCATCGAAGGACAAGAGCAGCATAGACACACCACACCCAAGTTCTCCTCCATGGCACTCAACCATCCTGACTTGGAAATATGTCAGCATTCCTTCAGTTTTACTGGGTCAAATTCCTAGAATACACCTAACCATCATTGTGGGTTTACCTACAGCAAATGGAATGCAGCAGTTTAAGGTGGCAGTTCACAACCACCTTTTTCCATGGCAACTAGGAATTGGCAATAAATGCTGTCGCAGTGTATGAAAGAATTTTATAAAAAGAAAGGTTGAGTCACTTGTCTCCTTTATATCAAATGCAGTCACACTCTCCTCCCCTCTGGAATTTAGCTGTTCTGTCTCTGAGTCTGGAACTGTATTAAGGTCAGGAGCTGAGTGACCTTGACTTAACTGAACCTGAGTGTCAGTGAATAAGTTATTGCTAAGCAAGCTGCTTGATAGCTTTGTAAATGAGCCTTTCTGTCATTTTACCAATGACAAGAGGGAACTGTTGGGGGTGAGGAATTGGCTGGGTTAGAAGTGTTCTGTTTTTTTGTGTACAATATATACGCTGCCAATTTTCCATTTGTCTAGTAGATGCCAGTATTGTAGTTGATGAGCCCAAATGGTTTTGATGTTGTGGAATTGGCCAGTATCCTTTAGGCATGGCAAAGCTTGCAGATAATCTTGACCTCCTGGTGAACAGTGTGTCTTTTACCAGTGTTGGTTTTGGAGACTGAGGGAGGGAGAGAGAATGTAATGCTGTAAATCCTTGTTGTTTTCTTTCTCTATGCTCAGAGGCCACTGTTGAATATAGTTCCTGTATAGATAGAATCATTAGAATCCCTACTGTATGGAAATTAGGCCATTTAGCCCATTTGAGTCTGCACCAGCCGTTTGAAGAGCATTCCACCCAGACCCCACCCTATCCCTATAACCCTGCATTTACCACAGTTAATCCACCTAGCCTGCCCATTACTAGACACTACAGGGTAATTTAGTGTGACCAATCCACCTAACCTGCACATCTTTGGACTATGGGAGGAACCCATGCAGAAATGGGAGAATGTATAAACTCCACACAGTCACCTAAGGCTGGAATCAAACCTGGGTCCCTAGTGCTGTGAGGCAGCAGTGCCTCAGTCTCCCCTAGATTCCACTGTCTGTACCATTGTTCCATTGTAGGCAATCTTCAATCTTTAAATGTATGGATTTATCTGGCAAGTGAGAGTACAACGAGATGAGAATTTATTGCCTCTGTTTCAGCACCTCCTGATTTTAAATGAGCATTCCAATGCAGCCAGTTTTGCATATTCCATGTAGACTGCCAGGTGATCCCAACCATCTTGGGTCAGCAGTGTGCTTTTCTTTAAAAATCACTTCTGTTCATAATAGTCTTGAGTATTAAAGTCAAGTGATGAAAGTTGTACGTTGGTGGTCTGTTTTCACTACAATCAAAATACCTTATCAAAGGTGTCAGAAAATCTCGAGCAAGTAATGTCCATTAGTTTATCCTCGAACCTCTCCAGCTGTAACTTTGTTCTGTCCACTCTAACCTTCTTCAGTCTTGCTCCCGTGATTCACTGTTTTGTGCATGTCATTCCTATCACTCTTCTCACGCTCTCTCTCACGAGCGCTCTCTCTCCGCGTGCTCTCGCCAGAGTTTTTTGTCAACATGTCTCAAATGCTGGAATTTTCTTTACAAACCTTGTCATTTTTGGTCCTGTAGATATTTTACTTTTGAGAAGACAATGTAAGTGCAACTTATCTTCAAAAGCCTCCTCCAAACTGACCATACCTTCAGTTGTGTCACAATTGCTCAGGATCCATACTTGAAAACTGCTTTATGGGTGTGTTATGTGGACTGTATTGAATGATTGAAGTTTCTTAAGTCGTGAATTCAACTAGCTGTAAAGTAAAGTAGCTTAAGTTTGTTTAATGTATTTCTTGAGATATAATTTTTGATTCTGTCAACAGGGAGCCTAGAGGTTAGGCTTATGGGATGTCAAGACTTGCTAGAGACAGTTCCTGGTCGATCAAAAAATACATTTGTTCCTTTGCCTGGCTGGAGCCCAAATGAAACCAGATCCTCCTTTATAAGCAGAACCAGCAAAAGCAGAAGTGGGAATAGCCGATATCCTGTCAAAACAGAAGATTTGTCCAGTTGAGTAAACTTTAAGTAAACATGTGTTTTAATAGTTAGTGCATTGTTGGAGCATCAGAGGACTTGACTAACTCTGTAAACTTAACACTACAAAATGTTACTCTGTCTTGATGGAGGAACTGGAAGTTCTTGAAACAAGACACATATGTTGGCTTACAATTTGGAAACCCTTGCTCTGTTGCCTAACGTTACTGTAAATTAAAGTTTTTTGTTCACTTTTTATTTCACCTTGACTAAGAGAAGACACAAACACGTTTACAAACCATTTTCCCATGTTTTAGTAGCATAACGAGCGTGCGAAAACCCAAAATCCTTCAATGGCTATTTTGAAGCTCCTAAGACCCAATTTATAAATGCAAACAGCTTAAAACTGTACATACTACAGTTTTGGTTTAAACTTGTTCCTAGAATAAGTTCAGCATGTGTATCTGTGTGAAAGAGACGTGTAAGCTGAGAAACCTAGGTGAAGGCTTCCAGCGTGTTTGAAATAAGTAGAACAGAAGATGAACTAAATAAGCAGTACTGTTCAGATTATGCCAAACTAGGTTTGAAAACCTTAGTTTGCGGTTGGAAAAGGAGTATGAGTGATCAGCTTATATTTACTTCAGGGCTGTTAAGGGAAAAGTGCTGGATGGAACATGCTAAATAAAGGTGAAGAGAGGAATGCACTCCCTAAACTCATCATTCATTTCAGAAAGTATTTAAATGTGGAAGTTTAGTGGCCCTGATCAGCGATATGAGAGTGTTTAGTCAAATTGTTCTTTCCCCACCCCCTGCCCCATTTACACATATCAAGGAATCCTGCTAGATATACTTTTAATTTGTTGAAGACTGTGTATTAAGAGAGAGCCCAAAGAAGTCTCAAGTCCTCTTCCACTGTCTAACTGAGAATATGTTTCTGTACAGATGAGATTGGTGCTGTACTGAAGCTGGACAATACAGTTGTTGGGCAAACTAGTTGGAAACCAGTTTCGAATCAGTCATGGGATCAGAAGTTTACATTAGAGCTAGATCGGGTAAGCGAGAAAATCTGTGCACCGTTCTTGGAAGTAGGACATTACCTTGTTAATGAGGGTGAGCTTCAAAGCTGTAATTTAATCACTGCAGTTTTAATGCTTGTCTAAATTGTAGATGAATAAATTCTGTAATGTGGCATTTAGACCAAAGTCTGGCTGCAAAGCTAAATTAGTCATGAAATTTTATTAGTAGCCAGCTGTTAATTGGGCCATGTAAAAATATGGTTGAACTCTATTCTAGGATTCCCCAATTGCCAACAGATGTTTTTCACCAAGCTTGCCTCTGAGCCTATTAAAATAGTTCATGTAAATTTTCTGTGCAGTATATTTCATCCTTAAGATTGGCCTCAATTTTTAAATAGAATCAATTCTGGAACAATGGTACTTCCCAAGTGTACACTTGCAGATAAAATAGCAGGAACTTTGACATGCTATTATACTGGGCTTCTGAAAGTTGGAGGTCAACACCCCCCACCCCACACCTGTGGGATCACAAGTCAAAATTTTGATGTCGTGAGCTCCAAGATAGCAGTGGCTGCCATGGAGCTCCAACAGAGCTAACTGCTTGGAGGTCCCTTGAAATTTTTTATATTTATTTTAATTTTCTGTTCTGAAAAACCCAGTCTAAACTATTTAACTAAACTATTTAACTAAACTATTTAACTAAACTA
>NC_063341.1:68453870-68465509 GCF_021869965.1 Rhincodon typus | reverse complement strand
ACTAAACTATTTAACTAAACTATTTAACTAAACTATTTAACTAAACTCTGCCCTCTCAGGTCTGCATCACTGTCCTCACTGAGGGAGTTCTAGAGATTCTGAAGTCTCAAAATGGGGTAACAATGCAAAAACATTTACAAAATAATGCCTCCAGCATGTAAACATAGTAGATGTTTCAGAATCAGTTTATGATAAATTATTTTCCTAACTCCATAGTCTTGACCAGCAAGACACTGACTGGTTGGAGAGGCCAGTTGCTCTGTAATCATTTGTTCTGTTTAGATGCAGCAGTAATGTGTATCAACCTTCCCATGGAATTTTCCCTTGTCAATTTTGGAAAGTGCTTTAAATCGTTTCAACTTTCCACATGAATAATCTTTTGATGCAAACTTGAATCTGTTTGTGTCCTGGTATAGGGTGGACAAACCTGTTGCTGAACTATTAACAGTTTTGCACTTGTCATTGTTGTCACTTCAAAGTTAGGAGCAAGACCAAATTTTGTTATTGAAAATACATAGTGGTGTAATGTTAAACCATCAAGTAATTCTAAATTAATGAAGCTTGACATAATTCAACAAGATTTGAAAGATGAGGAAGCTTCTAGTTTTTAAATTAATCAGATTTAGTTTTGAATTTTGTTTAGTCACGTGAACTGGAGATGTCTGTTTATTGGCGTGACTGGCGTTCCCTCTGTGCTGTGAAATTTCTTCGGTTAGAAGATTTCCTAGATAATCAACGGCATGGAATGTGCTTGTATCTAGAGCCACAGGGTACACTCTTTGCAGAGGTATGGATTATCCAAAATTCTAACTTTATTCGCTCCTGTATTTGTATCATGTGTGAAATATTCAACTGCGTTTTCCAGGTAACTTTTTACAATCCAGTTATTGAAAGAAGACCAAAACTTCAAAGACAGAAGAAGATTTTCCCAAAACAGCAAGGTAACCATTCCAATCCAAGTATGGACTGTTTGGTTGATAAAATTGTTGATGAGTGGATGTCACTAGCATAGAAATCTGTTTGCATGAGTTAAGGTAAGTCATACAAGATCTTTGCAACAAGTTGATTAACAGCTATCTTGTTCACACTCCCTTTTCTCATCACTATAGGCAAAACGTTCCTTCGAGCCCCTCAGATGAATATTAATATTGCCACATGGGGGCGATTGGTGAGAAAAGCTGTTCCAACTGTAAATAATTCTGGCACCTTCAGCCCCCCAGCCTCTATCCCTGCTGCAGTGCCAGCAGTTTCTCACTCAGAAAGAAAAGATTCAACGAGGTGCGTATTCTGTTTGAAATATTTTTTAAGAATGTCGGTGGAAAACAATGAATTTTTCTATGTTGTAGGACTGATTTTTCTTTTTTATTTAAAGAATAGCTCTTTGATCAAGAGGTTCCAAAATTTGTACAGAATCAACTGAAACTTGATTACCTGGGTGTTTTTTTTTTGAGAAATGGAATAAACTCAGTTTCACTCTTTAAGTCCACCTTCATGGTTTTGAGCAGCTCATGTCAACAAGGAGAAGTCCAAAGCAGCATTATTTAAATAATGCGAATGTACATTTAGTTACTCTTTTTCTTTGCTTAATTTTTGGTTATAAGCCATCCACGTTACTTTGTTAGGCAGACTTGGTTTGACTTAAAGTTGCTTCCAAAAGTTGTATCTGGTGCTGCAGTCCAAACCGTTTTCTCTGTTCAGCGTGATCTTGAAAAAGGATGTTGCACATTATGTGCGTCACTGAGTTTTTCAGTCACTTATATCAGTTGGGGTTACAATTGAGCATATTGTCTTCAAAGAATGCTTTGTTTTGAGGAGTGGGAGGAATTTCATGCAAGTATTCAGCTGTAGCTGAGTCTTCTTATTCTTCCACAAGAAGTGGGCTTCACTGGCTATGCTAGCATTTATTTCCCATCTTAAATTGACTTTGAGAAGCTGGTGGTTAGGTACTTCATGAACAGCTGTGGCCTGTGATGTTGATATACCCACTGTGCTGCTGGGCATTTCCAGATTTTTGACCCAGCAACACTGAACAAATGGTACAAAAGGTCAAATCAAGATGGTGCACATCTTAAGGGAGAACTTAGAAATGGTGGCGTTACTGTGCATTTGCTGTCCTTGTCCTTCTGAGTAATAGAGATCGCATGTTTATAAATGTGCGGTTGAAAGAACCTTAGTGAGTTACTGCAGTGCATCGTTCGTATGGTAATACTGCTGTCACTGGATTGGTGCCAATCAAGCAGGCATCTTTGCACTGGATGGTGTTGAGCTGCTTGACTGTTGTTGGAGCAGCACTCATTCAGACAAATGGGATTATTCCATTTGGTGGACAAGTGGTGGAGAGTTAATAAGTGAATTACTTGTTGCAGAAAGCATAGCCTTCAAACAGCTCCAGTAGTCACAGTATTGATATGACTTGTTCAACTTCTGGTCAGCGGTTAAGCACATCCCACTTTGCCCCACCTCTGTTGTTCCAGTAATTAAAGAGAAAGTAGGGCATTCTCTAGGTTTTCTGGATCAAACTAAAACAGATCAGGGAAATTTCTCAATACTGTGTGGGACCTTGCTATCTGTAAATTGGTTGCTATATTTAAAGTACTGCGGATGCTGGAAATCAAACAAAAACAGATTGCTGGAAAAGCTGAGCAGGTCTGGCAGCATCTGTGGAGAGATATCAGTTAATGTTTTGGGTCTAGAGACCCTTCCTAAGAACTGATTGTAGCTAGGAAAATGTTGGTTGTTATGCAGAAGATAGGGTTGGTGGGGTTAAGCAATAAATGATAGGTGGAGATAGAGCCCAAAGAGAGGGAACAGTTGGACAGACAAAGGAGGAGATAATGATCAGCCTGGGAAAATAGCTATTAATGGGGACTATTAGTGGCTGACAATGGGTTGAATGTAAAAGCGGACCATGTGATAATTAAGCCTGGTCTGAGGGGTTTGGAGTAAGGACATGAGAGAAAGTGCCTCAAGCGCTAAATTGTTGGACTTGATTTTGAGTCCAGAAGGCTATAGAGTTCCCAAATGGATAATGAGGTGCTGTTCTTCCAGCTTGCGCTGAGCTTCACTAGAACACTGCAGCAAGCCTGAGACACAGGTCTTGGCCAGGGAATAAGGTGGTGTGTTGAAGTGATTGCTATATTTATCACATTACATTTTTCGAGTATAGTTACTGGCTTAATGAGCTCCGAAATTATTTGGGACATCTTACTGATGAGTGCTGTATAAAGGCCAGTAACTCTCTGAGAAAGTAGTTGCAGGTGATTTCTGCAGTAGTTATGAATTCTGAGGTGAATAAAATAATGCAAAAGAAATGGTATTTACTAAAGGCAAGTCACAAGCAAAATTTGCTTTGCATTAGTTAGGCTTGCAGTGTAAACATGTCAGCCAATTCTTTGACGTTGTAGGGCACGACCGTAGCCTGCGAGCTCACATTTAACTAGCTCTGTAAGTTCTTGGTGATTCTACATACAGAGAAAGGAGTGCAGCAGAAGGTCATTTAGTGCCTCAATTCTTAAACATCAGTTGATCCCCAGCTATAATAGCTTTTTGTAGCCAGAGGTTTGATGTGCACTTCCCTTTGCATGAAGAAGTACTCCCTGACCTCACCCCGAAGCAGCATTAGCTGTGTTTATAACTCCTTGTTTTAGGCTTCCACTACCATAACTGGTTTACTAGAGGAAATGGTTTCTGCCTATCCATTTAGCCTGTGAACCACTTTTAAACCTCTTGCTTGAACACTGCTTGATCTTTTAAATTCGTGTTACAAATGTTCTCGGTTCTTTTGTATGGTAAAAATGCTGTGCAAATTAAAGCTATTTCTATTACTGTTGCTTCTGCTTAGACTCCGGTCTTGACATTTTGTAAAGCTGGAAAATTCACAGCCTGGGCAGTATCTTTGGAGTCGAAAGAGCTGAGAAACTGGAGCTTTCAAGTTTTTGAGCTTTTTAACTGCATGCATGGGCTCTCATTTCCATCATGTGACCTGGCTATTTGCCCCTATGACCAGTTCTACAGAGTTAGATCCAGGTTATAGTGTTGTATGAAGAGTCTAATTTAGCCATTAGATCTCTGCAGTGCTTTTAATGAATTTAAAGCCTTGTGCATGAAATTAACTGAAGGATTTGGTATTTAAACTTGAATTTATATATTAATGCTTTACAGCGATCTACCAGTAACAAAACTAGAATTTGAACCAGAACCACCACCTGCTCCTCCAAGAGCTTCATCTCTTGGAGAAAATGGCGGGACCACAACAGAAGTAAGAATTCCAGATAATGTACAGGTATGAACATGAAATACTGGGAACATTAAATGTAATGATGCCGAAGGTGTTCTTGCGTTGTTCTACAACTGTGCTATTGAAGAGAAATTCAAAATTGATTCAGAGTATGCTGTTCAGAGTGCTGCTTTGCCTTTTTGTTTATGCCATTAGGACTCCTACGCAGTAAGGACTCTTCCTGTTGAGTGATACAAAATAATACAACAAAGAATTACAGTTTCACTGCCTGTTATGAATGGAAATACTGTAGTGGGTCATAGTCAGTGTCCATTGTTCTTGAAACAAAGATTTCTATTGTTCTCTTATGGAGGCTTTCCACAGGAGGTCTGTTTCCAGACTGCCTCAAGCCACCAGATTTAAATCATGGTGAACAGACAGAACCACAGAGCTATCAGTGTGTATATTTCAAACCAATGTGAATTTACAAGACTGGTTTTTGCACAAAGATGAAGGTCATAGTGACCATTCAAATTGTAAAGAAGCAGTATTTTAATATGGGTGTTCGTAATCGATGGCGTGCTCTGATTACAGCAATAGGTTATTCAATAACATTCATAATTAAATTAGGGTGGGATAATGAGTGAACTGTGTTACTTGGATGCAAAGAGCAGTTTAATCACCATGGTTTTGGTGGGGGAGAGCGGGGCGGAGAATGGGGGTTGCTGTCAGCGACAGCTCAGTGATCTGAAATAGAATCAAATCCAAATTACAGCATGGACATAAAACTGTTCAGCTCATTGTTTCAGTTCCAGTTCTTTGAATGCACAGTTGTGCTTAGTCTAAGATCTGTTTTTAGCTGTTTGCACCCTCGAGAACCTGTCCAGCTTACTTTTATGATTCACAGAATCGTAGAATCCCTACAGTGTGGAAACAGGCCCTTTGGCCCAACAAGTCCACACTGACCCTTGGAGCATCCCATCCAGACCCATCCCCCAATAACCCACCTAAGCTACACATCCCTGAACACTGATTATTCACATCATCCACTTCCAGCGTTCTTTGGAATTAGCCTTCCAGGTCTCAAATGAGTGGAAAAAAATTAATCTTCCCTTTAAATATTTTGCTAATGATTTTAAATCTCTGACCTCTGGTTATTGATTCACTCGCCAAAAGGAATAGTTTTTCTCTGGGCTGTCAAAACCTTTCATCATCTTGTAAACCTTGATTTAGATCACTTTTTAGCTTTGTGTTCCCAAGGAGAGCTCACCATTGCTTTTGAATTAGGAAATCTTTCTACCTTAATGGCAAGTTAACATTTTCTTGAGGGGATTGTATCTTGTGACTCTAACATTATAATTTGGAACGCTTTTTTTTGTGATGGACTTGCTATGTTGCAAAATCTGTTCATTTAATTTTACTGCTTATGCTTCAAAATAAAAATGCTATAATTCTGTTTTTCTCCCTTTTTTATAGGAAGCGCTCTCAACTTTTGATTTCCTAAATGATAGAAACAATATTGTTTCTAAGGTGGAGAATAATATAATTTCTGTGTCTGAGATACCCCACCCAGAGCTAGACTTTCGAACACTCCCACAGTCAGAAGACAAACGGTATAGTAATTAACTTTCTCTCTATCTTTTAAGAGTTCATGGATTTGAAGAAATATTTAAGTAGTCACTACTGTGTAAACAACTCAACCATGACTGAGTATTAAGACTGATTACAAAGAAATCTTTCATCTTTTAACTCTTCAGAATACAGCCACGATTCCAGTTCAGTCTTCTGGACTTCAGGTGTGTTGCCGTACTTGGCAGGGGTCACTTTGGAAAGGTAATCCTAAATTGAGAAATGGAATGCCTATTTTGTTGCTCTGAACTGATGTGGTGAAGTTAATATTTTGACTTTCAATCCACACAAAAATGTAGGTTCTTCTTTCCGAGTACAAAGTCACTGGTGAAATGTTTGCTATCAAAGCCTTGAAGAAGGGGGATATTGTGGCCCGTGATGAGGTAGACAGGTAAGGTTCCAGGAACTGTATGTTGTCAGAATATTTTCTGTAGCCTATGAATTTGTTTTGTTAACTTCAGGACCTTGCTTTTATTTCAATTGCAATCAACACACCACTGGTAGGCAACCAAGTCGAGAAGAAAAGTCATGCTCATGAGGTAGCTTCTAATGAACCAAATAAGCAATAGGAAAAGCCAATCGGCAAACTGATTCTTCCATGCCCGTAGCAGTGTAGTGTCATCCTCTTGGCAGTAGAGACAGATGTTTAAGGTTACATTTTTAATTTTGCGATATAGAGCTTACCAATATGTCTTGCCTATAAGCAGATATTTCCCTGTTTCTTATCCATGTTCCCACTCATAGATTATAGCAGCAGGTTTGGATCAAATTTAGAAAGAAATATTTAATTTAAAACAAATCGCTCTTACAGAGCATCACTTTAGTTCCATACATATTTTTTAAAAACTATAGCATCGGCAATGTTGTCAGATTCAATAGTAAATTTTGTCTACTTTAAGTACTTTTGGAATTGCATTCATTGCTGGTGTGTAAAACCTAATTGTATTGTTTTGTTTCCACTCCTGTCTGCAGCCTTATGTGTGAAAAGAGAATTTTTGAGACTGTGAACAGTGTCAGACATCCGTTTTTGGTCAATCTCTTTGCCTGTTTTCAGACCAAAGATCATGTATGTTTTGTAATGGAATATGCTCCTGGTGGGGATTTGATGATGCACATTCATGCTGATGTTTTCTCTGAACCCAGGGCTGTGTAAGTATTAACTGGTGTTTATACTCATAACACATGTTTATGTAAGCAACAATGCTGATCTGCGTAGAGTACCTGACTCCCTTTGGCTCCTTACTTACACCATTTTAAATTTCTGAACAATGTTAGAAATGTTGAATGTAAATCCTTGCTGCAGCATTGACTCCTACAATTTCAATAAACACATTTAGATGTTTATCTTTTTGCCACTAGTTAACAACACTGAAAACAGAAATAATTATGACAATAACCAAATCAGTGCCTCTTGTATTAATACTATTTTCCTGCTGATTTGTTAGAATGTGATGGGCTGTTTCCTTGCCAACTTGTGTCCTTTAATCACAATGAAAATAGATAAATTGTGATTTATTTTTGTTGGTGTCTCTGGGACTTTTAATGAGCAAAATGTTTGTCATGTTTACTTACGAAGGTGACTGTACTTCAAAAATAATTCAAAACCTGAACAGCTAATGAATTTAGGAGTGTTAGATGAATTGTACTATATTTTTTAGTCCGTTTCTACATGAAGACTGAGCATTATTATTAGCTTGCTTCTATGATACTTTAGAGTTCTGGATTTCTATTTTAAATTCACTATAGCGCTGTGGTCTTGCCTACATTAAAGGGATCATATTGTTCAAGAAACTACCACCATTTCTAGCTGCACAACTAGGGATGAGCAGCATATAGTGAAACTCACACCCTGTGAAAGAACATTTTATGTCTTTTGCAGCAAAAGTTCTTTCACTGGGCATTCCTCTTGCCTTGAGGAATTCCAAAGGCGTGAGTTTTTTTTGTAAGACAGTTGGTCTTTACAACTAAATAATTGTTTGCAAATAATTCAATTTTATAATGTTTTGCAAGATGAGTGCTATAGCTATTTGCCTGTCTTTTTTTTTTTTTTTTTTTTTTTTTTGTTAATATCACCTTTCTGGTTAACTGATGCTGTATTTAATGTGCCATTGACTTAATGTGCCAAGGCTCAGAAATTCATTATCTCAGCCTGACCATTTGGGACAAGGGAGGAACTGGAAGACTAAGCAGTTCTAGTTACCATGTCATGAGGAAATATTGGCTTTGGAGGGGAGTGCAGCATAGATCTACGAGAATGATAACTTTGTGTGCCCTGGTAAATTTCAAAGAAGCATTACATAAACTAGGGGCTGTATTCCCTGAAATTTAGAAGTTACATTTGGTTAAAATTTTCCAAATGTTAAGGGGAGGAGATGGGGCAGGTGAAGAGAAACACTTCTTCTGCCTGCCTTGCAGGATTGAAATTAGGAAACACTTCTTCAACACTCAGAGCGATGGAACTTTTGAACCCATTGCTAGAAATGGCAATTGATACTAGGCAAGGTGATTTTAAATCTGAGGTTGGTTAACATAATTTGATCAACTGTATTAATGGTTTATGAGCAAAAGTTGGTATGCAGATTTAGGTTGTAGATCGGCTTTGATCCCATTGTGAGACAGTACTGACTCGAGGTAAATGGCCACTTGTTTCTCTAAGTAGATTCTAGTTCATCTCTTGCAATTTCCTTGCAGGCTCTGGTCTGGTTGAAACCTTGAAACTTGGAGCCTGAGGAGACTAGATAGCTAGTCTACTGTATTAGCAGAGCCAGTGGGAGGCGAGAGAAAATACCTCTCAAAAAATTATGCATTTTTCACTTTCCACAGGCAATATGCTAAGTAAAAAATACGATTATAATTTAAGCTTGTTAATATTAATCAATTTAATTTCTGTGCGACAGGTTTTATGCTGCTTGTGTGGTTCTTGGTTTGCAGTATTTGCACGAACACAAGATAGTTTATAGGTATGTATCTGTTCGCTAATGGTCTGCTTATAATTTTCATTTCTGCTAAAAGAATAGTGGCACCAATTATGGTGTGATGCACACTACAGCAATTAATTGCTCACTTGCAATAATGTTATTGAATCACCTGCTAATCATTGAAAAGGACACTGACTGCAGGCTCTAGCTGTGGAGTATGCAAATGTTAATGTTCATGGAGTGTACAAGGCAATACTTTTTAAAAACAAAAACTCTTCCTGGATGAGACTTTGCAAAGTTTTAACAGTTAAACAATCTGCTAAAAGAACTGTATCATTAAAGAGAGGCCCAACATGTTTGAGAAGGAAACCCTTGAAGCAAATCATATGTAAGGTTACCAAAATTACCACCTGTTAATGCACAGTTGCCACATGCATTAACTTCTGAAATCAGTTAAAAATTTAGAAAGGCTATTCAAAGATGATTGAAAGAATAGTGTCACCTGGAGGAGGTTGGATGATATTTCTGAATTATTTTTAAGATTGCTGGCTAATAAATTCCTTCTCATCTAATTTTGAATATAAATTACTCATTTATTTGCCCCTCCCCCTCCGCAACTCCCACGCCCAGAATGTGGAGGTGAAATGATCAGATTTGGAAGTTTTCAAAATACTAATTTACTTTGATACAATAGATGAGGAGGAACTGTTTCCAATGACTCTGGTATAATACAAAATGACTTTTCCTGAAGCAGATTCAAAATAGTATCATGCAAAAAAAAAATTGTATGAATTCTTCAGTGCGAATTGGTTTGGGGATTGGATGGGACAAATTGGTTAACCATGTCAAACAGCTGATATAGGCACACTGAAAGAGTGGTTGCCTTCTGTGCTGTACTCTCCAATGGTTCTATAACATTTGAAGAGAAAAAACAAAACAGAAGTACAGCACTGGAACAGATCCTTCAGCCCTCCAAGCCTATGCCGATCATTGTGCCCTAACTAATCTTAAAAAAAAAAAAAAACAAACCCTTCCACCCTTCTGCCCTTATTCAGTCCGTAACCCTCTATTCTCTCCCTATTCATGTAACCATCCAGATGCCTCTTAAATGTCGCCAAGATGTCTGCTTCCGCCACCCATTCTGGCAGTGCATTCCAGACTCCTACCACTCAGTGACAAACTCCCCTTGCACATCTCCCTTAAACTTTCTCCCTCTCGCCTTGAACCTGTGCCACCTTGTAATTGAAAATGCAACCCTGGGAAAAAGCCTCCGACTATCCACCCTATCTATGCCTTTCAATTTTGTAGACCACCTATCAGGTCTCCTCTCAGCTGCCATCTTTCCAGTGAAAACAGTCCTAGTTCTTTTCTTTTTTTTTTATATAACCTTTCCTCATAGCTAGTGCCCTTGAGACCAGGCAACATTGTGGTGAACCTTTTCTGCACTCTCTCCGAAGCTTCCACGCCCTTCTGGTAGTATGACAACCAAAACTGCACACAATACTCCAGATATGGCCTAACAAGGGTTTTATATAGCTGCAACATGGTTTGCCAACGCTTATACTCCATGCCCCAACCAATGAAGTCAAGCATTCTATCTGTCTTCTCAATCACCTTGGCCACCTGTGTTGCCACTTTTAGGGAACTGTGGACCTGCACGCTCAGATCCGTCTGTATGTTAATTTAGTCCTGGATGTCATCCTTCAAGGCTGTGCCAGTAGTGAGTATGGGCCCGAATGGGGTTACAATGTCTCCAGTTACTGCTAGCTAAGGTTTATACTCCCAAGTACAGCATAATAAAATTGCAGCCTTAGTATCTTACTCTAAATAACCTTGATGGTTATGATTAGAAATGGATTAGAGTAATTCGTCCCTATATAGTTTGCAAACATACATGAGTTGATTATGATTTTCTTCTTCCAGAGATTTAAAGCTAGATAACCTGTTGCTGGATAGTGATGGCTATGTCAAGATTGCTGACTTTGGCCTTTGTAAGGAGGGTAGGTGTTGAAATTCTCAATGTTCACTAGAAAATCCTAATTGTTTGTACATGTATTGTCCCGTAATTCTATCTGAATTCTAGCACAGTTATTGCTATAGACCAACAGTGAGATGCCTTCTGTTTTCAATCGACATGTACTGAAAGCTGGTTAAAGCTTGTCTAGCTGTCAGCTAATGTGAATCCACTTCCCACATCACTCATTTTATCATATGCCATTAAAGGCTGCATCACTTTGAATTTTCTTATTTAAATACAAAATTAAAATTGGCTAATTGCCAAATATTTATTTCAGGTATGGGTTTTGGAGATCGAACAAGCACATTTTGCGGCACCCCTGAATTTCTTGCTCCGGAAGTACTGACAGAAACCTCGTACACAAGGGCAGTGGATTGGTGGGGACTTGGTGTCCTTATCTATGAAATGTTGGTTGGTGAGGTGAGTATGAGACAATGGAGTGACTGTTGTATTATTCGTGCCAAATTTAAACAACAAAAATCAATATTTTTCTTCTTGTCAGTCGCCATTTCCTGGGGATGATGAAGAAGAAGTGTTTGATAGCATCGTAAACGATGAAGTACGATATCCAAGATTCTTATCTACAGATTCCATCTCCATCATGAGAAGGGTATGTCTCAAGCAAAAGTTAACAGTTTGTTTTAAGAATTTGTCTGCTTTGTAGCTCAGTAAAGTGTAATCAGTTCTACTAGCTCCACTTGCTTTTAGATTGCAGGGGCTGTATTCTTAAATTATTTCATCCTTGAATTTGCCCTTTTTCTACATTATATTTCTTGAATGTCGGCTAATCAAACTGAATGGGAAGTAAAATTAGCATTACTTTGTAATCATATCTATGCGTAAAGAAACTGGGGCTCTT
>NC_063341.1:68432258-68453370 GCF_021869965.1 Rhincodon typus | reverse complement strand
ATGGTGCTGTGGTAATGTCCCTGCCATGAGCCAGGAAGTCCAAGTTCAAGTCCTGTCTGCTCCAGAGATATGTAACAACATCTCATATTAGAAAATATCCAAAATAAGAAAGGAATATTCAAAGATGCATTTATTGAATTTCATTCATAAATAAAGTTTTCAGTGTCAAGAGTGCAGATGAAGGCCATTTGGTCTGTCGGGTCTGCACTCATCCTCCGAAAAGCATCTCACCCAGAATTGAAGCCTAGCACCGTGAGGCAGCAATGCTAACCATAAGCCGCCATGCCGCCCATACCAATTTCTTTGATATTTGTATTTAGCTTGGTTGTAACTTGACTGTACAAATCGATTACTTTCACTTATAAATCCATTCATGTTTTGCAGGTGTAATTTATATTTCCATCATGCTTCTGAAATATAATTGTATATTCAGCCATGTAGTGTGAATTAATGGTTTTCGGGACACAACAATTGATGTTTCGAAGTGATACTACCCTTAAATTTATTGTTGTGAAATGTCAGCCTGCGTTTGATTTGTCAAACATGAGATCTTTTCTGTATTTTAGTAAATCTTTGTAGTCGGCCTATCAACATTTTTTCCACATGTCAGGAGAGTTTAATCTAGGCAAAAAAATAAATTGTACACTAACTTTAAGATATTTTGTCTTGAGCCAAACTACCCTTTCTGAAGTAGTGATTGTTGGTATGTCTATGCAAAATTAGTGCATTATGTGGTGAAGGTGTTTCACTCTGATCCACAGTAAATAGTTTCTAAAACAAGAGCTCCTTTAACCAGTTAATTAACTGCATCCTGGCCTGCTACTAAAGGCATGTGGTGCACTAACTAAAGCGGAGTTTATTAATGCAGCTTTTCAGAAGAGTGGTAGGGCTGAACCAGTATTGAAGAATGACTCCTCAAGAAGATGCAGAATATTACTTACTCCTGTAAATGTGCCCCCATCAGGAGAGAGAGCCTAAATTATTTTTGAGGTTACCAGGATTCCTGCAGTTTCGAGATACTTGTGCAGGGAACATTGTACTAGTGGATTCAAGGAAAGTATTCCTTCATTGTGGAGACGTAGTGGAGAAACTGAAAGATATTTTGCATATCATCTTATGTACCTATTTGATGCAAGTAAATTGAGTTGTACATTCAAACCTAGGGAGCTCAGGTTTTAATATTAATGATTCTCAAACAAAACTTGGTAAATTTGTAGCAGGGCCCACGAAATATCTTGAATCGTGTAAACTTTCTTGCCAGAGTTATTGCTAGAAACAGTTTGGTTCACTCCTGTTAACGATTTCAAATTTGCAATGTAATGGCAACTAAGAGGCAGCAGGGTGTTTAAAATCAGTAAAATACGTAAAATCTAAATTCATCTGTGTCGAATATGGACCATTTGGACCATGGAATATTGAATCTCATTTGGTTGTAATTTGCAAATGTAAGTGTGTTACTTCTACACGTGCACCATTGTAGATTCTTTGATGCAAAGGATGCAGATAAACATTAATTGGCATTACTGTGTTACTGCTAGCTCCTGAGGAGGAATCCAGAACGACGCCTGGGAGCAAGTGAAAGGGATGCAGAAGATGTAAAGAAACAATCATTCTTTAGAGTAGGTGTTCATGTTTTAATTATTTTTGGAGGGTGGTTAGGGTATCTGTCAAATGTGAACAAAGCCAATGGTTTGGATGATTGATTTTTTTTTATGCAGCTTTCACAAATTAATTCTAATAGTAGCAAATATTGTTTAAAAAGGTATGAGGGGAAAAGCTCTTCTTTATTACGTTATGACTGAGAAGGGAAGAGTTTTTTTTAAAACTAAACATGAAAGAACTGTGGATGTTGTAAATCAAACAAAAAAACAAGTTGCTGGAAAAACTGCGCAGGTCTGGCAGCATCTGTGGAGAGAAATCAGAGTTACCGTGTATGGTCAAGTGACCCTTCGTCAACTGGGGAGGGTCACTTGTCCTGAAACGTTAACTCTGATTTCTCTTCACAGATTCTGCCACACCTGAGCTTTTCAAGCATCTACTGTTTGTGTGTATGGGAGGAGTCTGTCTGGTCACAACATGAATTTTTTTAACCCTGTTCCTGATATGGCCAATTATCAGCTTTGTCTACATTGACTAAAAATAAGAAGATACATCAACCACGTTTCTTTAATGAACAACAGTTTTGGTTTATTCTAACAAAACGCATTCAATGATACAAAACTGGTTAGCACACTTAGTTTATAATACAAATATATGTTGGAACCCTTCTAAGCAACCCAAAACACACACACCCCTGTACAGAGAAGAAAGTGGATTTCTGTCTGCAGAGATTCAACTTGGAGGAGTGGGTAATTTTGGCTAAATCTTAAATCTTGAAGGTCACGAATGTGGAATTTTCAGACAACTGTCAGTCTAACATTCTGGTGCACGAAGACAAATGTCCACAAAAACAAGTGGATTCTCTGGGTTTTTAGCTGATGCGTCTTGCTCAGGAAGCATCGTATTGAGAATTCTTCTGGGCCCTCTTCAGGACAGTCTGATTCAGATTGGACCATTGCTCCAGGCACCACAGCGAAACCCACAACCAGATGTTTTTGAGAAACAGGAGAATTTGGCTGGCAAGCTCTTACCAGGCTGGCCACCAACTGAAAATTCTGAATGATCTCCAAAGGAGAAGTTGCAGCCTGATGGCCATATATGATAGCTCTGCAGTAAACAAGAAGTTATTGCAAGATAAGAAACTACTGAGAAATTCACTGTTTTAAGAAAATGTTCCACTGTTTTTTCATTGAGTTTTTTGTTAGAAAGTTCAGTTTGAGTACCTGTATCCACAACCTTTTAAACTCAAGCCCACAAATGTGGAGTATGAAGTCTTAATAACAATTTGTAACTCATCAAACAGTTAAAATAGAGGCCAACCATTGTAAGGCAAACAAAATAGCTTTTGTAAGAATAAATGACGTTTGTGTCATGTGTACCCTAGTACACCTTAAAATCTCAGCGACCCAGAAAATTTTCCTCCCATTTGTATCCTGAAGGCAAATTGGAATTAAATTTTAAGAGCAAAAGACAAAGACTTCAGGCTTTAGGTGAACTATGTAAAAGGTGTTTATGCTGAAGTTTCATTGTCATTGTCACACAGCTACAGCTACAGCTCTGAAGTGATTCTGGAGCTCAACCCATGGTTCCTGTCCTTTGGTATTTTCATGGTCTTAAGGGAAGCTGTGTTTTCATGTTTAATTACTGAAACAGAATCACTGTTGTGGACAGGAAATTTCATCAGACTCTGGACATTGCTTAAGATGAAGCAGTCAAGAATTATCAGTTCCACAACTGACAGGCTCAAAGCTGGGTAGACTTGTGACTTTTTTTTCTCTGTGCAGTCTTGTGGCCTATATCAATTATATTATGAGACATGTCTATTAACTATAAAATTCGCTTGACTTTAATTCCCCCCTTCTTTTAACAGGCTGTTGATTGGATTGCGTTGTTAGCAAAGAAGGTAAAGCCCCCATTCCAGCCCATAATTCAAGACCGAGAAGATGTCAGTAACTTTGACGAAGAGTTTACCTCAGAGGCACCAGTTCTTACACCACCACGAGAACCAAGGGTTCTGGTCGACGAGGAACAAGGAATGTTCAAGGAGTTTGATTACATAGCAGATTGGTGTTAAATGCAACAAGAACATTTTTATGGTGTAGAAACTGTGAATTTATAGCTGACTGTAGCTTACAGCAAAGCCCTCTTTGCGACAAATGATGGATACTTTCCAGCCTTTTACTGCAGTCTGTGCCATCTGTAGTCCTCCAAATTCATTCATGCAACTGAAGCTCCCTGAAAGAACAACAGCACAGTGAGAAGTGGCAACTTTGAATCATTCACCTCCAGGACCATTGGGAAAGCTTTTGTTTTGTCCTGTATTTATATTGTTGATTTCTTCTGCAGTGCTCAATCAGGCTGATGCCAAGAAATCCCAGTGTAAATTTGCACTGCTAGTTCTTGGCAAATGCACTATAGAAACTCTTCGTACTATAGTCTGCTCACTTTATAAATGGGGTGATTATTGCCTTAATTAGGAGAGGGTGTTGTTAGAATCATTCCTTTGGCTGAATTGAGAACTATTTTCTCTCTGCCACATTACCACTTCAGTTTGAGGTGCTATCAGCTGATGACACTACAGTATGGTCTCACCTAGCATAAGGCAGCTACTGTCTTGACTGCTGATAATAAAAGTAATTACTGTGTTTGGCCAAACAATGTGCATTTTAAACAAACTGATCACCCTGCACATTATTTGGTCCCAGATAATGATTTTAAAAGCTAGTTTGATGCCTTACCTTAATGTTGTAAATTTTCATTGTATTTATTGTGTAGAATTGCAATATGCCTTGACATTGAGAGAGCACTAAGTGCTTCCAGGCAGTTTTTTTTTGCAGGTACTGAAAGTCTACCAAAGCCACTTGCCAAACAGTGATGTCACCTCCCTGCTCCTGGAAATTGTATGTAAAATGGTGGGCACAGCCTATTCAATTCACAAAGAGAAGAAAGTCAGTTATTTTTTTAATGTTTTGTCTGTAAGTTTTCGGTCTCTAAGTATGAAGAACTAGCTATTGATGAGATTGTGCTGTTTCTCTCTCTCACTTCTAAAATTTCCATAACCAAGATTATTACTTATGATGTACCATGATCAAAGAACACAGGAATTTATAGTTTGTATACCGTTTAGTCAGTGGGTCATTTCTTCTTATCTGCTGTACATGACAACAGTACGCTCAGCTTCGATGTTTTTATGGAAATGTATATGTGCTGTCAGTGTAAGTTTGATATAGTATTTTAGTTTACATCCACACACAATTTATAGTGTTCACATTTAACGCACGGTGGCCATGTGAAAATGTGTTTTTAAAATGTAGCTGGTCAGTATGATTTCTAACTGTTGGGCCATCACTATGCATAGGTCATGCTATGACTCGGCTATGCTCTACATACTGTTGATAATGGTTTGTATATTTTAAGTTTAAAGAAACCCCTTTTTTGCTAACCGCTGCAGGCTCCGTGTCAAAAACTGCACAAATAACAACCACACAGTTCAAACATAAGCTACTGGTTCCCATTCTTCATTGCTTATCCTGTCCTTTATGTCACAAAGATGGCAATAGCAATAAATACTGCAATATTTGAAACAGCAAATGTACATTTTTATAAAGACCAGTACATGTAAATAAGCAGGGTTAATAAATGAAAGTTTTAAATAGTTTTTTAAAAAAGTAAACAGCTAGAGAGGTCTGTTTCCAAAGTGTATAGAAAAAAAAAAACTTTTTTTTTTTAAAAAAAGAGAAAATTAAATCACTAATGTTGTTAGAGGGCAGGGTGGAAGTACAGAGATAAGCTCAAAAGCACTAATTTTATCTCTGACGATTTTTAAACAAATGTTTTAGTCTAATTTCAAATTGAGAATATTTTACATTGTACAATATATATTCATTATAAAGTGGCTGCTTAAGAACTTTTGTAAGAAAATAAGAAGGCATGTGTTGGAATGGTACAATACTATGCATTTACGTGTGCCCAGCAGAGTATGTGGTTGAGAAACACTGAAGGGTTTTGCAGTCAATACGTATAAATGCACAAAATTAAAACATTTTAAGTAGGGCATGTTTGTTCTATTGTCCTCTTTTCGTGTGTACCTGCAATACAATTGTCTTTAAAATCTGAGTTTTTTTTTAAATTATTCCTCCTTTCTGGTCTGCTGTCATGTAAAGTTGACATTACACATTGGCTTTCCCAGTAGGAGGAGCCAACTCCAGCTCCCTTGCCAGTTAATTTCCAGTCTCCCTGTTGCCTAATCTCCCAAACACCCCTCAGCTGAACAGAACACATCTGCCCAAGCCTAAGGGTTGATTGTCATTGTCATTGTCTTTGGAATTTTCTTGCTCAGAAAGCTCTGTCAATGAGCTTATTCAACGCTGAGGTCAGTTGATACTTTGGCACTGAGAATGAAGCACAGTGGCCATAGGGAGGGAAAGCCGAGTCAGTATAGAAACTCAATGTCTTAATGCGAAATATGGCGGACTGTTCTTTCCTACATTTATAACTCAGTGTCAAACCTGTGGAAGGTTAGAAGATTTCTTACAGCATTCTTGGTGTTACCCATAAACATTCAGAAGAGCTCTGCAATGTACTCATGCAACATGCTGAGATATGTATCGACATCTGAAAAGTTATATCTTGCATGTTTTCTTTTCATTTTAACTGAAGGAAAGCGTTCCTTAATTTCTTTTAATTTTTCAGAATCCAGAAAACTGCTATCATTTAAGTGTCTACACCATTCTGTGTTTACATTACGCTTACTAAACTGGAAAGTTTGCCTTGGAACTTAAATGTAATCTGACAAATCCACAGTTAGTCAAATGTAGTTATTAGTATGGCTGACTAAAGGCTTCTATAAGATTTAGAGAAGTGATTTCATGGCCTTTTAGGCCCATGGCCAGAGACCCAGTTACCATTAGTATACCAAATAGATTTTACATTGATTCACAAAACTGAAGTAAGGCCATTCGTCCCAATTAGTCAATGCCAGTGTCCTTACTGCATGCAAACCAAATCCCACTCTACTTTGACCCAGGTTTGCACACTATTACACTCACTCAACATGGATGTATTTTAAGGGGAAGCTGTAGGTCTCTCTTACACTCGTGTGGTGTCAGGTTCCATGTTAATATCATTCTTTGGTTGAAAACAGTTTTCCTGAATTCATTATTTGATTTATTCGTGACTTGGTTATGACATCTGGTTTTGGACTCCTTTTCAAGTGTAAACATCATTTCTGCAACTGACTTCTTCAACCCGTTTATAACCTTAAAGATCTTTATCAGCCAACCCTTCAGTCCTAGACTTCAGGATTAGAGGAACACCAGGGAAAGATTAGTGGTTTTCTGCTATAGGCTAATACTTGCATGACAGTAGCAGGTCACTAGCATTTTGGTGATGCAAAGTGCTATTCTTTCATCTGTGTCCAATTCAAATTCATGCAGAAAATAAGGGTGTGAACCTTCTAGCAAATTATTGACACAATTTTACTCAGATTCACGAATGTTCAAACAAACAATCTTCGTTTGCATAACATAAGACCCTACAGGATGTCACAGCAGCCTTTGGCCAATTCAGTCTGTTATGCCATTCACTGGGATCATTGCTGATCTGATAATCTTCACTTTCACTCTCTTGCCTTTTCCCCATAACCCTTTATTCCCCTACAGATTAAAAATCTCAGTCTTGACAGCTCTCTGTGGTAAAGAATTCCATCAGTGCACCTCATCTTGCTTTCATGGGCAATCCCTTATAGAGAGCCCAGCTTTGTGTCCTAGGTTCCCCTACAACTTTGCTCCCCAAAGCGAAACGACTTCTCCATATCTACCCAATCAAGCCTCCTAAAGAATCTTGTATGTTTCAAAAAGGCCATACCTCATTCTTCTAAACTCCAATGAATGCAGGACCAATCTACCCAACTTCTCGTAACAGGGTGCTGTCTCGCCAGCAGAGTTTCTCCAGCATTTTTCCACACAGATTCTACTCATTACAGGTTGCCATCCTGAAAATGCTCTTTTTATCCCAAGGCTTGTCAATTACTTAACTAATCCTCTATCCATGATAACATTACCCCTGATGTGCCATACCATATCAAATGCCTTTTGGAAACCCAAATATATTGTATCTACTTGTTTCCCTTTATTTATCCTACCTGTTACTCCTCAAAGAATTGTAATAAACTTGTCAGGTATCATTTCCCTTCATGAAGCTGTGCTGACTTTGCTATGTTTTTTTTTGCATTTCTAAATGCTCTGCTGAGTAATTTTCTCAATGCCACGTATTAAACTATCTGGCCTTTTGTCTCCCTCACTTTTTTGAATACAGTTGGTTCTGATATAACACGTGTTTCTTCAACATGAATTGGCTATAGTGCGATTGAAGAATCTAGGCTTTGTAGAGCGCGAGCTTTCCTTACCTGTATTAGCTATAACACGATTCCAGCCCTATTAGTTTATATGGTGCGGCTGTTATGCAATTTTCTTACAACATAAGATCACATGAGAACCTGGACTGTCACATTATGTCAGAACTGACCAAGTATGTTGCGTTGATAATTTCCCTGGGACTGTCCAAAATCTAAGGATTCTTAGAAAATTATTACTACTGCATCCACTATCTCTGTAGCTAGTTCCTTTTAAGATCCTATGATGCAACCCATCAGATCCAGGAAACTCCTCCTTTAGCTCCATTAATTTCCCTAATACTATTTCTCTAGTGATTAGTATTTTATTTACTCTTGTGCCATCTTCTACTGTGGTTTCTTCTTTCTTCCTCAAAAAATCGTAAAGTCCCTACAGTGCATCTGGAGGCCATTTGGCCCATTGTGTCTACACTGACCCTTCAAAGAGCATCACATCCAAACCCCACCCTACTCCCATAGCTCCACAGAGGTCACAGACAAATTAAGCAAATCATTTGTGTTCTTTCACTTTGCTAACCTTTTAGTACTAAGATTAAGTTCTGCCAGTTTGTCTGAAACGGACCCACAGAATTGAGTTGCTGGGTGGGGATGGGGATGAAAACATACTCGCATCTGTTCATCAGAATTTTCGATGCGATCTATCAAACTGAAGTTATTGAACTGATTCCTCAATGTGTCCAGTACTGTCTCTAGCGTTCTCTTGGGTTGTCCTATATTGAATGAAATCATTAATCCTTCAAGTGAGAATCAGGTCAAATAGTGTAAATAGAAAAAGGAAAACAAAACTGGTTGAAGAAAGGTAATAAGAATAAAATGACAGCACATAACAAGAGTAGTCATAACAAATGCGAAACATCATGTTTCTCTATCTACAGATGCTGCCAAGCCTGCTTTTCTCCAGCATTGTGTGCTGTATGAGAATAGAATGCGTAGTCAACATAAAAGGGAATCCAAAAATCTTCTACAAGCATGTAAGCAGGTTGTAAGAGTGGACTGGGTCCTTTAGGGAGAAAGAAGATGATGTATACTTACAGGTACAGGGCAAGGCTGGGTTACTACACACTCCGTGATTCCAAAGAAAGTGGATGTTGACAAAATATTACTATAAACTGAGACATTTTTTAATCATTCATGGGATGTGGGCATTGCTGGCCAGGACAGCACTTGTTACCTAATCCTATTTGCCATTGAAAAAGTGATAGTGAGCTGTTGTCTTGAAATACTGTAGTCTATTTAGTGTTGTGTACAATTAACATTGAGGAAGGAGTTCTAGTATTTTTTTTATTCACTTGTGGGATGTGGGTGTCGCTGGCTGGCCAGCATTTCTTGCCCACACCTAGTTGCCCTTGAGAAGGTGGTGATGAGCTGCCTTCTTGAACCGCTGCAGACCTCCTGCCGTGGGTTGACCCACAATGCTATTAGGGAGGGAATTCAAGGATTTTGACCCAGTGACCGTGAAGGAACAGCGATGTATTTCCACGTCAGGATGGTGAGTGACTTGGAGGGAACTTGAAAGTGGTGGGCATTACCTTGTATCTGCTGCCCTTGTCCTTCTAGCTGGAAGTGGTCGTGGGTTTGGAAGGTGCTGTCTGAGGATCTTTGGTGAATTTCTGCAGTGCATCTTGTAGATAGTACACACTGCTGCTACTGAGGTGGTGGAGGGAGTGGATACTAGTGGATGCGTTACAGTATTTAGTGCGTTACTATCAGCTGGGGAACCTATTTCACTAGTTCACTTTTTTTTTATTTGGAAAAACCTCTGCCCAAAATTATAACATTGTTCTGCCCTTGGCAGAACTTTTAAGCATGACTTCTCCCTACCCAGTTGGACTAATTTCTCTATGTAAGCATATACAACTTTTTTAATATATAGAAAATTCTCAATCAAATAACCCCTAGGTCTACTGTTGTTTAGAGACCCTGGGATCTGAATAATTAATGTATCAAATTAAGAATTTTGTCTGCTTTTCTCTTACATTCTTTCCAAAGCTTCAAGATTGCCTACCCTGAGGGCAATTTTTTGTTTATAAGCTGAAGTCTAACCAAGGAAGTATACAAGGGCAAATTCTTTATTTTATAATGTATTGTTTTCTAATTACACCCAAGAATCTTGGGTGCTTCAGCTTAAGATTCATGGCATTAGTTGCAGACTTTAGGTTGAGAGACTGATGCACTAAAACGGCCAGATCTCTTGCACCACTGCCTTTTTACTTTCTGCTCTATTGGTGCTTGTATATTTAATGTTAGACTTGCTCAAGCAAATAGCGCACTGGCCTAGATAGGCCGGCAACTGGATAGTTTGAGCTGTGTGGACAGGACTTCCCAATGCAGCTGAGTCTTGGCATGACGAAGGCACAAAATCTGTAACCCTCTGAAAAACTAGCTTAAAGTCAGAGAATTTGGAGGGTTCTTTCATTTAAGCTTAATAGCTACTCAGAAAATCTACTGCAGCTCTTGGGTAAGCCATAACTCATCACTAAATTTAAAAAAAAAATCTTCAAAACCTGGTAATGTTCAATCTAATACTACACCATCCCCCAACCCTTCTCTTACTCCCTCGCTATCAAAGTGCTTTTAAGAACTTTTGCTACTGTAATTTCAGAAATTAGTGTTTCTTTCTTGATGTTGATCTGCAACAATCCTTCTGAAGACTGGTTTCTCCCTGATTTCCTTCCATGGACGTGCTCAGGACAGGCTGTGCTTGAAATTTTGACTGGAAAAATCACCAATTTTGAAGAGGATTGCTGTTTGTTGATTTGGTCTCTAGTAATCGGAATAACTAACTGGTTCTACATTTCTGATGGCTGGTATAATTTGCTAAACAGTGGTCCATTCCTCCAGCACACCCAGGGGTTTGCTTGCATTATGCAAGGTATTAATGCAGTTGCTGAGAGCTCCTTTTAGTTGCACCATGAAAATCCTTCAACAGTCCAATAATGGTTGGCTTAGCTGAAAAACTTCCCACTGTGAACATGCTTGTCTATCTGGCTCTTATATGAATTTAACCTGGTTAAAGCAATAATGAGACCTTTTAAAACCATTTTGGATATGTTTCGTTTTGCTGCGTACGTTGTACATTTTATTCATTAAAAAGTGTATACATATGGGGGAGGCAATGGTCTAGTGGTATTGTTGCTGCACTATTAATCCAGAGACCCGTGGTATTTTCTGTGGACCCAGGTTCAAATCCTGCCATGACAGATGGTGGACTGCAAATTCAAAGAAAAAAAATCTGGAATTAAGAGTCTAATGATGACCATGATTGTCAGGAAAACCCCATCTGGTTCACTAATGTTGTGGTTGGTTCGCTTGCCGAGCTGCTTTGTTAGTTCGCAGACGTTTCATTGGGTAACATCAGTGCATCCTCCAATGCAGTGCCTGGTATTTTTCCCGCCTGGTATTTAAACTGTGGGGTCCGTTGGATTTGATTACCTCATTTCTGGTTTTCCTTCGCAGTGGTGTTTGTTGATGGCCTTCTTGGTGGAGAACTCCAGGAATTCCCATGTTCCATTTTCTCCCATAATTCCATAGCCTCCCTCCCAGGCACACCAACACAGTTCAGCCAAGGAGTTGCAACAAAGACTAAAGCACCTCGTCAGCAAGCCACCCCAACCAATCCATTCAGCCCAAGAGTTCCTCAAATCCCTCAACGACATAAGAATAGATGATGATGAGACCATGATGTCATTTGACATTATCGCCTTATCTACATTGGTTGACGTACCATTGGCAAAGAAACACTAGCAACACTATTAAAAGAGCGAGACCCGAGTAACACCATCTCCACAGACGACATGCTGAAACTACTGGACCTATGCCTCATGACCCACTTTACCTTTTAATGGCCAAATTTACAAACCGATCAACAGGACACCCATGGGGTCACCTGTCTCTGGACTAATAGCAGCAGCGGTGATGCAGAAACTTAAAAGCATAGACCTTCCACCGATCAAACCCAAACTATGGATCCAATACGTGGCCGACACTTTTGTCGTCATCAAACGGACCAAACAGGAGGAGACACACCAACTAATAAACGACACTGTCTCACCAGCATCAAATTCACCAGGGAAGAAGAAAAGGATGAACAGCTCCCATTCCTGGATGTCATGGTAGAATGCAGGGCCAATGGGGAATTCCTGGCAAAGGTACGCAGAAAACCCACGCGCACTGACCAAGTACTGAATTTTAACAGCAGCCACCCTAACACCCACAAGCGAAGTTGCGTGAAAACATTATTTAAACGAGTGGTAACACACTGCAGCAGCCTGGAACTACGCCAAAAAGAAGAATACCTCCAAGTATTTAAGGACAACGGGTACCCGAAAAACTGGATCCGATGATCCCTATCACCTGAACAACAACAGGAAGATACTGCACGCCCTAATACACTCATCATGCCACCATACATCAAGAACATAGCTGAACTGACGACAAGATTCCTATGACCGTTGGGCATCAGAGTAGCCCACAAACCCACGGCAGCCCTATGCCAATTGCTAACTCGAACCAAAGACCCCTTACCCACTATGGACAGAACCAACATAATATGCAAAATTCCATGCCAGGACTGCGACAAACATTACATTGGACAGACGGAAGAAAATTGGCCACAATAGTACGTGAACGCCAACTAGCAACCGAAAGACAACTAATATTCACTCCTCTCCATTCACATGGATAAGGAGAACCACCAGTTCGATTGGGACAACATCAGGATCCTAGGACAGGCCAAACAGAGGCAAGCACGGGATTCCTAGAGGCCTGGTTCTCCACCAAGAAGGCCATCAACAAACACATAAAACTAGACCCTATATATACACTACCGTGAAGGAAAACCAGAAATGAGGTAATCAATTCCAATAGACCCCAGATTTTAAATACCTGGCAGGAAAACACAACAGCGCTTCATTGGAGGCTGCACTGATGATGTTACCCACCAGGGTAATGAAATGTCTGCGAACTAGCTCAGCTAGCAAATGAACCACAGCATCCACAATCCGAGCTACAAATCTACTCAAGAACCTTAGTCAATAACCTCCTTGGGGAAGGAGATCCATCATCCTTACCTGGTCTGGCCCACATATGGCTCCAGACCCAGAGCAATACGGTTGACTCTGAACTGCCCTCTGGGCAATTAGGAATGGGCAATAAATGCTGCCTAGCCAGTGACACCCTCATCCCATGAATAACTTTAAAAAACTAAGAAATAACTATTAGAGATAGTAGGAACTGCAGATGCTGGAGAATCCGAGACAACAAGGTGCAGAGCTGGATGAACACAAGGCTGACGTTTCGGGCCTAGACCCTTCATCAGAAATGGGGGAGGGGAAGGGGGTTCTGAAATAAATAGAGAAAGAGGGAGGTGAATAGAAGATGGATAAAGGAGAAGATAGGTGGAGAGGAGATGGGTCGAAGAGGCGGGGATGGAGCCAGTAAAGGTGAGTGTAGGTGGGGAGTTGGGGAGGGGATAAGTCAGTCCAGGGAGGACGGACAGGTCAAGGGGGCGGGATGAGGTTAGTAGGTAGGAGATGGGGGTGTAGCTTGAGGTGGGAGGCAGGGATAGGTGGCAGGAAGGACAGGTTAGGGAGGCGGGGACAAGCTGGCCTGGTTTTGGGATGCGGGCGGCGAGATTTTGAAGCTTGTGAATTCCACATCGATACCATTGGGCTGCAGGGTTCCCAAGCTGAATATGAGTTGCTGTTCCTGCTACCTTCAGGTGGCATCGTTTGTGGCACTGCAGGAGGCCCAGGATGGACATGTCGTCTGAGGAATGGGAGGGGGAGTTGAAATGGTTCGCTACTGGGAGGTGCAGTTGTTTATTGCGAACCGAGCGTAGGTGTTCTGCAAAGCGGTCCCCGAGCCTCCGCTTGGTTTCCCCGATGTAGAGGAAGCCACACCGGATGAAATACCACATTGGCAGATGTGCAGGTGAACATCTGCTTGATGTGGAAAGTCTTCTTGAGGCCTGGGATGGGGGTGAGGGAGGAGGTATGGGGGCAGATGTAGCACTTCCTGCATTTGCAGGGGAAAGTGCCAGTTGTGGTGGGGCTGGAGGGGAGTGTGGAGCGGACAAGGGAGTCACGGAGAGAGTGGTCCCTCCGGAAAGCAGATAAGGGTGGGGGAGGGAAAGATGTCTTTGGTGGTGGGGTCGGATTGCAGATGGCGGAAGTTTTGTCGGAGGATGATGCGTTGGATCTGGAGGTTGGTGGGGTGGTACGTGAGGACGAGGGGGATTTTTTTTGGTTGTTATTGCAGGGACGGGGTGTGAAGGATGAGTTGCGGGAAATGTGGGAGACACGGTCGAGGGCGTTCTCGACCACAGCAGGGGAAGTTGTGGTCCTTGAAAAACGAGGACATCTGAGATGTACGGGAGTGGAATGCCTCATCCTGCGAGTAGATGTGGCGGAGGCGAAGGAATTGGGAATAGGGGATGGCATTTTTGCAGGAAGGTGGGAGGGAGGAGGTGTATAATAGGTAGCTGTGGGAGTCGGTGGGCTTGAAATGGATATCGGTTTCTGGGTGGTTGCCCGAGATGGAGACAGAGGTGTCCAGGAAGGAGAGAGAGGTATTAGAGATGGTCCAGGTGAACTTAAGGTTGGGGTGGATTGTTCACTAACTATGCAAAATGCTTGACGATATTTCAGTGATGCACTGTTTCCATGTTAGTCATCTTGAGTAAGAAGAACCTGAATTCATATTGTGCCCTTCACGTTCTCTGGATATTCCAAGCACCTCATTAATCTACGATTCGGGGATAGCAAGTGCTTGGCTGTAAGATCAACTAGCTTTAGCTGAGAAGAATGTTAAAAGGCCTAGATCTATTTAGTATTTGCTATAACTATAAGATGTCTTGAAGTGCTTTATAACTAATGCACACTTGGGAATGCTGTCATAACGTAGGAAACATGTTAGCCATTTTAAACTCAAAGTCCTATAAACAGTAATGTGCTGATGATGACCAGATATTCTGGATTTGTTTTTATCAATGTTGGTTTGAAGGATAAAACATCGGATCAGACATTAGGATTAATTTCCCTGCGTCTCTTTGAAATGGTGCCAAAGGATCTTTTACACCCACCCAGGCAGGCAGCTGGGGCCTCTGTTTCTCTCACTTATTCTAAAGGCTGCACCTTAGACTGTGCAGCACTCTCTCGGTCGAAATTAACACCAGTATCTGAGATGAAGCAGTTTAAAAATTCTATTCTGAAGCCCTCTATGCTATGGTTCAGTTGGTTTAGTGAGTGGGAGTGAATTGTTGAGACTTACAAATCAGGAAAGCCCAAAGCAAAATTCCCATAACAATGAATCATGGTTTTGAAACTAGGAATTGTGGAGCCTAGGGGGCCCATGAGCTTCAGATTTCTGTATTTGTTGAAGTTAGGACTCTGTATATGTATGAGGAACAATGGTAATTCGATTTCCTTTTGGGAAGCTGACTTTTTAGGTCAATGGAGTGTTAAATATTATAAGTATATTATACAGAAATGCCTTTTGAGCTTTTCTGCAAAAAGGGAAAATGTTATTAAATAGTCTTGTAATGATTGTTTCCAGCGTTTCAAAGCATGCATTTATATTACTGTATACATTTGGCATCTGTATTCAGTTTCCATCTTGCACTAGCACTGCATGTATAGCTGGAAGGATGCCCTGGCGTGATTCCAAAGTAACACAGACCAAACCTCCTCCTTTCTGAGGCTGTATTTATGATCTGACTAGTAATGGCACAACAATTCTGCATTGATGTAGAATGTGAAGGATGTAAACTAAAAATCACTGGTGTACACCAGACCTGAGTGATCAGCAACAACAATCGCAAAATAGGATGCAGTCATTTACAAGTGGTGATTTTTTAAAAAGACAGCACTGCAACTGACCTGCACAGATTAAGTCTTGCCAAGTAGTTTTGTGCTGTCTTTTTGGTACAGTGACTGCCAGGTAAGGCTGTTGGTGGTTCTGGTTGAAATGTTCAGAAATTGAAATTGAAATTGATGTTTCTTCCCTTCCACTGAACTGCATCTTCTTTCTTCCCCCACCCCCATTCCCCCAAACTTCAAATTTTCAATCTTCCTCATCTTCTTGAGTTAAAAGTTGAAAGCATTTTGTTTCTTTTTCTATTCTAACAATATGTGGTATCAGATTAGTTAGTGCTTCCTTGGGGTAAGACGTTAGACGTCATTACACAAGTCGTCTTTGCAATTCTTGGATGACTTCCATCAAATTGGTAAAGCCCGTAATTGTCAATTATTACTTACTCATACAATTGGCTTTCCTGTGGCAGTGCTGGAGATGAATCAGAACAGCATTTTACATTCTTTAATGTACGATACGTTGTGAGAACCACGGGCTTATGGAATAAAATTTGTTTTTTTTTTTAAAGCATAATGGAAATTTTGGTGCTAGTTTGGGGTCCAAATTACATGACTGAGCTGCCAGAGGAGGTGGTGGAGGCTGGTACAAGTACAACATTTAAAAGGCATCTGGATGAGTACATGAATAAGAAGGGTTTGGATGGATATGGGCCAAATGCTGGCAAATGGGACTAGATTAAGATATCTGGTTGGCATGAATGAGTTGGACCAAAGGGTCTGTTTACGTGCTGTACATCTCCATGACTTTGTCTATGCCCTGATTTGAAAATCAATGAATTTTTATTTGTGTTCAAAATTAGATGGCTTAACATTTTTTTTTTTTTTTTTAAAAGTGCACATCCCATTGGAAACTAGGAAATATGTCAGGTAGGAGGAGATAGATAGCACGAAACTATGGAAGGAACCATGCACCACGTGACCTTGTGTGCTGCCAGATTTCTGAGCACTTGCACTCAGACTGCACATAGTGTTCCCAGGGCTAATCTCTGTCCCTCTTCTGCCAGTCTTCCTGTTTTAAGTCTTGACTGCCCATATTTCAGCTCTGAGAAGTTGATGCTGCTTGATGTTATTCTCTGCTGAAAGCCTTCAGTGAAGGATTGTCGTGTGCAGAGATATTTATAGTGAGCTGATAGCAGTTGCCTCAAGTCAGAAGATGGGTTGGATTGCAGAGTCTGTATCATTTCTGTATTGACGGACAGTCGTATGCTGGGGGATTCTGTGGTTTTGAATGAGATGTTAAACTATCAACACACTCTCTGGTAAATATAGATCTTGTGGTATTAATTCAAACAGCAGCAATGTCCTAACCAGAGTTTATAGTTCAGCTAGCATCACTCAACTGGAGCCATTACAGCCAAATTTGCGGACAGGAAATAATGTTGAAAAAGCAGAACCATTAGTTCGATTAGGGGGGAAAAGAACAGCATTTTAATTGGTTATAAAGCCCATGGTGTAGCGGCTTTGGTCACGAAAGGCCTTACAGAACTGCAACTAATATCTTTAAAGTAATATGGAAAATATGACAGGGGTGACAAAGTGTGACAAGGTAAATAAGGATGGTAAGGGTGACCAATGATTCATAGAATTCATACAGTGTGGAATCAGGCCCTTTGGCCCAACAAGTCCACACTGACACTTGGAGCATCCCACCTGGACCCATCCCCCTAATCTGCACATCCCTGAACCCTATGGGCAATTTAGCATGGCCAGGCCACCTAACCTGCACGGTTTTGGATTGTGGGAGGAAACCGAAGCACCCGGAGGAAACCCACGCAGACACAAGGAGAATGTGCAAACTCAGGTCCCTGGTGCTGTGAGGCAGTAGTGCTAACCACTGAGCCACCATGCAGCCTGGTATTTATGGAATTGGCTCAACTCCTTTTCTGGTAGTTACTCAAGGCAAGGAGGATGCTTGACATCCATATATAGTCCATGATGTGATCCAGGTTGCTCAGTCTTTGTAACTTGAAGGGGAGGCTGTTGAAATGTTGCTGCCATAGTTATGGTTGACCAGGAAATGTACCTGCTCTTTACTCTGGCCATAGTTATAATGGAAGGATTTGCCAGTTCAGCCTGTTTGGTTGTATTATGAGCGTATCTTCAGTCATCAAGTCCTGAAGTGCAACCTCATCCCAGAGACATATTAGTGACCATGCCAGACAAAGCAGCCTGTTTGATTGGCGCCCCATTCACATCCCTAATCATTGACTTTTCATTTTATTTTATACATTAGACATGAGCTTTGCTGGCTAGAACAGCAATTTATTGCCAATCCCTAATTGCCCAGAGGGCAGTTCAGAGTCAGTGATTATTATTGCTAGACCGTTAATCCAGTATCCTAAGTAATGCTCCACAAAGCCAGTAGTGGAATTTGAATTCAATCGACTTTAATTCTAGATTTTTAATGGTGACCATGAAACTAGTGTCAATTGTGAGGAAAAACCCATCTGGTCCATTGCCCCCTGGGCAAATAGGGCTGAGCAATAAATGCTGGCCTGGCCAGTGACATTCATATCCTCAATGAATTAAAAAAGACTTCTTACGTTATACTGCCACTCATATATACTACCACCCCCCCCCCCCCCCCCCCCCAATATTTTTGTTTGCATATGTTAGGTGGGCGGGGGGGGGGGTGCGGTGGTGGTGATGATTACAAGTGGTTTAGAGTTTTTAAATGTTAAGTTTATTTCATTTCTTAGTTTATTACAGGTAGTCAGATTAGTGATTAAGTATAGGAACTTGGTCCATGCTTTCCATCAACCTGGATCTAGAAAATCAGATAGTTTGGAAACTTTGCGTGTTTCTCATTTTAAAAGCTTTAACTTCTGTGACTTCTCTGAGAATAGTGGGGCTTGATTTCCAAGACACTACCTCCCAGTGCTCAATACCTCGACCACATGGACGGCAACACTTCAAGAAGACAGCTCACCATCGCCGCCTTGAGGACAGATACTAGGTGTCAGTATGCCAGCAACATACTCGTGAATAAATATGATCCCAAAAAAATTACTAATTGATTAACACTGGAGCTGGAAATTGGAGTGGGTGGGCATTGAACACGCACAAAAAATAGGAAAACCATCAAACACAGCAGAATTTGATTATTGTAATCTCTGCTTTAATCTTTGCCTGGCTTTTAATACTGGTTGACCACCTCCATTGCCACACTATTTTCAGCAGAGCTGAAAACAAAAACTGCTGGAGATCACACTGGGTTGGGCAGCATCCATGGAGAGAAAGCAAGCTAACATTTCGAGTCTAGAATCATCTTGTTTCTCTCCATGGACGCTGCCTTGACCCCTGTGATCCCCAGCATTTTTTGTTTTCAGCTCAGATTCCAGCATCTGCAGTTATTTGCCCCTTTTAAAAGCTAGGCAATTGTGAATAGAAATAGTAAGTACTTGGGGTTTTTTTTTAAAAGAGTACAAGTAAACATAACTGAGAAAACTATGCATCTACAGAGGATGAGGACACTTGAACTGCTGCACATCAGTTAGCAGGGAACTTTTGAAATCATACAACTGGCTTCCAAGAGAAGACTATTTTGACAAATGGGTTTCCTCCCTTTTTTTTACAGATATTGATGTATCATTTCTTTATATACATACACTAAATATCTTGGTGGTGCACACAAGCAGTGAGTTTTATTAGTTTAAAATGATTGATGTGGAAGATGTTTTATGGTTAATTCTTTTAAACATTGGCATTGGTTGAGTGCGTTTTTGTGATGTATTTTTGGGAACCATAATTAGATTGACAATATTATGTATTTAAAATGTGATTATTCAGAACTAAATTGAGGAACAGAAAATGGATGTGATAATGTATTTAAAAATCAATTAGGTTTTTTTGTGTTGAAGATGATGGAAGCTCCTAAAGGTAAAGTTAACATCAGTTTAAAAACAGGAAAGGACGATCAATGTGAGAACTCAGAGTGCAGAGTTGAACCCTGGCCAACTCGATGGGCTGAATTCCATCCCGATAGACCAAGATGAATAACCAAAGGCACCTTTCAAAAATTGCTGAAGAGAAATGAATGTACGTGAAGTATCATGTGTAAGATGGCAGCAGAGTAGGATGCTCTTGTTGAAGCTCCCCTGCTCCACCTGTTATTTTTCTTCTGTTGCCTCAACATTGGAGTTGGCAACAAGTCCAGAGCAGGGAGCCCTGCAGCAGCATAGGAAAACAACCCAGAGCATCACGCAGGCGGTGAGAGCAGGAGAAGGCAGCCTGAGCCTGCAGGAGGGCGTGCGAGAGTCCTGAATCCCACTACAGCACATCTTCCCTTGTTGCTACTCAGTGCTGGTGAGGAACAGACTGGAGGCTGGATTTGGGCCCAGTGCCCCATGCTGTGCTGTTGTTATCAGGCTGTAACAAAATCTTTTCACTCTGGCAACTACCTCCTGCGTAATGCTTATGCTTTCTTTTAATCCTCTTTTGTATAACAACTTTTTTTTTACTCTAATGGTGCCATCTTAAACGCAGTGACTGTAAAAACGTTTCACTGTACTCCCATCATTCTCTATTGTAGTACAAGTGACAATAAAGAATATTCTATTAGTAAAAAGCTCAGCAGTTAGGGGAGCTTTCTGGAAAACTGAAGCACGAAGAAGATATTTATTCAGTAAACATCCCAGCATATTTGAAAAGGTGAGGAGAGACATCTTAAGAAGGAATCTTCCAGCAACAGAAGAACTAAAAGGAGTCAGAAGCAGGATAGGAGGAGGTGTGGAAAGGTGCAGGTGTAGTAGGTGTAACTGTTGGGTCCCTGACACAGTGGGTGGCCTATAGCTCCATCTGGTGGTCTGGTTGGTTAACTGCTGCCTGTTAATTGTTCACCGGAAATTATATCAGATGCTCCACCTAGAGGCAAGAAAAAAAAATGACAGCAGCTAACTTGTTACAGAGATAGTAGGAACTGCAGATGCTGGAGAATCTGAGACAACAAGGTGTGGAGCTGGATGAACACAGCAGGCCAAGCAGCATCAGAGGAGCAGGAAAGCTGACATTTCGGGTCTAGACCCTTCTTCAGAGATGGGGGAGGGGAAGGGGATTCTGAAATAAATAGGGAGCGAGGAGGAGGCAGATAGAAGATGGATGGTGGAGAGGAGACAGACTGGTCAAAGAGGCGGGGATGGAGCCAGTAAAGGTGAGTGTAGGTGGGGAGTTAGGGAGGGGATAGATCAGTCCAGGGAGGACGGACAGGTCAAGGGGGCGGGATGAGGTTAGT
>NC_063341.1:68426805-68432158 GCF_021869965.1 Rhincodon typus | reverse complement strand
GGGAGGCGGGGACGAGCTGGGCTGGTTTTGGGATGTGGTAGGGGGAGGGGAGATTTTGAAGCTTGTGAAGTCCACATTGATACCATTGGGCTGCAGGGTTCCCAAGCGGAATATGAGTTGCTGTTCCTGCAACCTTCGGGTGGCATCATTGTGGCACTGCAGGAGGCCCAGGATGGAATGTTGTCCAAGGAGTGGGAGGGGGTGTTGAAATGGTTCGCAACTGGGAGGTGCAGTTGTTTGTTGCGAACCGAGCGTAGGTGTTGTGCAAAGCGGTCCTCAAGCCTCCGCTTGGTTTCCCCAATGTAGAGGAGGCCACAACGGGAACAGTGGATGCAGTATACCACATTAGCAGATGTGCAGGTGAAGATCTGTTTGATGTGGAAGGTCTTCTTGGGTCCTGGGATGGAGGTGAGGGGGGAGGTGTAGGGGCAGGTGTAGCACTTCCTGCGGTTACAGGGAAAAGTGCCGGGTGTGGTGGGGCTGGTGGGGATTGATGAGCGGACAAGGAAGTCACTGAGAGAGTGGTCCCTCTGGAAAGCAGATAAGGGTGTGGAGGGAAAAATGTCTTTGGTCGTGGGGTCGGATTGCAGAGGGCGAAAGTGCCGGAGGACGATGCATTGGATCCCGAGGTTGGTGGGGTGATACGTGAGGACGAGGGGGATTCTGTTTTTATTGTTATTGTGGGGAGAGGGTGTGAGGTATGAGTTTCGGGAAATGCGAGAGACACGGTTGAGGGTGTTTTTGACCACTGTGGAGGGGAAGTTGCGGTCCTTGAAAAACGAGGACATCTGGGATGTCTGGGAGTAGAATGCCTCATCTTGGGAGCAGATGCGGCAGAGGTGAAGAAATCTGGAATAGGGGATGGCCTTTTTGCAGGAAGGTGGGTGAGAGGAGGTGTATTCTTGGTCGCTGTGGGAGTCAGTAGGCTTGAAATGGATATCAGTTTCCAGGTGGTTGCCAGAGATGGAAACCGAGAGGCCCAGGAAGGAGAGAGGTATCGGAGATGGTCCGGGTAAACTTAAGGTTGGGGTGGAAGGTGTTGGTGAAGTGGATGAACTGTTCGAGCTCCTGGTGGGAGCATGAGGCAGCGCCAATACAGTCATCAATGTAATGGAGGAAAAGGTGGGGGATAGGGCCAGTGTAACTTTGGAAGAGGGATTGTTCCACGTAACCTACAAAGAGGCAGGCATAGCTTGGGCCCATGCGGGTACCCATGGCCACCCCCTTTGTCTGTAGGAAGTGGAAGGAATAGAAAGATAAGTTGTTGAGGGTAAGGACGAGTTCGGCTAAGCGGATGAGGGTGTCAGTGGAGGGGGACTGGTCGGGCCTGCGGGACAGGAAGAAGCGGAGAGCCTTTAGGCCATCTGCATGGGGAATGCAAGTGTATAGGGACTGGACATCCATGGTAAAGATGAGGTGTTGGGGACCGGGGAATCGGAAGTTTTGGAGGAGTGGAGGGCATGAGCGGTGTCACGGACGTAGGTGGGGAGTTCCTGAACCAAGGGGGAGAAAATGGAGTAGAGATAAGTGGAGATAAGTTTGGTGGGCAGGAGCAGGTGGAGACAATGGGTTGATTAGGGCAGTCAGGTTTGTGGATTTTGGGAAGGAGATAGAAGTAGGCGGTGCGGGGTTGGGGAACGATGAGGTTAGAGGCTGTGGGTGGGAGGTCACCTGAAGTGATGAGGTTGTGGATGGTTTGGGAGATGATGTTTTGGTGGTCGGGGGAGGGGTCATGATCAAGGAGGCAGTAGGAGGAGGTGTCAGAGACTGGCGTCTGGCCTTGGCGATGTAGAGGTCAGTGCACAATACTACAACTGTGCTTCCCTTGTCCGCGGGTTTTGTAGTGAGGTTGGGCCCTGCCGGGTCTTCACCATCCCTCGCAGAGACAGCAGCATCTCATATTCCGCTTGGGAACCCTGCAGCCCAATGGTATCACTGTGGACTTCACAAGCTTCAAAATCTCCCCTCCCCTGACCGCATCCCAAAACCAGCCCAGCTCGTCCCCACCTCCCTAACCTGTCCTACCTCCCACCTCAAGCCCCACCCGCATCTCCTACCGACTAGCCTCATCCTGCCTCCTTGACCTGTCCGTCCTCCATGGACCGACCTATCCCCTCCCTAACTCCCCACCTATGCTCACCTTTACTGGCTCCATCCCCGCCTCTTTGACCTGTCTGTCTCCTCTCCACCTATCTTCTCCTTTATCCATCTTCTATCCGCCTCCCTCTCTATTTATTTCAGAATCCCCTTCCCCTCCCCCATTTCTGAAGAAGGGTCTAGACCCGAAATGTCAGCTTTCCTGCTCCTGATGCTGCTTGGCCTGCTGTGTTCATCCAGCTCTACACCTTGTTACAACAGCTAACTTGGCTATTTTGGTGTTTCAAAGGGGCATGTGGGTAAGGAATTCACGGGCGATGCAACTAAACCACGTTGCTGGAAATAGTAGTCTGCAGTTTGCCTGTTTTATTGAATTGATTAAGGAACATCAACCAATAGTGCTAACTCCTGTCATTAGCAAGTGTAAAATTCATCACGATTACGGCTGCAAACCTGAAAAATTGATAAAAACAGGCTTAATTGTTGGATCCTGAGTAGCACATTCAGGGATCCGTTAGGCCGTCAATTTCACACAGCCATTCGGGATAAGTTTGCATTGTGGCAACTGGCAAACATTAAAGGGAGGTAGGGCCTGAGGGATCTCACCGTGAAACTGACACCTAAAAATACAGCATAAATTTCATCCCTTATCTTCTGACTTGCTTACAAACATGTTAACCTAAAATAAATGAAAATATGCCACTACAAAAAAAAAGACAACTGTAGATTTTGCCTCTCTTGCTTGAACAATACCTGATTCAAAATCATCCCCATTTGAGGTCTCTGGCTTTATATTTATTAAGCTCTGTTTTTCACCCTAGATGTTCTGTCCTTTTTCCTTTTCAATCCGCTATCATAGAATCATAAAATTCCTACGGCGTGGAAGCAATCCTTGAATATTTAGCAATGCTTTCAGCAGAACCCTCTTGGGAAAAAACCAAAAGTTAGTGCGAGTGCTTGAATTATTTTGATAGCCATGGTTTCCATTCCAAAGTACTTGACAGTTTCATTTAGGAACGATGATATAATCTGTTCCTGGGTGCAACAGGGTACAAAATCAGAGTTATAACAGCATAGAAGACCATCGTGTATGTGCCATCTCACATTGTGCTCTTCCCTGATCTATTCCCCATTATACAGACCATTCTTCCTTTTCATGTAACACCCTTTTGAATGCTTCAACTGACTCTACTTTGACTCTCACACGGACGATTTTATGTTTTTTACTTTTACTGATTAGTTTTTTTTATTTTATGTTTTTCGATTGTGGACTGAAATGGGAAAAGAGCAGTTTTAAAAACCAGTGATTGCTAGAGGATTAGCATGTTTCTTGGAGTAAGTAATCTGACTTTCATTGTAACCACAGCTGCTGTTCAAGCAGTCAAAGAAGATTCAGATGAGATGAAGCCAAGATTGTATACAAATTAATATTCAGGTGGCAAAAAGTAGCTGAGTGGTATATAGACTAGTGACCACTTAGCATTGACAAAGGACAGCTGCCTGCCAACAATGATAACAATCAATGACAATGATGTTTGGGCTTGTTCACAAGGTAGGGAGAAGCTGATCTCTAACTCAGTAACATGCTGTTTTCTGCCGTAAAAACCTTGAAGTCTGAAGAAAACCAGTTTACAGTATCTATCTTCTATCCGCCTCCCCCTCTCTCCCTATTTATTTCAGAACCCCCTTCCCCGCCCCCATTTCTGAAGAAGGGTCTAGGCCCGAAACGTCAGCCTTCCTGCACCTCTGATGCTGCTTGGCCTGCTGTGTTCATCCAGCTCTACACCTTGTTATCTTACATTCCCTTTAGTAGTTTTTGTGTAGGCAGTAGCATTCTGATCAGCACAAGGACCATTTCAGTGGATCATGCGAACAGGGAATTAACTATTTCTGTAGTTTTCTGTGTTGAAAACACCCTTTTTTTCCCCTCCTGCCTGTGTGCATAATGGGGTGAGAGTTTTAACTAGTACAGTTTGATGTCAACAGTTCATAGTTGTTTCTCTCTAATCAGTCTATTTACTTTTTGTTTAATGCGACAATGAGCATTGCTAGATGGGCTAGTTTTATTGCCTGTCTCTAGCTGCCTTTGAAGGTGGTGGTGAATTGCTGCCTTGAACCACTGAGGTCCGTGTGCTGTAGAGAGACCCACAATGCCCTCAAGGATGGAATTCTAGGATTTTCATTGACCGTGAAGGAACAGTGATGTATTTAGAAATCAGGATGATGAGTTGATGGGGAACTTGCAGATGATGGTTTTTCCCATGTACCTGCTGCCCTCTTCTTTCAAGACGATAGTAGTTTTGTGTTTGGAAGGTGCTGTTGATGGAGCTTAGTGGATTTTTAAAGTGTATTTTGTAGATGGTACATGCTGTTGCTACTGATTGTCAATGGTGGAGTCACTGGCATCACATTCACAAGCAGGCTGCTTTGGCTTGGATGGTGTCAAGCTTTGAGTGTTGTTGGAGCTGCACCCATCCAGATAGTGGGCAGTATTCTATCACATTTGGAGATAGCATTCAGGCTTTGAAGAGGCAGCAGGTGAGCTACTCACTGCAATAATCCTAGCCTGATCTGCTCCTATAGCCACTGTATTTATATGGTCAACGGTAACCCTAGGATGTTGATAGTGGGGAATATAGTGATGACAATGCCATTGAATGACAAGGGATAGTGGTTTAATATTCACATTGACCATCTCCAATAAGAGATATCATTGCCTGGTATTTCTGTGATACAATTGTTACTTTGCCATTTTTCAGACAAACCTGCATATTTTGTCCAGATCTTGCTGCATTTTGACATTGGCTACTTAAGTAACAGGGGAGTACTTTGTTTTTATACTTAACAAGGATTATTTAATAATGAGCTATGCTTTCTGTCAACCAAGATCTAAAAGACAATTGGGAAAGTGTACTTATTGAAATCCTAAGGTTTGAGAGGGCTACAGGAATTGTGGGTTTCAATTTCCAGCATGGAACCATAGAGAGGTATAACATTACCCTCTTGTTCTTGATTCTGAGCGGCTCACCCAACCAGGGACCTGGGTACAATTCCAGCTTCAGGTGACTGTGCGGAGTTTATATGTTCTGCAGTGTCTGCATGGGTTTCCTTCCACAGTCCAAGGACATGTGGGCTAATAATGGGAAATGCAGAACTGAGGGGGTAGGTAGGATAGAGTAGGGAGGTGGGACTGAGTGGGATGCTCTTTGAGGTCGATGGGCTGAATCACTTGCTTCCACACTGTACGGATTCTGAT
>NC_063341.1:68397175-68426705 GCF_021869965.1 Rhincodon typus | reverse complement strand
ACTAGACATTATTTGACGATCAATCAGGTAACTTCTCTGCCTTCTCTTCAATGCAAACAGCATCATCTCTCACGTCTAGCTGCACAGCTGAAATTCCTCATCCCTGGGAACCTGTGACAATTGTGTAAATTACCATTTTGAAAATCCATTTAACTCTGTTCATGTTCACCTTTTTGTTCAGTTCAAATTTTTGTTTTAAAAAAAGTGTCAACTCTGAGAAAGCATGTCATCGAACCTTATGTTAAGTGTTTTAGTGTGGCATTACTAAGCTATAAGTTTGAATAGAAATCTTACTAGAACTGAAGGGGTTTAGGTCATCAGAATGAAGCAAACGTAACTGGAGAGAAAGACAATTACAATTCCTTTCAGCCTGTGGGAATTAAGATTTATACAGCTGAGATAGAGATATTTCCCTGGGATGAGTCTCTGACAATGTTGATATTTGATCTTCCCAACTGCAATGTATATTTTTTTTATTTCTATATACTAAACTTGTTCTGTTGAACATCTGCAATCTTGTGAATATGTTCCAGTAACTAACTACTACATTAACCAACTGGAAACAACACAATCTATCAAGCAAGGTTTTAGTCCAAAATCTGATATGTCCAGCATCACCATTTATTGGAATCATAAACTACTCTGCCTGCTGTGTTCACAGCAATATTCCAGCTAATGTTGAATTTATAAAAGCTTTGCTCTTGTACTCTATCCTAGGCTTCATTAATAGCAGCATACTGTATGGTTTATGAACTACTCCCCTACCACCCTGAATGACATGTAAATAGATACCAGAGTCTGTGCTGTTGGACCCTTTGTTTACAAAGGTTTCTCCGGCTCTACCTACCAAAATGTCTCATTTCTCCTCAAACAAATTGGTGAAATCAATATCTTATTTCATATTAACCATAAGTTTCAAAATTGTATCCTATACCCCTAGCAGTGAGCCATTTGCCAATATGACTACTGACCAGGATAACAAGCTGCCTGCCATTGGGTGTCTGCACTAAGAGACAAGGCAATATTCCCCTTACTGTGTCTTTATGGTGTGGCCAATCAGGAAAGACAAGGGCAAGGCAACGCAGAGATCCTCCAGTCTAAATCTTTTATATGCAGAAGGGTCCCAATACCCCCCTCATAGCCTGGGGAAGGTTTGTGCCTTTGAGTTTCCCAAGCATGAGAAACATCAAATAAAGCAAATTTTCTCCAGTTTTTTTTTTCTGAAGAAGGATCCAGACCAGAAATGTCAGCTTTCCTGCTCCTCTGATGCTGCCTGGTCTGCTGCGTTCATCCAGCTCTACACCTTGTTATCTAAATTTTCTCCAGCAGTATTTTTAATTCCTTAATCTTTATTTTCCTAATAAGATGCCAATTTTATTTATATTGCCACTATTCTCATTCTGCTCACAGCTGGTACTGTAACAAAAGCCTTCTAGAAGTCCTTTTCTCCATGACCCAAGGAATACTTTTCCCCTTTGGTAAAGGCAAATACAGGTTCAATAAAGATTCCCAATATAAATACAATTGCCCTTTGCACCAAGCTCTTCTCTGACTGACCTTGTACTTCATTCAAAATAGCTTCTAGTCTTTATAAGCATTACCATGTTAAAACAAACAATGCTGGTTTTTTTGGAGATTGTTTCAATAGTTGCCTTCATTTGGGGAGTCCAACAGCAGCTCAACCAACTTTCCATTACCAGGCAAAGAAAAATTGGGTACATGCAAGAATCAACTTCAGATACAGCACATCTAAAGCAATACTGATCCCTCTTTACACTTCAATGGTGCCACAGGGAATATTGTGCCTCATCAAATTTGGGCCTAATGGGCCTTCTGGAAATTCAGTGAAGTAGACATTTCCAGAACTGGAAAATACCCAATCCCATATTTTGAACAAAGTTAGTAGATGCACATTGCATTAAGAGATTGTGCTTCAATGTTGGGTTATACTTGAGTAATAAGCAAACGTGACTATTCAAAAGGCCTGTTTTGCTGACATTAGCAGTATTCTTCTGATTTCCACTAAGCATATGCTTCTTGCTTGCCCTATTGGACAACCTATAAAAGGTAAAGATCAATTCAATTTCAGGGTTTTTAATTTTGCACCAAGTCAAAGTACTGCACACAGGCAGCATGAAAGAACAGGGAGTTAAAGAAAGTTATACAGAGTAGCCAACATTGGTTCAGGAAGATCTTGGACTGTATTCTAGAACTTTGGTTGAAATTCAAGTGGAGAGGATGAAAGACTGGCAGGAGAACATTAGGACAGATGAGTCCAAAGGTGACACACCGCATAAAATAACAAATCATTAGGTTGACAAGAGGCAGAGGCAGATAATGTTTGAAGTGGAAGTAGACAGTGTAATGTCAAACATGGTTCACTCAATGCAAGTTAGGGACCATGGATGGAGTTATAAATGATGATTACTCTATTCCCTACTTTTAAATTTCTTGCACAAATGAACACAGATTTCATGGAAAAAATTGAAAAGAAAAATAAAACAGCATTTGGCAGATGTGAAATTTATGAAACAGGTAATTTGTTTTTTTTTATTAATTTCTCTACAAATGTCAACTACCAATTGAATTAATTACTCCTTCAATGGGTCATTAATGTGTAAGCATGCCACTTAAAAGGAGTTTTGAGTAACTTGCATGATTTTTCACTTTTAGTGATGTAAAATGGAAATCTCTCAAGACAAGCTCCATGGTTATGTTTAAACACTTTGCACTTTTCACTGAAACCATTATACAAATTTTCTCTTCTCTATAATATGCAATTTATAGCCTTAGGAAAATAAATACACATTAATTCCTTAAACAAGTTCAATTAACTATTAAACTAAATAATCAGAAGCTATCTTGAATAGCTCAAACTATTCACTGATGGTAATTTCAAAGCTCAACAAACACACTGTAGTACTAAGTACCAGTTTTGACGTTCAAGAAGTCAATGTAGATACAAAAGCAAAGGAAAAAAATGGTAATTTATTAATGAAGACATCAAGCATCTTTCCAACCCTGAATATGGGTATGTCAAATTACACATTAGTAATTCAAAAAAAAACTAAACATGAGCCAGTCTGTCATTGATCAGCCTTTCACAACACAATATCCCCCAATTTTTCACTTTATATACAACTTGTTTGATTAAGTATAAATTCCTCACTTGCAAATATACAAATTAATTGGGAAGTACAAACGATCTTGAAATTCAGCTTTGGAATGTACGTGCGATATTCGGACACAGCGCAGCCATCTGTTGCTATATAGTTTCACTGGTTCTCAGCTGGGTTCTTCACTTGAGCTGGTTTCAAAAATCAGGAGGCCAAATTAACTTCAAAAAGATAGGGAATGTTTTATTTTATTTAAAAACAAATTATTGTGCATATTGCAAAGTAGGCTGGTTCCATTTACAACTGGGGTAGTTTGTCAACTGGAGTATCAAATTTAAATTCAGCAGGGAAGAGGTCAGCAGCTCGTGGATAGATGAGTCTGTAGGACTGCCTAATTGTAACATCAGCTACCCCAGCAATGTCTCCAATCTCTGGAGGAGAAAGAAAACAAAAGCATCAGTAAGTTTCAGAATTCACCAAAAGTTTAATAAACACACACACAGAGCCAAGGAACAGGAAGGACGAGCCATGACACATGCCTAGACTTGTGAATATCAGCTTCCAAGAATTTCTTCAAAACATTTCCAAACATCAGGTACTTAGGAGACGATTTAAATGATTTCAAAAAAGGGGAGAAAATAGAAGAAGGGTGTAGGCCTGAAACGTCAGCCTTCCTGCTCCTACGATGCTGATTGGCCTGCTGTGTTCATCCAGCTCTACACCTTGTTATCTCAGATTTTCCAGCATCTGCAGTTCCTACTATCTCTGCATCAGTAAATGCTATATTTAGGTTGGGGACAGAAAATAAGATAATGATGAGAATACACAAGGTCTGATTATCTCACTACAGCAGACAATAGACCATGATCACAAAGTGAAACTCTCATCAAAATCTCATTAAGCAAGCACTAATTTATATACTGAAGTGCTCTAGTGCTTTAAGTAATACAAAATGGAGAAGGCTTCATCCTACTGTATGCATACAGCGAGAGAGAGAGGGAGACACTGACTGTTCAATAAGTGGAACTTCCTTTGTATTTGATTTTACAGTTTACCTTTTGTCACATGACCATAAATATTAGTCAATTACACTATCAATGTCTCATTAGACCACTAACTATTTCCCTATTAACTGCCTGATTTCCACTGCAAGCGTTATCAAGTTCCTTCTGAGCCCATATCCAGTGACTGTGTCCCGTAAAATGCAAATATGTTCCCCAATTTACAGCAATTCTAACATTAACTACTCTACTTATAAAAACCTTATCAGTCATGTTTGTGGAGCTAAATGACTCATCTCGTCAGCGTCTGTGCAATCGTGAATTAATCTTGCTTTGTTTTAACCTTGAAACCTCAACCAAGTATAGTCTACGTCAACCTCCCAGCCTCCTACATACCTGCAGTTATCTAATTAATTTCAGTCTCAAATAAACACAAAACATTAACGCATGTACAAGCTACAACGTGTACCATTTACAAGATGCACTTCAACAACTGATTAAGGTTCCTTCAACAGTACCTTCAAAACCCACGAGCACTACCATTTAGGAGGCCGAAGCTAGCAGATACAGGGGAACACCACATCCTTCAAGCTCTTCTCCAAGCTGACTCAGAACTATATTCTCATTCCTTCCCTGTCACTGATTACAATTCCAGAACTACCCTCCTTAACAGCACTATGGGTCACCCTACGCAAGATAGCCTACAGTGGTTTGAGGCTGTAGCTCACTAGCACCTTGTCAAGGGTAATTAGGGACAGACAATAAACGCTGGGGCAGCCAGCGATGGCCACATATTGTGAACCAATTACAAAGAATTCTCTCCATTTCCAAGAACAGAGTTTACAGACAACCAGAGACATGCTTGTACAGATACTTATAAGCAATCTGCTTAGAAGTGTTATGACACACCTCTGCTCCACAAGAGACTATTAATCATGCCTGTATATCAGACCAACATAACTGTTTGGGAAAGAAAGCTAGATTTATCTTCTGAAGACCAATATTGTCCATGTCTAAGGTTCTTTATTTTTCTGGGCAGTTTATAAAAAATAACTTGAGCAACTATGCATTTTACATTAGGTCCAAAATTATTATGATTCTTTAGGAGCAGGGCAAATACCTTTCTGTGTTCTTTTGTCTGCTGAAGCTTGCGATGCCATATAAATAGCTGCTGCAGCTACTGAAATAGGGCTTCTACCAGGCACCAAATCCAGTTCCACAGCTTTCCTTGCAATATGCGTTGCAGCCATTTGTACTTGTTTAGGCAATCCCAAGTTTGAACAGAACCTGGACATAAAATCTCCTGTAGTAATTAGATCCACACTGGTTTCCAGAGCTTTCAGAATCAACTTGAAGCAACGGCCTATTTCCTTCTTTGGAATCCTGGATACTGCACATATTTCTAATAGAGGAGGAAAAACATTAGGATTGAACAAGTATGGATCAATTGAAAGCAAAATTGCTGTTAACTCCAGAGATTTGGGTTGGGTAAGGGTATTAAATGATTCTCAAAGATGGAAGTTCAGGTTACTTCAATTAACCAGAACTGTCCTAACACTTGGGTGATGCTGTCATCAGATCACCCACACCCTGCTCATCCTTTAGCCACTGGCAACAAACCAAGAGGATATTATAGCATGGATAGCTTCACTTGGCATTTTTAATAAGCCACACAAGATTTTTAATACATTTTGATAAATATTAAATAATGAAACAGTGTTACTGCATGACAGCAGTGTAATGCGTCTCTCCAGAACACATTGTGTGTTAAATTGACAAGCACAATTATAAACTGCTCCAAGTCAAAGTCACTGAAAGATCAGACCAGAACAAAAACCTACTTGTTAGGTTGCCAGCTAACACAGCCAACACTCCACAGAATTTTCCATCAGACTAGGAAGGCTGAGGATACCTGCCAGAGTCAGTCTAACAACAGTGAATTGCTCTTCAAATTTTATTATTTGCACCTATGATTTTATACAAGTATTAGTCCCTACCCTGGGCATCAGATTTACATTCATCTCCTCTCCCAACCACCTTGTATGATACATGCTAGAGTAATGGTAATCAGTGCAGTTAACAAGTCATGTTAAAGATAGTAATGAAGTACAATTTCCATTCTTAAACAGATATTATCCCAAGACATGGCCACATTTAACAAACAATATCATTATATCACTTAGTAAAAACAAAAATCACGAATATATAAAGAAATCTCAGCATTGCTCTAATTTGGAATGAACTTTACCTCTCAATCTCAAGGTTAGCCTGTGTTATGGAATGTAAGATTTTCTTTTAACACTTACACTGACATCAAGTAAGCGCAAATTAAATACAATATGGAATCAAGTGTTGAGTAAAGCTCTCTTATGCACTATTCAAATACCATTTAGATAAATTCCACTCAACACCATTGCAAAACTGCCAGCAAGTGCTAAATGAAGGAACATTTTGTTTTGTAGACACATACCTACTGAGGACTGGATTGAGGTGGCTCAAAATGATTTCACTTAGGGCCCTTACAGAGAACAGACTCCTATCCCATCTTTCTGGATTTAAATCCAGGTCCTAGAGGTGAAAGAACAATGTTAACTCAGACCACCACCCACATCCCTTCAGAGTTTTGGCCAGGTGAAAAGAAAAAGTGGTCAAGGTAGATCAATAAAAAAAAAATCCACCAATTTGTTCTTGCTGCCCAGCCTTGCAAAACTAATAAATGATCACTATGTACCTCAAGGAGAGGTGACAAACTGTACTCAGAACAGTATATCCTGCTGGTTCTAGAGTCTGTTGGTTTGCAGAGAAAACAGACTTGATGTGCCTTTCCTCATGCCAAATCTTAAAGTATTAGAGTGAAACACTCAAATACTGCAAGTGATCTCTCGCATCAATTTTAGCCTCGGCTCAGTGCCAACATTCTTACTTATGTGCTATACTGCTGGAAGAGCCATCTTTCAAATTGGCTGTTGAAACAAAATCTGATCTTCTTCCTTAGATGGATGCAAAATATGCCTTAACGCTATTCAAATAAGAATGGAAGACCTATGATCATGGACAACAATTACACTGCCACAACAGGTTATCTCCTCAAATGCCTCATAACAGTTAGTGAGGATTACATCGTATGCAGGTTAGCTGCTTTATTTGTCTACAACAGTATTGCACTTCACTTCGAAACACCAAGGAAATGAAAAGCACTGAAAATGCAGGTTTTTTTTTTTTTTAAAAACTTTGTCATTAACTGTTACAAGTTAATATTTCAGTAGAATTCCTACCATTTTAAATAGTTCTTTGGATGTAGCACCACAGCCCAAGGTCACATTTAATGCCCAGTTTACCTGAAAATTATATTATTGGGCTTTCTCGAACAATCTCAATCTTGCTAATGATGGCATCCCCAGCATCGCTGGGCAATAAATTCTAGGATTAACTTCCTAGCTACAATGGAGAAATGACGACATAAGTTGTCAGGATGGTGAGAAACTTGGAAGGTGACAGGATTTGGCCATGTTACTGCTCTTGCCTTTCTTAACAGTCAAAGGGGAAGTGGTGTCCAATAAACTTGGTTACAGTATAATCTGGGGACCATATGAATTGTTCTGCTGGCAAAGTGCAGCTGCAAAGGATGTATTATTGATAAGACCACGAATCAACAAAACTGCTTCACTCCCCATACATCAAAATTTTTTCATCAGATGTGAGTTTCATTGACAAGGTCAGCATTTGTTCTCCATCCCTGGTTACCCTTAATGGAATGGGTTGTTCAGCCTCAAAGGGCAGTTATAAGGCAACCACATTATTGTATGTTTAGAGTCACGTCTAGGCCAGATCAGGTAAAGACACCCGATATCCTTTCTTAAAAGGATGTTAGTGAACCATACAGGTGTTGACCACTAACGATCAGTTCATGGTCACCATAACCAAAATTGGCTTTAGGTTCCAGACTTATCTAGTGAATTTAAATTCCATCAATGCAATGAACCCATGCACAGGCTAGATTTCTGGAGTACTAGTTCAGTCACACCACCATACCATATCTCACCCTGTTGAACAGTTGAATTGCTAAACTTATGAATCAGTGTGATCAGGTGCACCATTCCAGACATGTGTTTTACATCAGTGTCTTGGTTTGAACCTTGTAGATGGTGAATGGGTTTTGCAGGATCAGCAGCAATATTTTCACAGCCAGAGTTGATGTGGTTCAGCCAGTTGAATTGCCAGTTAGAGGACAGTGGATAGGTTTTTTTCTTCTTAAAGATTATCACTACTAGACACTTACAGTTTTAAAATCTGTCACTTGTCATGCCAAGTTAGATGTTACCCTTGTCCTGCTACAAGTAAACGTGGGGTTCTTTATGACTGGGGTTGTCAATGAATCTGAATAGTAGAATCATGAACAGGCCCACTCATGACCTCATGATAGAGGGAAAATCATTAATAAACAGGCGATGTTGGCAGTTTGAAAACCCTTCATTGATGGGCTTTAGCTTCTAACAATCACAAATACCTTCCTTTTTGTTAGATATAGGTCCAGTCACCAGAGTTTCCCAATTCACTGCCATAATCAGACAATTACTACCTTGATGTTGAGCACAGTTACACTCTCACCTTGCCTATAATTCAGCTCATGTCCATGGCTAGATCAAAGTTACTAGTTAAAATTAGTAACATCAACTTTAGTTATCAGTAGTCTCAGGAATAATTTACAGACCTGAATCAAAAACCTTGTTGACAACTATTAAAATTAATTTTAAGATTCAGTTGAAGACAGTGCTATATAGTTTGGTGTTAATTGTAGATCCTCTTACCTTTGAATGTTCGTGGTACACCTTCTTGCCTACAGGCAATGTACAAACAGGCAGAAGCAATGGCATCATTACTCCTTCCCTTTAAGCTTTTTTGTTCATACACTTGTTTAAATAAATTATTTGTTCGATCCTTGTAAGTGAAAGACAGGATTTAATTAAATTCAGACCATCAATATGCAGCAATATTACAAGTTTTACACTTTCATTACCAAATTAAATGAAGCAACACCATGATAAATCAAATACCACATGAACTTACAACAATATTTCTGGGGAGATTTATCCTGTCAGACATATTACTGATTTCCTTGAATGCATTCATCATTGCTCGATCAGAGCTACTCATAGTCCGACGATTTTGATATTTTGCATTCCCAAATTCATCAAAACTTGCTGATCCAGTACCCTGTAAAGAAATGCAAAGTAAATAATGTCCACTAAAGCAAACATGCCATTTGCAGCAATTTCTTTACAAAAACGCTGAATCCATTACAAAGCAACACTAAATCCATTACAAAGCAAACAAAATATGGAATATTGGTCTATTATTTACTCAAAATGAATTTTAGATCAGTTTCCCTTCTAAAGCACCATCATTCAAATCAAAGTTACACTTGCTAGTGCACAAAAAAAAATTTACTTTCATGTATTAATATATATTCTATTACCTGTTCATTTCTCTCACCTTTCAAATCTCTTTTCCTAAATTTTAGAAACTGTTGATTCAGGAATACCCTGAATCATTGCTGTTTAAACAGCAGAGTTTGGACTGTAACAAGTCCATGTATTAGTTAGCTGCAATTTTTTTTATTTTAGCAAACACCCACATTAATGCTCATTAAGCCACAACATCAATGAGTTGTATTTAGAAACTGGTCAACCTGCATCAGCCAATCGCTACTGTACATCTTTTCTGTACACAAAGATAAACTTTTTTTAAATTTAGGAAGTCATTCCCCAACATTCAAAAAGTGACTTATAATATCAACACAATTCCATCTAGCTTGTTTAGCTTTCGTTTATTTTTCAATCACCCTATTGTTCATCCAGCTCGACACCTTGTTATCTAAGTGAATCATGCAAATTTGTCAAATGTTAAATACTGCCTCAATATACATCATGTTTGGACAAATGAAGTAAGTGGGCAAATACATGCAGCTGCAGTATAACTTGGATAAATGTGAAGTCATCCACTTAGGTAGCAAAAACAGACAGGCAGAATACCTGAATGATGATAGATTGGGAAAGGGGGAGATGCAACAAGACCTGCGTGTCCTTGTATAACAGTCGCAGAAAATAAGCACTCAGGTGCAGTCGAAGGCAGTAAATGCAATGTTGGTCTTCATATCAAAATATTCAAGTACAGAGCAGGGGTGTCCAGGGCACAGGTAAAACCACATTTGGAGTAGTCCATGCGGTTTTGGTCTCCTTAGCTAAGAAAGAATGTTCTGGCTACTGAACGAGTGCAAAGAAGGTTTAGCAAACAGATTCCTGGGATGGCATGACCGATATAAAGGGCACGAGAGAGTGACGGTATTGGTTAGGACTGCGTTCATTACAGTTTACAAGAATGAGGGGAGAAACACAGAAGCCTGTAAAATTCTAACTGCGTGAGATAGAGTAGATGCACAAAGGATGTTCTTGATGACCGGGAGCCCAGAACAAGAGGTCACATCCCAGGATAAGGGGCAGGCCCTTTAGGACAGAGGGCATTTCTTCACCTAGAGTGTGGCGAGCTTATAAAACACTGTCACAGAAAACGGTTGAGGCCAAGACATTGAAGACTTTCAAGAATGATTTGGATATAGTTTTAGGACTAAAGAGATCAAAGGATGCTGGGAGAAAATTGGAACAGGGTACTAAGTTGGATAATCAGCCATAATCATATTGAATGGCAATGCAGGGTCAAAGGGCCGAATGCATACTCTGTATTGCTAATGTTTAAAAAAACAAAACTAAGGGGAGTACGCCATTTGGATTATTGGAAAAATAAAATCAATGGACTTGAAAAGGGGTTTCAATACAAGGAATTGGTGAGCAATCTGGTAACAGCCACTATTTCAAACCTGATAAATTAAACCACTTAAGTCAGGCAAAGACACCTAAAGCATATCAAATTAAACAATAGAACCAATACATTCAGAAAAGAGAAGCTTAGAATGAAGGAGTACCAGAGAATCTTATTTCTTTAGATTAAAAAACTACTTAATTAGCTATTTTGTAATATGAGCAGCTGTGCATCAGAGGAATTGTTTTCTTACGTAACTGTTTTCAATTTTGTATGCCTGTTCTTTTGCTTAAGCCACATTCCTACCTTTCCAATCATAGTTGACAAATCACCGCCATTTAGAAGAGGATTCTGGGCATCACCAACTCTAGATGGATCTTTTGTTGCTTTGTCATTGCTAAACGTCCGCCATTCTGAGCCAACATCTATAACTCTATCACCTGTAAAAACAGATGGGCATCAAGATCAATAACTTTAAAATTACATGAAGCAAAACAAATTGTATCCTTCTAAGAGTCACATTGACAAATTGCACAAATTATTTACTCCTTTGGTAAACATACGTTGTAGTTTAAAAGTTAAATTGGAGCAAGAATAAGCCACATAGGCCATCAACAGTATGCTACCATTAAATAAGATTGTAGCTGATGTTCTACCTCTGTTCCACTTGACTCAGAGTTCAACCAAAGCTGGATTAAAAGCAAAATGATAATCAGGCCAAGTCATGCAAGAGCAATTCTGCTCCCATTTTCAATATATAAATTCCATCTTTACTTCCATTGAACTTCAGTACTTCCAATGGAGAGGGGGTGAGGTTAGCAGGATGAGATTATGCAAGTATAAATTGCAGCACAAGAATTGATAACTAAAATATAAAAATGAGGAAAACATACAAGTTTTATTTAAGCAAGAAAGTAACGAACAGCAAGCAATCTTGGACTTTAGCTTCTTATGTGCAGTGTGTGCATTTTACAAATTTACCTTTGCTTTTGATAGGAAGAATCAATTCAGTTTCAGACAGTCATCACATCATAACTTTATTATTACATGATAAATGAATGCATAAATAAAAGGTACTTCTAATTCAATCCAATACCTTCTTCTGACCAAGTCCCATTTCTCACAAGAACTTCTCCAAAATGGGGCTACTCACATAGGGAAACCATCACCTGTTAGTTGTACCTGTTAGCTTGTTAATAGCACCTCAGTTGTTCAGCTTACTTTGGTAAAATAGCTGTACCAAGTCAGGTATGATAGGTGGGAAACTGGATTACAGTGGACAATTCTACGTAGGCGTGAGTACTGGCACAGGCATGATGGATAAAATAATCTCATTTTGTCAGAATATGCTTCTACAAAAATAGTAGAGATTGTGTGTCAGAATCACAGCAAGAATCTTATTTTTGATCTCTCCTGCCACAGCAAGTAAAATCTTTTTTCTAATTTACTATCCAGTCATGAGGCATCCAGAAACTCAGACAAGCAACTTGAACAGAAGAGATACAGCCACAGGGAAACACTACTACAGGTACACTTAGCCAATTACATTCACATAAATACAGACAATTACTATATGCAGCTGAGAATTTGCAAGTTAAGAATCATAGTAACCAATTAATTACACAAGAATCGAACGCCCATGTAATCATTTGGATTTATCCCACTAAAAACGAAATCTTTAATGGGGTGGGGTCATCACTGGGTAGGCCAGCATTTGTTCTCCAACCCCACTGTCATTAAGCATCATAAACTGCCATCCACCTACCATCTGGTAAATTTCAACATCGTGTGGAGGCAAAAAGAAAGCAAGCCAAGAGGCTATTTTTGTAGTGCTAATACAACACTCATTCAGAATACTACAAAAAATTATTTTAGATCCAGGATAAACAAAATCGCAAAAGCAACGAGGGATAAGATCAAAAATGTAGATAAAACAAGAGTTTTAACTAAAACATGCTTGAAAAATCTAACCAAACACAAAACAGCAACCACAGGAAATATAGCATTTTAAGAATTAGAAGTTAAACACTACGGAAAAAAGACAAAAAATTAAAGCATTTTATCTAGCAGTCAGACCTAAAATGTAAATAACAGATTAGAAAAAATAAAAAGACATTGCTTTATACAGCATGAGAAAGGTTGAACAGTTGAAAGCAAGCACAGTTAACCATAATGAACAGTGCTGCATTTATGCATGATAAAAGCTACATAAATATTCAAGACCATGTTTTATGTAGGCAACATTACAGCATTTTTTTCAAAAGGGGATATGAAGACAGCCAAACTCTTTCATGGTGTACAAAATTGTCTCTTTTTTCCCCCCAAAAGTCTGTTTCTTGCATTTATTCAAACTAGAGTACAAGATAAAAAGCTTCCACTTCTTGTCTCCTATCTGTGTTATTAATAGCTGCATACAGCACAAGTGCAAGGAGGTCATGTTGAACTCTTAGACCTCAGCTGAAGTATTTTGTACAGTTCTAGCTGCCAAATGACAGGAAGGACGTGAACCACTGGAGAGAATGTAGAAGTGGTTTAGAAAGATTGTTCCAGGGATGAGAACAGATCGAAGAAGTTGGAACTGCTGTCTTTGGAGAGAAGACTGAGAGGTCATCTGATGGAGGTTTGCAAAATCATGAGTAGGCTAGAGACAGCAGACAGGGAGAAACTGTTCCCACTCTTAAAAGGAAGAAGTGGGCATAGATTTCAAGTCATCTGCAAAAGAAGCAGGGTTGAAATGAGGAAAACCCTTTTCACTTAGCTAGTAATTAGGGTATGGAATGCACTTGCTGCAAATGCAGTGGAGACAGGTTCAATTGAAGAATTCAAGAGGACATTGGATGACTACTTGGGACAAAAAAAACATGCAAGGGTATAAAGCAGGAGATGGGCACAAGGTAATGATACTCATCTAATGAGGCGGTGCAGACACAATGGACCAAATGATGTCTTCGTGCGCTGTTACACCTGTGATTCCATACCAATCATTTAATTATAGTTAAGTTAAATTAGAACAAATCCCACAATGAATTCAGAATTCCCAACTAAGCAGCACTTAATTAAATTTAACATTACATTATTCATAAGTGATGTGGATGAGAATGTGGGAGGGATGATAAATAAGTTTGCTGATGACAAAGATTGGCCTGGGTCTTGAATGAGGAAATAAGGGGTTAGGTTACAGGAGAATATAAATAGGTAGGTCTGATGGATAGATCAATGGCAAATGAAATTTAACCTTAATAAATGTGAAGTAAACTTTGGAAGAAAGAACAATAGAGGGGAGTCTCAATACATGAAAAAACACTAAAGTTCAGAGAAACACAGGGATCTTGAGATACTTGACCACAGATCCCTGAAGGTGACAGAACTGGTTAATAGGGTAGTTAACATGACATACGGGATGCTTGCCTTTATAAGTCATGGCATAGATTATAAGAACAGGGAGGTCATGTTGGAGCTGTACATAACTTTGGTTAGGCCATAACCAGAGTATTGCGCGCCATTCTGGTCACTACCTAATAGAAAGGATGTGATTGCACTAGAGGGGTGCAAAGGAGGCTCACCAGGACATTGTCTGGGATGGAGCATTTCAGCAATGAAGGGGACATAACTTTAAAGTGAAGGCAGGAGGCTTGTGGAAATTTGAAGAAAATCTTTTTTTCATCCAGAGGTTGGTGGGTGTTTGGAGTACGTTGCCTGGAGGGTAGCTGCAGGCAGGAAATCTTGCAACCTTTAATTTATTGAACAAGCAAACAAAATATCACAACTTTCAAGGTTATGGGTCCAGTGGAGGGGGGGTTCAGACCAAAGGCCTAATGAATCTAAGACATCTAAATGCACTAAATATACATGAGAAAATTAATCCAATAGTGAAGTGCTCTCATGACCTTGCACTATCTTATGCAATTTGTTTTTTTTGTTTCTTCTTGGCTGGGTCAGCATTCATTGCCCATCCCTCACTGCCCTTGAACTTAGCAGCTTGCCAGGGGCAGTGAAAGTCAACCACATTTCTCTGGGTTAAAGTCACATGTAGGTAAGAATGGCAGATTTATTTCAAAAAGGACATTAGTCAACCAGATATATATTTATGACAATAGTTACACGGTTGTTATTAGAATTTTCTTGAATTGAAATTTCACCATCTGGCATGGTGGGATTCAAACTCTTTCTCCAGAACATTAGACCCAGACTCTGGATTATTAGTTCACTGAAACAACTACTGTGCTACCATCTCCTCGTCAATGCACTACCAAAAAAACTAGTATATAAACCTTTTAATCTGAAACTGTAATACTGACATGTTTATCAATACAGACACAAACAATTACAAAAGATATAAACAGCCTAAAATTAGAAAAGATATCTAAATCAAAACTCCTATAGTATTTAGCATCACCCATTAAACTTGCGGGCCACAAGGTGGCTCAGTGGGCAGCACTGCTGCCTCTCAGCGCCAGGGACCGAGGTTCGATTCTAATCCCAGGTGACCGTCTGTGTGGAGTTTGCACGCTTCTCCATGTCTCCGTGGATTCTGCTGGGTACTCCAATTTCCTCCCACGCAGTCCAAGGTGGTGTAGGTTGGGTGGATTGGCCATATTACATTGTCCGTAGTGCCCAGGTAGGTGTAGGCTAGATAGATTAGCCATGGTAAATCTGGGATAATGGGGTTTTTTGAGGGTGGGTGTCAGGGCGTGATGTTCCTCGGAGGATCAGTGCAGACATGGGCCAAATGGCCTCCATCTGCACTGTAGGGATTCTACGATTCTATGCAGGGTCCTGGATGTGGTCAGTTTTGAAGATGAAACATGGGAGGTTCAAAGAGAGAAGAACATTGAAACAGACAAGTCATAGGTGTTAAAAGTCAAATAAGAGTTGAGGTTGAATGGTGATTGGCTTGTCTTACGGTCAAATAGGTTTCTGCAGTCTAGTTCAGTCACATTCTGTGGCTAGAGTGAGAGGTCGTGTCAGTGGTAAGGGAATATAGTTTGTGGTGGAAGCTGAAGACAGTTGCTTCAGTCTTGCCAATTTTTAGTTAAAGAAAATCTCTGCAGGGTAATCGAGTGAAGAGATTGAAAGAGGTGATACAGATAGAACTGAGTTCTGTCAGTTTACAGATGGAATCTGATGTTGGGATGTTTGAATGAAGTTACTAAGAAAAAGGAGGGGATAGGAATAACAAGGATAGACGTACCAGGAACTGTGCACATAACCGCAAGAGAGAAGCAATGGCAATTAAATCATTTTGAATTGAGGGGAATATTCTACCATGAATTAAACAGAAAGCAGTAGTCTGCAAACAGTCAATATTGAAAGACGACTCTGGCTAATGCATGATATTAGATTTGTTATACTTGCACCGTGCACGTTTAGATTTACACATTCATGTAAAACAGCAAGCTGTGCGCGCAAGAAATCTTATTGATTTAAAAGTATTGATCAGGTCAATTTCTCAAATAAAGCAGTAAGCATCGTACAAAAATTGTGACGAAGAAACGCCAGGGATGTTGAGGAAATAACATCCTTGTAAAATTTGGTAAACAAATACATCTTTGGACCATTGACAGTGATAATTTCTAGATAATGCGAAGGCTATAAATAGTTCAGGGCAGGAACTTGGCTGCTGGTCAAAAGATGATACTTAGTTTAGACACACACATCCTAGTCTGCATGTACAAATAGCAACATATCATAGGTGATTGACAATGAACAACTCATCAGTGCATTAAAAAGAAAGGAACTGATTGTTACTTTAGATAAGTTCTTGGTTTTCATCAAGCAGCCTTAATTTCAAATAGCAATCAATGCATTGTGATACAAAACAGAGATAATGGAAACATACATACGCATACATTCATCTGTATATTCATAAAATGTAAGTAACGGAAATGTTTCTTTCTTTACCTACTACCAGACCACATTCAGGGCAGATCATATCACCAGCACGGTAATCTTCTACCAAAATGGCATCTGGATGGTTTGGACATTGCACTCTGGGCAATGGATCCCCACTAAAACAGAAAGACCAGAAAAAAAAATCCAAAACTTAATAAAGAACTTAAATAATTACCTATGGAAAATTTTCTCACTTCTAAAATCAAAATTATTACAGTCCCTCATTTATCATAAATATGGTTCCCTTCTGCCAGGTCAGGTTCCACTGCAACTCCCAACCCACCATCTCTTTGGATCCCATCATGGTATTTCATCTGTTGGATTGCTTGTCTGCCATTCCACACAAGTGGGGCCATTTATTCCATTAAATATTGGGAAAAGAAAAACCACCAACTTTAGTCGCCACAAAGTCCATCCCTGGCCCACCCCTCATTTCTCTGAACGGCATATGAAGCTGAACCATACTCTCAAATTGGATGTCTTAACTAATTAATTTTCAATTCCATTTCCTAAGACAACCTTTTTGCTTGACTACAACCTACAGATGCTTGACTTGACCTTGTCTAAGCTTGGATGAAGTCCCCATCCAAGCCCTGTTAACTTGTGTTGACGAACCCTCTTACGACTGCCCTCCATTTCTTGATACCATACGAAGTTCAGATGATCATATCATAATTTACATCAAGTTTAGTTCACTCAGGCCCATGCTTGCTGACTGGTCTCGTTTCACAAAGCTACAATTTTAAAACATTTCAGATTCCTGCTATCTTGAACACTTCCCCACAACCCAATGGATCCCTGCATGCTTCCAAACTAAGCGCTAAGCTGTCAACGATCCATGTTCCAACAACAGTCGTGCCTTTATCGGCCTAGAACATATCCCAATTCTAAAATTCCCTCCCTAAACCTCTCCTCTCAAGAGGCTGCTTAAAACCTGCCTTAGGGAAAAATGTTGGTCACTGGTTGCAATTATTGTGTTTGATAATGCTCCTGGAAACCACCTTGACAGGTTTAACCTTGTTAAAGGCACTACATAAATACTAAGGTCAGTTGCTACAATAGCATGTTTCATTAGTAAATATTAATGAGCTACCATAAAAATGAGTTATGATCTTTCAGAAGAAAAGATGAACTTTAAGAGGTACATTCAAATGGCAAGGACACTGGACAAAACTGCTCCTTTACTACCCAACAGTTCCACAAATGAAAGACATCCCTGAACAATTCACTTTGTTAATCCATAGTCTGTCACATTTGATTGGTTTGCACGTGGTACGCTACAATTATATTCTAGTGTTTGTGTCTAAGTAAAAACAATATGTTGAAATCCTGACTTACTGAAAACACAAGTTTTACCTCAATTTTTATAGTAAGTAAACTAAATCTAATAAATGATTGCCAAAATATACGTTTTAATCATACAAAGATATCCCCACTTAAAATGGTTACTATTTATTCATAACATTTTAGCCTCATTTAATGACCGTTCCAGTATATCATACCTCTTCACAGCTATAATTGTATCCTTTATCGTTACTGTGACCACTATTCCTCATCAAGTCCCCTCTATGTCATGTGAATATCCCTATAATCGGGAACGTGTCCTCTTGTTCAACTCACTTTAAAGTAACAGTCTATTAGCCCAGTGTGTCCGAGATCATTCTTCAGAAACCACACTGCCTGACTGAAAAGCCTGAAGTTCTTTTGATTTATATGACTCTGATCTTTACGTGTCTGGACTTAATACCATGGTCTTTCTCTGCTTTGCTTCCAGCAAGGAAAGCTGGATGCACAATTTCAGGAGTGGTCGTACAAGAAAACCATGTATCTTGGTTTCAACTTTCTGCCTTGTATTCGGCTGTTCTAACTACACAATTCAACAATGAACGTTCAGCATCTGGTTTAAATCCTCTACATTAATGTTGCTCACTTCATCATTAACCATGTTAAACAATACCTGGTGAACTAGGCTGACCTTTACCCATTCCTTTGACTGTCCAACTATTTTTCTCTTTCTAGACTCCATTGCCACCTATCATTTACCTCTTTATCCTCGTCCCATCCCATCTTCAGCATAATGTACCTTTTCCTAGCTACAACCAGGTCTGAAGAAGGGTCACTGGACCTGAAACGTTAACTGCTTTCTCTCCACAGATACTGGTCATATCTGCCAAATTTTTCCAGCAATTTCTGATTTTGTCAGTGTATTAATGATGGACAGATTGAATATTTAAGGTGGTGATGGGACACCAATCACAGGGTGTTTTGCCCTGGATGGTGTTGAGTTTGAATATTGTTGGAGGTGCAGATAAATGCTAATTTTGCATCACATCATTCACTTGTGTCTTGAAGATAATGGCAAGCCTTTGGGGATTCAGGATGAAAGTTACTTGCCAGCCTCCTGAACTGCTTTCATATCCATAGTACATGAGATACTTCTGAACACTAATGAAAGAGGATTAGATTATTTCTTGTCGGAGATGGACAAATGCTACTTGCTGCACAAGTACAACCTCAGTTCAGTATCCGAGGAGTCATGAATGTGTTCAGTACCAGTGAATCTTCCCACTGCGGAACTCGATGGAGGAAAGTCTCCTTGAAGGTGGACCTTGAACATCTTAATGAGGAATCTCTGCAACAATATTCTGGGACAGAAATGATTGGCCCTGAGCAACCACAACTATGTTCCTTCATATGAGATCCAATTATACATCATTAACTAGAGGAGCACTTCTCCCAGAGTTCCACAGATTTCACCTTTGCTGGGCTCAATATTATACTCTGTCGAATGGAACTATGACAACAGGGACCATCACAGAGCACTAAATGGCTGATCCCCGATTCGGACTCTCTGGTCATCAGGGACATCCTTACCGTTTACTGTCTAGTCCTGTTAAAATTTAAGAATTCTAAAGGACGTAGCTGCTAGAAACGAAAACAAATTGCTAGAAAGACTCAGCAGATCTGGCAGCGCCTGTGGACAGAAATCCAAGTTAGCGTTTCGAATCAAGTGTCTCTTCCTCAGAACGTAGCTGCTAGACTGGGTCCGTGGCAGATGGTAAGGATGCCTTTGCAGAGTCATCTGGGCAGAGCATTCTAGACTCTCCCATAAGTGTCATCAGCAATTTTAACTACCATACCTACAGTCCTCTTATCCAAACCATTTAAATTTGCTTCTAATAACTATTTCAGAGTTTAAGAACAAATTTATTCCATACATGGAGCTTTTCCAGCATGCAGCATAGACCCAAAATATAAAACACACTTCCAACATCTGGAACCCTGTACAAATTTTTACTTCCAGCATAATTTCCACTTTCAGTTCTATTCTAAGTATTACATATTTAAAATGAGTAAGGAGGAACTGGGTAAATTGAAACAAGCCACTTTCTCAATTTGTTGAATAGTTTCCGATCAAGAGATTTCACTGTTGATTTTGTTCAAATAGTCTTTCATATTTGAATATCAGTAAGGGAATTCTCCCTGGTATCCTAACTAATCATTACCATCTTGAGCATTCCATTCTGGAAACATGGGTTCTGACCTGGCCAAAACGCAGTGCTCAACCAATATCGTTATCATATTCCTGTTTCTTAGGTTTCTCAGACACAAATTTGCTGCCATGTTTCCTACCTTATAACAGTTACTACACTTAATTTTATTTTAAAGTTTCAAAAAAACTTCATTGGCTGTAGACTGCTTTGGGATGTCTGGTGCTTATGAAGGGGGCTTTATAAAATTGTGCTCATTGTTTGTCAGAAGTATCATTCAGAAGACGGCCATGAAGACTGCAGAAAATACTGGAGAAAAATTGAGAGCGAGTTAGGGCAAGGTGGGAAAGAATGATCACTACAAATGTTATGGCAATATTAAGTTGAAGCTTAAAATATTTTAAAATGAAAGTTTAAACACTTACTTATGACTTATTAAGGACCAAAACATCCTTCATGGAGAGCCACAAGGCATGGCCATAGTAATAAATTAGTACTTTGCATTTGTCTTCTAAGAAAGCAGACAATAAGAAAGCCGCAAAAAGCCTAGTATAGACAAAATATGCTTTTAAAAATTAGCATTCCGTAAAGATAGCTAAGTCACCTGGTCTAAGTGGAATGCAGTTGACATTGTTGAAAGAAGCAACAATAGAAATAGCAGAGACAGTCACAATTTTTCAATCTGCATTAGATACAGTTGTGGGGGACTGTAGGATTATTAATATTAAACTCAATATTCAAAAGGAGGGAGAGGATTAAACCAGGAAATAGGTCTGTTGTTATTTGACAAAATAAGCTTTCATTCAAAAAGATGTGCACTAACCAAGCTAAGCCAGCACAAATTTGTTATGAACACATTAACAAGGAACAAGAATAGTGCACTCAGCCATTCAATAAAATCACAGCGAATCTGATTATAATCTCAACTCTACGTTCCCGCATATCCCAGATAAACTTTCAATCCCTTGTAATCAAAAACCTACCTAAATATCTTTGGTGTAGAGGTAAAGATTCTGCATCCACTCAAAAAGGAATTGCGAAGATTTAACCCTCAGGGATTTTGAAAAAAGTGTTTTCTCCGCTGTCTTAAGTGGGCGACCTCTTACTTTTAAACCCTGACTTCTTGTTCTAGATTCTCCCACGAGTATCATCAGCAAATTCAGCTACCACACCTGCAGTCCCTTTATCCAAAGCATTTCATCCATTGCAAAGAGTTAAGCCCACAGCACCAAACTGTGGTACATCACTCATGATATCCTGCCAGCTTGAAAAAGATCTATTGGTTCTTACTCCTCACTCGTTAGCCAGCCCATGTTCTATGCTTACCAACGTTATCATCTACATATTCCCTGATTTTCGAACATTCAATTTATGAACGTTCACAGTTACAAATGCGATCCCATACAGGGGTGTATTAGCTATGATTTTAAAGATCTGACATATGAATGCCTCCTTGTATGTATGAGCTATTGATATTGCCCTGCATTGTGTACCAACTTACATACAAATAGATATGCAGATGAACTCAAGAAAGGAACCTATTCACAATCTGTATTTCCTTAATAAACTTATCAAATGCCTCCTGGAAATACAATTACAACACATCCAATGGTCCCACTATCTATAGCATGTGTTACTGCTTCAAAGGTGAAAGGCAAATGTGTCTAACAAACCTGCTCAAATTGTTTGAGGAAGGTACCAGATCTTCCATTTGTTTTCTTTTAAAATAAATTGCCCAGACTAAGATTAGGGAGTAGCATCATAAAACATGCAGTGGATGTAAAATGTGGCAAAGTAGTAGAAGACGGCGAACCTAGTGGCAGCCTCCATCAAGACAGGATGGTAAAATGGACAGACTTATGGCCAAATGAGTTAAACATGAAGGTGAACTGTTGCACGCTGACCAATGGAGAGAGAGTAAATTACAAGATTTTGAAAATCAATGACCAGCGAGACACCTTGGTGCCAAAGTGAATAAACCCATAAAAGTGGTTGAAAAGGTATGGTTAGTTGAACTCATACAAGAGGAATAGATTAAAGAAGAAAAATCACACTAGCACATTATAAATCACTGGAGTGATTATGTTGGAGTATTATGGGAAATTTTACAGACAAGGCACTTTGGCCCATCATGTCTGTGCCACCTAAAATACACTATCTACACTAACCCCACTTTCCCACACTAGGCCCGCAGCTTTGAAGGTTACAATACTTCAAGTGTGCATCCAAATATTTTTTAAGAGCTAAGTGTTTACCCAGCTAAACTATCTTCCCAGGCAATGAAAAAACAAATTTACTTTACTGCAGAAGCAACCCCACTCTGAATTTTGACACAGGTACAATGTCAAGTTTAAATTTAGTTTGCACTATATCAGTGATCAAAGCAAGAGCACTGTTTCAGCTATTTCAGATGGGACTGTAACAACTTGATACAAGAAAATGTCAGCTAAACTCTGCAACTGAACACATACACATTACCAACTGTAGGCTTTTAAGTACTACTTTTGCCTCTACTGAATAAGAATCACATCAACACTACACAGATGCTCAGGATGGAATTCAACCAAGAGAAGTAAAATACTTCAGCACATTGGAGATTCTGGTTCGTAGGCCTAAAGTGAGCCATTATAGATTTCCACCTTGTCAACCCAAACCAAGTTACAAACATACAAAAAAAGAATAGGACAAAATGGCCCATCAAAATTTACACATCACTCATACCAACCACATCTCCACCCTTTATAATAAAAATTCAAGCTCTTTTCCAAATCCTGGCAGTCAATCACCATACTGCACTCTATAAATAAGAGTCTCCTATAGCAATTATTCTTTTAAATTGTCACACCCCACCTATTACAAGATTCATTCTTAGTGCCCAAGATCTGACCACCTTTTATTTTCCTGAGACTATCCATCAACAGTACCCAAAACTGAATATCTGTTTGAGAGAAATAGTCACAGGAGACATCTCAACTACCTTCTTCCCCTTATTGACAGTCACCCATCTATCTGACTGATCCTGCTGTGAAATCACTTCTCTGAATCTACTAGTCATCTGTATCATGTATGCCCTCATGACATCAAGCCTAAAAAGCAGCAGCTTTCAATAGCACCTTACACATTAAATAAATTAGTTTTCTTTTCCAAAAGAATACCAAGCATGCAAAAAAATGAGAAAATCAAACATAAATCTTAAACAAAATCAACCACTTAGCTGAACAATTGAACTAAAAACAACTCCTCAGGTAGTCCAGCAGACAGCTTTCAATCTATTGATTAAAAAACTCACTCCAGAGCCATCAACTTGTAGGGGTCTCTGAAAGCTCTGTAAACACAACTGTTTTAAAAAATCCTCCTCCGTGATTTAAAAAAATCTCTTCAGTGATGTTTAAAAAAACTCTCCTACATGTATAACTTTTTTAGCATATAATTTTAGAAAAAATGCTTGAGCCAACCATGCAAAGGCTTCTCCAAAAGCTCAGCAAACACTACTCTATTTGAAAAAAGTGTTTTCTTTTTGGATTTTTGACTATAAAAGAACCAACATGAATCAAAATAAAAATCTTTACTACATTTCAGTAGTATACTATAAGAAACCTAAAAGAAAGTTTGCAAACTCAGGAGCAGCTACAAGATCCATGCTACTGTCAGTTCACCATTTTTATTCTTCTTTCCATTCTCCACCTCCAAACACAGATTCTGCGGCAGTGAGCACGAATCTAGGATAAGATGTTTTTCCTGGCACAAGGATTAAGGACTTCTCAAAATGTTTGAAGCACACTGTTAAAAGGGTCAGTGAGAAGCCAGAAGTTATTGTACACATTGGTAGGAATGACATGGTTAAGGAAAAGATTAAGGCTTTACAGACCGAATATAAGAGGTTAGATAGAACATTTAAAAAAAAACTGAACCTCAAAAGTAGTAACCTCTAATTTAATTAACAAGCTTGAATGAAGGAAGAAATAAAAGGATAAAGGACATAAATCAATGGCTGAAGAGGTGATGTAATGTTCAAGGATTGAGGTTCTTGGATCATTGGGATCTCTTGTGCAGAGAAGACCTGTTCAAAAAGAATGGGTATCATCTGAACTGGAAAGGGATCAACATCCTAGTGGAGAGATTTACTATGTCTATTAAGGAAAACTGTAAACTATTAGAGGGGTGTTGGGGTGGAGGGATCCTAAGTAACAGATAAACAGAAAGATGGTTCTGAATCTGAAAAGAACAATTAGAAAAGACAGACAACCCCCAGAGAATGAAGTAACTCTGAAGAATTAAACTGCATTAATTTCAATGCAATGGGTCTTAAAGGTAAGGTTAACAAACTCAGGACATTTTTAGGAACATGGGATTGGGATGTCATAGCTATTATGAAAAGTTGGCTGAGGGACAGACAGGACTGGCAGCTCCATGCTCTGGGTTTCAGATGCTACAGGAGGTGTAGCAAGGGAGGCAGAAGAGGAGGGGACTGGCATTTTTGATTAAGGAAAATATTACTAACTAGAAAAGATATTTCTGAAAAATCATCCAGTGAAAATGCAGGTTGAAATTGGAAATAACTAAAGGAATGATGACCTTGATGGGACCATACTCTAGGCACCCCCCCATTAGTCAGAGGGAAACTGAGGAACAAATATAAAATATAGAAGCGCACAGCACAGGAACAAGCCCTTCAGCCAACGATGTGCCAAATGTGATGCCAAATGAAACTAATCCCTTCTGCCTGCCCTTGGTCATATCCCTCCATTCCTTGCATAGGCAAATTCTTATCTAAAAGTCTCTTAAATGTCCTTATCACATCTGCCTCCATCACCACCCCTGGCAGTGCATTCCAGACTTCTACCATGCCCCTCACGTCTCCTTTGAACTTTCCCCCCTCATGTTAAATGCATGCCCCCAGTATTAGACATTTCAATTCTAGAGAAAAAAATTCTGACCATCAGCCCCCTACCTATGCATCTCAATTTTAAAGACTTCTATCAAGGTTCCCCTCAACCTCCGCTACTCAAAAGGAAACAACCCAAATTTCTCTAGATAACAAAGCGTGGAGCTGGAGGAACTCAGCAGGCCAGGCAGCATCAGGAACAGGAAAGCTGATGTTTCAGGTCAGGACCCTTGTTCTGTTCCTATGATGCTGCCTGGCTTGCTGAGTTCCTCCAGCTCCACACTTTGTTAACTCTGACTCCAGCATCTTCAGTTCTTGCTAGCTCAGTTTTTCTAGCTTCGCTTTATAGCTCATACACTCTAATCCAGGCAACATCCTGATAAACCTCTTCTGCACCCTCTCTAAAGCCTCCACATCCTTCCTATATATGTTGCAACCAGAATTGAATGCAATACTTTAAGTGTCTAAATATGTCAAGCAATTTCAGATGTAAGAATAAGATTCTAATAGTAGACAATCTTAATTTTCCAAAAATTCCCTGGGACCACCATAGTGTTAAAGGTTTGGATGGTGAAGAATTTGTTAAGTGTGTTCGGGCTTTTTTTTTTAATAATTCTTGGTTTTAAGTGACATGGGCACAAAAGGCCTGCAGATGCTGGAAGCCAGAGTCTATAGATGAAAGGCTCGAAAAGCATAGCAGGTCAGACAACATCTGAGGAGCAAGAAAGTCAACGTTTCAGGCCAAAACTCTGTCAGGACTGAGGAGGGTGCAAAAGAGGTTAAATAGAACAGTAAAAAACAGAACCTCAAAAGTAGTAACCTCTGGTTATCGACAAGCTCGTATGAAGGAAGAAATAAAAGGGTAAAGGACATAAATCAATGACTTTCCTGCTCCTTGGATGCTGCCTGACCTGCAGTGATTTTCCAGCCACACACCTAATGACTCAATTAGTTTTAAAATAGTTATGGAAAAGGAGAAGCCTTCCATAAATGTTAAAGTTTTCAATTGGAGTAAGCAAATTTTAATGGTATGAGACAGGAAATTTCAAAAGTTGGTTGGAGTAGATTATTCACAAGGACTGTCAGTTCTGATGTAACACGATAGATCCATTCTCGTGCAATCTTGCGTTATAAGAAAATAGTGCAATAGCCACATCATTTAAATTAATGGGGCCAGAATCGCATTATAGACAATACAGGTAAAGAAAGGTTGTGTACTACAAATAGCAGTTTAAATTCTTCAAACACATTAAAGCCAATTCGCGTTGAAGAAACACACGTTATAGCAGAACCGACTGTAAAGGGATGACTGGCAACTGAGAGGCTTTCAAAAGTTTGAAAACAACAGTTCAGAGTTATTATGCTCCGGCTAAGTGAAGATAAGACTGGCAGGACGAGGGAACAATGGTTGAATAAAGATATTGAGGTTCTAGTCAAGAAAGAAAAGAATCATATTACATATAGACAACTGGGTTCAAATGAATCTCGAACAGTATAAAGTGTGTAGCAGCAATCTTGAGATCAGGAAGGCAAAGAGGGGATAATGAGATACATCTTGGCAGATAAGGTTAAGGATAATCCAAAGTGATGCTACGAGGAAGAGAGCAGCTAGAGAGAGAGTAGGGCCCCTTAAAGATCAAAGGGGTCGTCTTTGTGTTGAACCTCAGGAGACGAGAGATATTAATGTTTTACATCAGTTTTGACTGTGGAGAAAGAAATGGCAGCTAGAGAACTCGGGGAAAATATGGATGTTTTGAAAACAGTTCACTTTGCAGAAAACGAAGGTCCTAGAAAATATAAAAGTGGGTAAATCATGGGGACCTGCTCTAGTGTATCCACAGACATTGTGGGAAGTTAGGGAGGAAATTGCAGACCACCTTGCAGAAATATTTGTACCATCTATAACTTCAGATGAGGTGCTGGATAACTGGACAGTGGCTAATATTGTGCCTTTGTTTCAGAAGGGACGCAAGGAAAAGCTTTGGAACTCCAGACCTGACAGTCTGTCTGTGGTGGTGAGCAAGCTGTTGGACGTGATTCTAAAAGATAGGAATTTTATGCATTCGAAGAGGCAAGGAATGATTAGGAACAGTCAACATGGTTGTGTGTGGGAGAAATCATGTCTCAAACTCAATCGAGTTTTTTGACGAAGTAACCAAGATGATTGATGAGGCAGAGCAGTCGACATTGTTTATTTAGTAAAGCCTTTGACAAGGTTCCACTTGGTAGACCGATCAGTAAAGTTAGATCACATGGGCTTCAGAGTGAGCTTGCTAATTGGATTCAATATTGGCTTAACGGCAAGAGACAGTAGTGGAAGGTTATTTTTTGGACTGAAAGCCTGCTACCAGCAGTGTTCCACAGTGCTGGGTCCACTTTTGTTTGTTGTTTATACAAATGATTTAAATAAGAATATAGAAGGCATGGTTAGTAAGTTTGCAGATGACATCAAACTTAGTGGTCTAGTGGACAGTGAAGAAGGTTAGTTAAGATTACAAAGAAATTTTGATCAATTGGGTCAATGGGCTGATGTGTGGCAGATGGAGTTTAATTTGGATAAATGAGAGGTATGGCATTTTGGTTAAACAAACCATGTCAGGAGCTTATACAATTAAAAGAAAAGTAGGGCCTTGGGCAATGTTGAAGAACAGAGACCTATGGGTTCAGGTACATAATTCTTTGAAGTCTGCATGGACATGTAGACAGGGTGGTTAAAAATGCATTTAACATGCTTGCCTTCATTGCGCTGACCTTTGAGCATAGGACTTGGGATGTCATAGAATGTATAGAATGTTGGTGAAGCCTCTTCTGGAGTACTGAGACAAGTTCTGGTCACACGGTTGTAGGAAGCATATTAAGCTGGAGAGGGTTCAGAAAAGATTTACCAGGACATTATCAGGAATGCTTGGTTTGAGTTATAAGGGGAGGCTGGGACTATTTTCAATGGAGCATAGGAGGTTGAGGGCTGACCTTGTACAGGTCTATAAAATCATGAGGGTGTAGATAAGGTGAATAGCAAGTATCTTTCCCTGGAATTTCCCCAGGGATTTCAAGACTAGGGTGCATATTTTAAGGTGAAAGGAGAAAGATTCAAAGAAAGACATGAGGAGAATTTAAAAAAGAGTGGTTCAAGTGTGGAATAAGCTTCCAGAGCAAGCGGTGGATGCCAGTACAGTTACATTTAAAAGATGTTTGGTGAGTGCATAAATAAGTAATGTTTGGAGGGGGCAGGTGAGATGAGTTTAGTTTGGCATTATGGTCAGCAATGGATCAAGGGGTTTATTTCCATGTTGTATGACCCTAACTTGGGAGACCATCCACCCACACTCTCTTCTGAATATTAATATACATTTACAACAAGTAACAAGAAACTCCAGCAACACTATTCTAAGGCTCTGATTATTGACCTTCAGTCTTTTGGTTCAGGCCAACTTCACTCCCTACTGACTTTAGCTTATCTTTGGCTCCTGGATGCCATACTATATATGAGTGGCTAAATGCACCTCTCTAGAACTTGGCTTTTGAGTATGTCTGTTGAGATCACAATACATAGCACAAGACATTTACTCGATTCAAAAACTTGCTGCCATTAATTTCATTGATACAAAGGCTTTACTTCATTTCATTGCCTCACTGACTGAAGAATGGAAATATATAAATCCATATGGGAATAGAGCAGACTTGTAAAAGCTTGCTGAAATGCTTGCATCCCATTTACGGCATAAAGGGCATGGTGCAAAATCATCTCCCGCTTCAACATATTAGACTTACTTGAAAAATCGCATTAATCAAAGTCACAATAGATATAATTTTATAACAACAGACCGCACATCCTCCCCATATAGCTTTCAACTCAACCTTGTCAGCTACTTGTTATTGCACCTAACGCCAAATCACCTGGGATTTCTTTTTAGTAGCTATTCATCAGATTGTGAGCATCGGTGGCAATGTCAGCATTTACAGACCATCACTAATTAGCCTTTGCTAGACAGTGGTGAGCCACCCTCTCAAACCACTGCAGTCCCTACAGTCGTGGGACACCCTCAACCCCGTCAGCCAGGGAGTTCCAGGATTTTGACGCAGCTAAAAAAAAGGGGTGGGAGGAAAAGTCAGGGGCACCCCTGAAGAGTGTGTGGGAGGAGGAGAGCCTAAACAGGGGCGTAAAGGGAAAAGAGTGGGGTTTGGGGAAAGGGGGTGCCCAAAAGGCAGGCTGACAAGGCAGGAAAGTAATTTCTCAAAGTGGGGGGGGGGGGGGGGGGGGAGAGGGGGCCGGCCCCCCGAGCCGCGCTGGGGGGGAGGATAGGGTGGGTGAGAGCGTGACGGAGAGGG